>NW_026893790.1:0-300000 GCF_032452875.1 Bos javanicus
CAGCCATTGGTGTCTGCTGAGCTGCCCAAATTCAGCCTGCTCAGTCACGGTGAGCCTGCTGCGTCATTTGCTTAGAGTCTGCTTGGCCCATCATTACAGTTTGCTCAGCTCCTTGACGATTTCCTGCCCTCTCCGTGATTAGTGCCTTCTCTTAGCCAAGTGATTAGTGCCTGCTCAGCTCTTTGATTATTGCCTCCTGAAGCACGTGATGCGATAGTCATGATCAGCTGGCAGCGTGATCAGCGCCTCTCAGTCACGTGATCAGCGCCTCAGTCACGTGATCAGCGCCTCTCAGTCACGTGATCAGTGCCTCTCAGTCACGTGATCAGTGCATGCTCAGTCACGGATCAGTGCCTCTCAGTCACGTGATCAGTGCCTCTCAGTCACGTGATCAGTGCATGCTCAGTCACGTGATCAGTGCATGCTCAGCCACGTGATCAGGGCCTGCTCAGTCACGTGATCAGGGTCTGCTGAATCAAGGGATTAGCGCTTGCTCAGCTGCATGCTTAATCCCTGCTCAGCTGCCTGACTCGTGCCTGATCAGCTGTGTGATTAGTCCCTGCTCAGCTGCGTGATTAGTGCCTGCTCAAGACCGGTTAGGAGCCGGCTGAGTGACGTGATTAGAGTCTGCTTAGCCACTTCATTACAGTCTGCTCAGCTCCATGATTATTGCCTGCTAAGCTGCGTGATTCCTGCCTGCTCAGCTTCTTGATTATTGCCTGCTGAGCTGCGTGATTCCTGCTTGCTCAGCTCCATATTTATTGCCTCGCTGAGCTGCGTGATTCCTGCCTGCTCAGCTTCTTGATTATTGGCATGCTGAGCTGCGTGATTCCTGTTTGCTCAGCTCCATGATTATTGCCTGCTGAGCTGCGTGATTCCTGCTTGCTCAGCTCCATGATTTTTGCTTGCTGAGCTGCATAATAAGTGCCTGCTCAGTCCCCAGAGAGGAGCCGGCTGAATCACGTGATTAGAGTCTGCTTATCCAGTTCATTACAGCCTTCAGCTCCAATTATTATTGCCTGCTAAGTTGCGTGATTCCTGCCTGCTCAGGTCCGTGAGTATTGCCTGCTGAGTTGCGTGATTCCTGCCAGCTCAGCTCCATGATTATTGCCTGCCGAGCTGCGCGATTCCTGACTGCTAGCTTCTTGCTTATTGGCTGCTGAGCTGCCTGATTCCTGCCTGCTCTGCTTCTTGATTTTTGCCTGCTGAGCTGCGTGATTCCTGCTTGCTCAGCTCCAGGATTATTGCCTGCTGAGCTGCGTGATTCGTGCCTGCTCAGCTCCTTGATTACTGTCTGCTGAGCTGCGTGATTCCTGCCTGCTCAGCTCCAGGAGTATTGTCTGCTGGGCTGCAAGATTCGTGTGTGCTCAGTCACGTGGGTGTCAAGCCTGCTGAGTCACGTGTTTAGAGTCTGCTTAGCCACTTAATGGCAGTCTGCTCAGCTCCTTGATTTTTGCCAGCTGAGCTGCGAGATTCGTGCCTGCTCAGCTGGTTATTGCCTGCTGAGCTGCGTGATTCGTGCCTGCTCAGCTCCTTGATTATTGTCTGCTGAGCTGCGTGATTCGTGCCTGCTCAGCTCCAGGAGTTTTGTCTGCTGGGCTGCAAGATTCGTGTGTGCTCAGTCTACTGCGGGTGTCAAGCCTGCTGAGTCACGTGTTTAGAGTCTGCTTAGCCACTTACTGGCAGTCTGCTCAGCTCCTTGATCATTGCCTGCTGAGCTGAGTGATTCCTGCCTGCTCAGCTCCATGAGTATTGCCTGCTGAGCTGCATGATTGGTGTCTGCTGAGCTGCACCATTTGTGTCTGCTGAGCTGCACCATTGGTGTCTGCTGAGCTGCCCAAATTGTGTCTGCTCAGTCACGGGTGTAGAGCCTGCTGCGTCACGTGTTTAGAGTCTGCTTAACCACTTCATTACAGTTTGCTCAGCTCCTTGACGATTTCCTGCTCCTCTCCGTGATTAGTGCCCTCTTAGCCAAGTGATTAGTGCCTGCTCAGCTCTTTGATTATTGCCTCCTGAAGCACGTGATCAGTGCATGATAGCCACGTGATCAGCGCTCTCAGTCACGTGATCAGCGCCCCTCAGTCACGTGATCAGCGCTCTCAGTCACGTGATCAGTGCCTCTCAGTCACGTGATCAGTGCATGCTCAGTCACGTGATCAGTGCCTTCTCAGTCACGTGATCAGTGCCTCTCAGTCACGTGATCAGTGCATGCTCAGTCACGTGATCAGTGCATGCTCAGCCACGTGATCAGGGCCTGCTCAGTCACGTGATCAGGGTCTGCTGAATCAAGGGATTAGCGCTTGCTCAGCTGCATGCTTAATCCCTGCTCAGCTGCCTGACTCGTGCCTGATCAGCTGTGTGATTAGTCCCTGCTCAGCTGCGTGATTAGTGCCTGCTCAAGACCGGGTTAGGAGCCGGCTGAGTGACGTGATTAGAGTCTGCTTAGCCACTTCATTACAGTCTGCTCAGCTCCATGATTATTGCCTGCTAAGCTGCGTGATTCCTGCCTGCTCAGCTTCTTGATTATTGCCTGCTGAGCTGCGTGATTCCTGCTTGCTCAGCTCCATATTTATTGCCTGCTGAGCTGCGTGATTCCTGCCTGCTCAGCTTCTTGATTATTGCATGCTGAGCTGCGTGATTCCTGTTTGCTCAGCTCCATGATTATTGCCTGCTGAGCTGCGTGATTCCTGCTTGCTCAGCTCCATGATTTTTGCTTGCTGAGCTGCATAATAAGTGCCTGCTCAGTCCCCAGAGAGGAGCCGGCTGAATCACGTGATTAGAGTCTGCTTATCCAGTTCATTACAGCCTTCAGCTCCAATTATTATTGCCTGCTAAGTTGCGTGATTCCTGCCTGCTCAGGTCCGTGAGTATTGCCTGCTGAGTTGCGTGATTCCTGCCAGCTCAGCTCCATGATTATTGCCTGCTGAGCTGCGCGATTCCTGACTGCTAGCTTCTTGCTTATTGGCTGCTGAGCTGCCTGATTCCTGCCTGCTCTGCTTCTTGATTATTGCCTGCTGAGCTGCGTGATTCCTGCTTGCTCAGCTCCAGGATTATTGCCTGCTGAGCTGCGTGATCCGTGCCTGCTCAGCTCCTTGATTACTGTCTGCTGAGCTGCGTGATTCCTGCCTGCTCAGCTCCAGGAGTATTGTCTGCTGGGCTGCAAGATTCGTGTGTGCTCAGTCACGGGTGTCAAGCCTGCTGAGTCACGTGTTTAGAGTCTGCTTAGCCACTTAATGGCAGTCTGCTCAGCTCTTGATCTTTGCCTGCTGAGCTGAGTGATTCCTGCCTGCTCAGCTCCATGAGTATTGCCTGCTGAGCTGCATGATTGGTGTCTGCTGAGCTGCACCATTTGTGTCTGCTGAGCTGCACCATTGGTGTCTGCTGAGCTGCCCAAATTGTGTCTGCTCAGTCACGGGTGTAGAGCCTGCTGCGTCACGTGTTTAGAGTCTGCTTAACCACTTCATTACAGTTTGCTCAGCTCCTTGACGATTTCCTGCTCCTCTCCGTGATTAGTGCCCCCTTAGCCAAGTGATTAGTGCCTGCTCAGCTCTTTGATTATTGCCTCCTGAAGCACGTGATCAGTGCATGATAGCCACGTGATCAGCGCCTCTCAGTCACGTGATCAGCGCCCTCAGTCACGTGATCAGCGCCTCTCAGTCACGTGATCAGTGCCTTCAGTCACGTGATCAGTGCATGCTCAGTCACGTGATCAGTGCATGCTCAGTCACGTGATCAGTGCATGCTCAGCCACGTGATCAGGGCCTGCTCAGTCACGTGATCAGGGTCTGCTGAATCAAGGATTAGCGCTTGCTCAGCTGCATGCTTAATCCCTGCTCAGCTGCCTGACTCGTGCCTGATCAGCTGTGTGATTAGTCCCTGCTCAGCTGCGTGATTAGTGCCTGCTCAAGACCGGGTTAGGAGCCGGCTGAGTGACGTGATTAGAGTCTGCTTAGCCACTTCATTACAGTCTGCTCAGCTCCATGATTATTGCCTGCTAAGCTGCGTGATTCCTGCCTGCTCAGCTTCTTGATTATTGCCTGCTGAGCTGCGTGATTCCTGCTTGCTCAGCTCCATATTTATTGCCTGCTGAGCTGCGTGATTCCTGCCTGCTCAGCTTCTTGATTATTGCATGCTGAGCTGCGTGATTCCTGTTTGCTCAGCTCCATGATTATTGCCTGCTGAGCTGCGTGATTCCTGCTTGCTCAGCTCCATGATTTTTGCTTGCTGAGCTGCATAATAAGTGCCTGCTCAGTCCCCAGAGAGGAGCCGGCTGAATCACGTGATTAGAGTCTGCTTATCCAGTTCATTACAGCCTTCAGCTCCAATTATTATTGCCTGCTAAGTTGCGTGATTCCTGCCTGCTCAGGTCCGTGAGTATTGCCTGCTGAGTTGCGTGATTCCTGCCAGCTCAGCTCCATGATTATTGCCTGCTGAGCTGGCGCGATTCCTGACTGCTAGCTTCTTGCTTATTGGCTGCTGAGCTGCCTGATTCCTGCCTGCTCTGCTTCTTGATTATTGCCTGCTGAGCTGCGTGATTCCTGCTTGCTCAGCTCCAGGATTATTGCCTGCTGAGCTGCGTGATTCGTGCCTGCTCAGCTCCTTGATTACTGTCTGCTGAGCTGCGTGATTCCTGCCTGCTCAGCTCCAGGAGTATTGTCTGCTGGGCTGCAGATTCGTGTGTGCTCAGTCACGGGTGTCAAGCCTGCTGAGTCACGTGTTTAGAGTCTGCTTAGCCACTTAATGGCAGTCTGCTCAGCTCCTTGATCTTTGCCTGCTGAGCTGAGTGATTCCTGCCTGCTCAGCTCCATGAGTATTGCCTGCTGAGCTGCATGATTGGTGTCTGCTGAGCTGCACCATTTGTGTCTGCTGAGCTGCACCATTGGTGTCTGCTGAGCTGCCCAAATTGTGTCTGCTCAGTCACGGGTGTAGAGCCTGCTGCGTCACGTGTTTAGAGTCTGCTTAACCACTTCATTACAGTTTGCTCAGCTCCTTGACGATTTCCTGCTCCTCTCCGTGATTAGTGCCCTCTTAGCCAAGTGATTAGTGCCTGCTCAGCTCTTTGATTATTGCCTCCTGAAGCACGTGATCAGTGCATGATAGCCACGCGTGATCAGCGCCTCTCAGTCACGTGATCAGCGCCCTCAGTCACGTGATCAGCGCCTCTCAGTCACGTGATCAGTGCCTCTCAGTCACGTGATCAGTGCATGCTCAGTCACGTGATCAGTGCCTGCTCAGTCACGTGATCAGTGCATGCTCAGTCACGTGATCTGATCTCAGGGCCTGCTCAGTCACGTGATCAGGGTCTGCTGAATCAAGGGATTAGCGCTTGCTCAGCTGCATGCTTAATCCCTGCTCAGCTGCCTGACTCGTGCCTGATCAGCTGTGTGATTAGTCCCTGCTCAGCTGCGTGATTAGTGCCTGCTCAAGACCGGGCTAGGAGCCGGCTGAGTGACGTGATTAGAGTCTGCTTAGCCACTTCATTACAGTCTGCTCAGCTCCATGATTATTGCCTGCTAAGCTGCGTGATTCCTGCCTGCTCAGCTTCTTGATTATTGCCTGCTGAGCTGCGTGATTCCTGCTGCTCAGCTCCATATTTATTGCCTGCTGAGCTGCGTGATTCCTGCCTGCTCAGCTTCTTGATTATTGCATGCTGAGCTGCGTGATTCCTGTTTGCTCAGCTCCATGATTATTGCCTGCTGAGCTGCGTGATTCCTGCTTGCTCAGCTCCATGATTTTTGCTTGCTGAGCTGCATAATAAGTGCCTGCTCAGTCCCCAGAGAGGAGCCGGCTGAATCACTTGATTAGAGTCTGCTTATCCAGTTCATTACAGCCTTCAGCTCCAATTATTATTGCCTGCTAAGTTTGCGTGATTCCTGCCTGCTCAGGTCCGTGAGTATTGCCTGCTGAGCTGCGTGATTCCTGCCAGCTCAGCTCCATAATTATTGCCTGCTGAGCTGCGTGATTCCTGCCTGCTCAGCTTCTTGATTATTGCATGCTGAGCTGCGTGATTCCTGTTTGCTCAGCTCCATGATTATTGCCTGCTGAGCTGCGTGATTCCTGCTTGCTCAGCTCCATGATTTTGCTTGCTGAGCTGCATAATAAGTGCCTGCTCAGTCCCCAGAGAGGAGCCGGCTGAATCACGTGATTAGAGTCTGCTTATCCAGTTCATTACAGCCTTCAGCTCCAATTATTATTGCCTGCTAAGTTGCGTGATTCCTGCCTGCTCAGGTCCGTGAGTATTGCCTGCTGAGTTGCGTGATTCCTGCCAGCTCAGCTCCATGATTATTGCCTGCTGAGCTGCGCGATTCCTGACTGCTAGCTTCTTGCTTATTGGCTGCTGAGCTGCCTGATTCCTGCCTGCTCTGCTTCTTGATTATTGCCTGCTGAGCTGCGTGATTCCTGCTTGCTCAGCTCCAGGATTATTGCCTGCTGCTGCGTGATTGTGCCGTGCTGCTCAGCTCCTTGATTACTGTCTGCTGAGCTGCGTGATTCCTGCCTGCTCAGCTCCAGGAGTATTGTCTGCTGGGCTGCAAGATTCGTGTGTGCTCAGTCACGGGTGTCAAGCCTGCTGAGTCACGTGTTTAGAGTCTGCTTAGCCACTTAATGGCAGTCTGCTCAGCTCCTTGATCTTTGCCTGCTGAGCTGAGTGATTCCTGCCTGCTCAGCTCCATGAGCATTGCCTGCTGAGCTGCATGATTGGTGCCTGCTGAGCTGCATCATTTGTGTCTGCTGAGCTGCACCATTGGTGTCTGCTGAGCTGCCCAAATTGTGTCTGCTCAGTCACGGGTGTAGAGCCTGCTGCGTCACGTGTTTAGAGTCTGCTTAACCACTTCATTACAGTTTGCTCAGCTCCTTGACGATTTCCTGCTCCTCTCCGTGATTAGTGCCCTCTTAGCCAAGTGATTAGTGCCTGCTCAGCTCTTTGATTATTGCCTCCTGAAGCACGTGATCAGTGCATGATAGCCACGTGATCAGCGCCTCTCAGTCACGTGATCAGCGCCTCAGTCACGTGATCAGCGCCTCTCAGTCACGTGATCAGTGCATCTCAGTCACGTGATCAGTGCCTGCTCAGTCACGTGATCAGTGCCTCTCAGTCACGTGATCAGTGCATCTCAGTCACGTGATCAGGGCATGCTCAGTCACGTGATCAGGGTCTGCTGAATCAAGGGATTAGCGCTTGCTCAGCTGCATGCTTAATCCCTGCTCAGCTGCCTGACTCGTGCCTGATCAGCTGTGTGATTAGTCCCTGCTCAGCTGCGTGATTAGTGCCTGCTCAAGACCGGGTTAGGAGCCGGCTGAGTGACGTGATTAGAGTCTGCTTAGCCACTTCATTACAGTCTGCTCAGCTCCATGATTATTGCCTGCTAAGCTGCGTGATTCCTGCCTGCTCAGCTTCTTGATTATTGCCTGCTGAGCTGCGTGATTCCTGCTTGCTCAGCTCCATATTTATTGCCCGCTGAGCTGCGTGATTCCTGCCTGCTCAGCTTCTTGATTATTGCATGCTGAGCTGCGTGATTCCTGTTTGCTCAGCTCCATGATTATTGCCTGCTGAGCTGCGTGATTCCTGCTTGCTCAGCTCCATGATTTTTGCTTGCTGAGCTGCATAATAAGTGCCTGCTCAGTCCCCAGAGAGGAGCCGGCTGAATCACGTGATTAGAGTCTGCTTATCCAGTTCATTACAGCCTTCAGCTCCAATTATTATTGCCTGCTAAGTTGCGTGATTCCTGCCTGCTCAGGTCCGTGAGTATTGCCTGCTGAGCTGCGTGATTCCTGCCAGCTCAGCTCCATGATTATTGCCTGCTGAGCTGCGCGATTCCTGACTGCTAGCTTCTTGCTTATTGGCTGCTGAGCTGCCTGATTCCTGCCTGCTCTGCTTCTTGATTATTGCCTGCTGAGCTGCGTGATTCCTGCTTGCTCAGCTCCAGGATTATTGCCTGCTGAGCTGCGTGATCCGTGCCTGCTCAGCTCCTTGATTACTGTCTGCTGAGCTGCGTGATTCCTGCCTGCTCAGCTCCAGGAGTATTGTCTGCTGGGCTGCAAGATTCGTGTGTGCTCAGTCACGGGTGTCAAGCCTGCTGAGTCACGTGTTTAGAGTCTGCTTAGCCACTTAATGGCAGTCTGCTCAGCTCCTTGATCTTTGCCTGCTGAGCTGAGTGATTCCTGCCTGCTCAGCTCCATGAGTATTGCCTGCTGAGCTGCATGATTGGTGTCTGCTGAGCTGCACCATTTGTGTTTGCTGAGCTGCACCATTGGTGTCTGCTGAGCTGCCCAAATTGTGTCTGCTCAGTCACGGGTGTAGAGCCTGCTGCGTCACGTGTTTAGAGTCTGCTTAACCACTTCATTACAGTTTGCTCAGCTCCTTGACGATTTCCTGCTCCTCTCCGTGATTAGTGCCCTCTTAGCCAAGTGATTAGTGCCTGCTCAGCTCTTTGATTATTGCCTCCTGAAGCACGTGATCAGTGCATGATAGCCACGTGATCAGCGCCTCTCAGTCACGTGATCAGCGCCCCTCAGTCACGTGATCAGCGCCTCTCAGTCACGTGATCAGCGCCTCTCAGTCACGTGATCAGTGCATGCTCAGTCACGTGATCAGTGCCTCTCAGTCACGTGATCAGTGCCTCTCAGTCACGTGATCAGTGCATGCTCAGTCACGTGATCAGTGCATGCTCAGCCACGTGATCAGGGCCTGCTCAGTCACGTGATCAGGGTCTGCTGAATCAAGGGATTAGCGCTTGCTCAGCTGCATGCTTAATCCCTGCTCAGCTGCCTGACTCGTGCCTGATCAGCTGTGTGATTAGTCCCTGCTCAGCTGCGTGATTAGTGCCTGCTCAAGACCGGGTTAGGAGCCGGCTGAGTGACGTGATTAGAGTCTGCTTAGCCACTTCATTACAGTCTGCTCAGCTCCATGATTATTGCCTGCTAAGCTGCGTGATTCCTGCCTGCTCAGCTTCTTGATTATTGCCTGCTGAGCTGCGTGATTCCTGCTTGCTCAGCTCCATATTTATTGCCTGCTGAGCTGCGTGATTCCTGCCTGCTCAGCTTCTTGATTATTGCATGCTGAGCTGCGTGATTCCTGTTTGCTCAGCTCCATGATTATTGCCTGCTGAGCTGCGTGATTCCTGCTTGCTCAGCTCCATGATTTTTGCTTGCTGAGCTGCATAATAAGTGCCTGCTCAGTCCCCAGAGAGGAGCCGGCTGAATCACGTGATTAGAGTCTGCTTATCCAGTTCATTACAGCCTTCAGCTCCAATTATTGTTGCCTGCTAAGTTGCGTGATTCCTGCCTGCTCAGGTCCGTGAGTATTGCCTGCTGAGTTGCGTGATTCCTGCCAGCTCAGCTCCATGATTATTGCCTGCTGAGCTGCGCGATTCCTGACTGCTAGCTTCTTGCTTATTGGCTGCTGAGCTGCCTGATTCCTGCCTGCTCTGCTTCTTGATTATTGCCTGCTGAGCTGCGTGATTCCTGCTTGCTCAGCTCCAGGATTGTTGCCTGCTGAGCTGCGTGATTCGTGCCTGCTCAGCTCCTTGATTACTGTCTGCTGAGCTGCGTGATTCCTGCCTGCTCAGCTCCAGGAGTATTGTCTGCTGGGCTGCAAGATTCGTGTGTGCTCAGTCACGGGTGTCAAGCCTGCTGAGTCACGTGTTTAGAGTCTGCTTAGCCACTTAATGGCAGTCTGCTCAGCTCCTTGATCTTTGCCTGCTGAGCTGAGTGATTCCTGCCTGCTCAGCTCCATGAGTATTGCCTGCTGAGCTGCATGATTGGTGTCTGCTGAGCTGCACCATTTGTGTCTGCTGAGCTGCACCATTGGTGTCTGCTGAGCTGCCCAAATTGTGTCTGCTCAGTCACGGGTGTAGAGCCTGCTGCGTCACGTGTTTAGAGTCTGCTTAACCACTTCATTACAGTTTGCTCAGCTCCTTGACGATTTCCTGCTCCTCTCCGTGATTAGTGCCCTCTTAGCCAAGTGATTAGTGCCTGCTCAGCTCTTTGATTATTGCCTCCTGAAGCACGTGATCAGTGCATGATAGCCACGTGATCAGCGCCTCTCAGTCACGTGATCAGCGCCCTCAGTCACGTGATCAGCGCCTCTCAGTCACGTGATCAGTGCCTCTCAGTCACGTGATCAGTGCATGCTCAGTCACGTGATCAGTGCCTCTCAGTCACGTGATCAGTGCCTGCTCAGTCACGTGATCAGTGCATGCTCAGCCACGGGATCAGGGCCTGCTCAGTCACGTGATCAGGGTCTGCTGAATCAAGGGATTAGCGCTTGCTCAGCTGCATGCTTAATCCCTGCTCAGCTGCCTGACTCGTGCCTGATCAGCTGTGTGATTAGTCCCTGCTCAGCTGCGTGATTAGTGCCTGCTCAAGACCGGGTTAGGAGCCGGCTGAGTGACGTGATTAGAGTCTGCTTAGCCACTTCATTACAGTCTGCTCAGCTCCATGATTATTGCCTGCTAAGCTGCGTGATTCCTGCCTGCTCAGCTTCTTGATTATTGCCTGCTGAGCTGCGTGATTCCTGCTTGCTCAGCTCCATATTTATTGCCTGCTGAGCTGCGTGATTCCTGCCTGCTCAGCTTCTTGATTATTGCATGCTGAGCTGCGTGATTCCTGTTTGCTCAGCTCCATGATTATTGCCTGCTGAGCTGCGTGATTCCTGCTTGCTCAGCTCCATGATTTTTGCTTGCTGAGCTGCATAATAAGTGCCTGCTCAGTCCCCAGAGAGGAGCCGGCTGAATCACGTGATTAGAGTCTGCTTATCCAGTTCATTACAGCCTTCAGCTCCAATTATTATTGCCTGCTAAGTTGCGTGATTCCTGCCTGCTCAGGTCCGTGAGTATTGCCTGCTGAGTTGCGTGATTCCTGCCAGCTCAGCTCCATGATTATTGCCTGCTGAGCTGCGCGATTCCTGACTGCTAGCTTCTTGCTTATTGGCTGCTGAGCTGCCTGATTCCTGCCTGCTCTGCTTCTTGATTATTGCCTGCTGAGCTGCGTGATTCCTGCTTGCTCAGCTCCAGGATTATTGCCTGCTGAGCTGCGTGATTCGTGCCTGCTCAGCTCCTTGATTACTGTCTGCTGAGCTGCGTGATTCCTGCCTGCTCAGCTCCAGGAGTATTGTCTGCTGGGCTGCAAGATTCGTGTGTGCTCAGTCACGGGTGTCAAGCCTGCTGAGTCACGTGTTTAGAGTCTGCTTAGCCACTTAATGGCAGTCTGCTCAGCTCCTTGATCTTTGCCTGCTGAGCTGAGTGATTCCTGCCTGCTCAGCTCCATGAGTATTGCCTGCTGAGCTGCATGATTGGTGTCTGCTGAGCTGCACCATTTGTGTCTGCTGAGCTGCACCATTGGTGTCTGCTGAGCTGCCCAAATTGTGTCTGCTCAGTCACGGGTGTAGAGCCTGCTGCGTCACGTGTTTAGAGTCTGCTTAACCACTTCATTACAGTTTGCTCAGCTCCTTGACGATTTCCTGCTCCTCTCCGTGATTAGTGCCCTCTTAGCCAAGTGATTAGTGCCTGCTCAGCTCTTTGATTATTGCCTCCTGAAGCACGTGATCAGTGCATGATAGCCACGTGATCAGCGCCTCTCAGTCACGTGATCAGCGCCCCTCAGTCACGTGATCAGCGCCTCTCAGTCACGTGATCAGTGCCTCTCAGTCACGTGATCAGTGCATGCTCAGTCACGTGATCAGTGCCTCTCAGTCACGTGATCAGTGCATGCTCAGTCACGTGATCAGTGCATGCTCAGCCACGTGATCAGGGCCTGCTCAGTCACGTGATCAGGGTCTGCTGAATCAAGGGATTAGCGCTTGCTCAGCTGCATGCTTAATCCCTGCTCAGCTGCCTGACTCGTGCCTGATCAGCTGTGTGATTAGTCCCTGCTCAGCTGCGTGATTAGTGCCTGCTCAAGACCGGGTTAGGAGCCGGCTGAGTGACGTGATTAGAGTCTGCTTAGCCACTTCATTACAGTCTGCTCAGCTCCATGATTATTGCCTGCTAAGCTGCGTGATTCCTGCCTGCTCAGCTTCTTGATTATTGCCTGCTGAGCTGCGTGATTCCTGCTTGCTCAGCTCCATATTTATTGCCTGCTGAGCTGCGTGATTCCTGCCTGCTCAGCTTCTTGATTATTGCATGCTGAGCTGCGTGATTCCTGTTTGCTCAGCTCCATGATTATTGCCTGCTGAGCTGCGTGATTCCTGCTTGCTCAGCTCCATGATTTTTGCTTGCTGAGCTGCATAATAAGTGCCTGCTCAGTCCCCAGAGAGGAGCCGGCTGAATCACGTGATTAGAGTCTGCTTATCCAGTTCATTACAGCCTTCAGCTCCAATTATTATTGCCTGCTAAGTTGCGTGATTCCTGCCTGCTCAGGTCCGTGAGTATTGCCTGCTGAGTTGCGTGATTCCTGCCAGCTCAGCTCCATGATTATTGCCTGCTGAGCTGCGCGATTCCTGACTGCTAGCTTCTTGCTTATTGGCTGCTGAGCTGCCTGATTCCTGCCTGCTCTGCTTCTTGATTATTGCCTGCTGAGCTGCGTGATTCCTGCTTGCTCAGCTCCAGGATTATTGCCTGCTGAGCTGCGTGATTCGTGCCTGCTCAGCTCCTTGATTACTGTCTGCTGAGCTGCGTGATTCCTGCCTGCTCAGCTCCAGGAGTATTGTCTGCTGGGCTGCAAGATTCGTGTGTGCTCAGTCACGGGTGTCAAGCCTGCTGAGTCACGTGTTTAGAGTCTGCTTAGCCACTTAATGGCAGTCTGCTCAGCTCCTTGATCTTTGCCTGCTGAGCTGAGTGATTCCTGCCTGCTCAGCTCCATGAGTATTGCCTGCTGAGCTGCATGATTGGTGTCTGCTGAGCTGCACCATTTGTGTCTGCTGAGCTGCACCATTGGTGTCTGCTGAGCTGCCCAAATTGTGTCTGCTCAGTCACGGGTGTAGAGCCTGCTGCGTCACGTGTTTAGAGTCTGCTTAACCACTTCATTACAGTTTGCTCAGCTCCTTGACGATTTCCTGCTCCTCTCCGTGATTAGTGCCCTCTTAGCCAAGTGATTAGTGCCTGCTCAGCTCTTTGATTATTGCCTCCTGAAGCACGTGATCAGTGCATGATAGCCACGTGATCAGCGCCTCTCAGTCACGTGATCAGCGCCCCTCAGTCACGTGATCAGCGCCTCTCAGTCACGTGATCAGTGCCTCTCAGTCACGTGATCAGTGCATGCTCAGTCACGTGATCAGTGCCTCTCAGTCACGTGATCAGTGCCTCTCAGTCACGTGATCAGGGCCTGCTCAGTCACGTGATCAGGGTCTGCTGAATCAAGGGATTAGCGCTTGCTCAGCTGCATGCTTAATCCCTGCTCAGCTGCCTGACTCGTGCCTGATCAGCTGTGTGATTAGTCCCTGCTCAGCTGCGTGATTAGTGCCTGCTCAAGACCGGGTTAGGAGCCGGCTGAGTGACGTGATTAGAGTCTGCTTAGCCACTTCATTACAGTCTGCTCAGCTCCATGATTATTGCCTGCTAAGCTGCGTGATTCCTGCCTGCTCAGCTTCTTGATTATTGCCTGCTGAGCTGCGTGATTCCTGCTTGCTCAGCTCCATATTTATTGCCTGCTGAGCTGCGTGATTCCTGCCTGCTCAGCTTCTTGATTATTGCATGCTGAGCTGCGTGATTCCTGTTTGCTCAGCTCCATGATTATTGCCTGCTGAGCTGCGTGATTCCTGCTTGCTCAGCTCCATGATTTTTGCTTGCTGAGCTGCATAATAAGTGCCTGCTCAGTCCCCAGAGAGGAGCCGGCTGAATCACGTGATTAGAGTCTGCTTATCCAGTTCATTACAGCCTTCAGCTCCAATTATTATTGCCTGCTAAGTTGCGTGATTCCTGCCTGCTCAGGTCCGTGAGTATTGCCTGCTGAGTTGCGTGATTCCTGCCAGCTCAGCTCCATGATTATTGCCTGCTGAGCTGCGCGATTCCTGACTGCTAGCTTCTTGCTTATTGGCTGCTGAGCTGCCTGATTCCTGCCTGCTCTGCTTCTTGATTATTGCCTGCTGAGCTGCGTGATTCCTGCTTGCTCAGCTCCAGGATTATTGCCTGCTGAGCTGCGTGATTCGTGCCTGCTCAGCTCCTTGATTACTGTCTGCTGAGCTGCGTGATTCCTGCCTGCTCAGCTCCAGGAGTATTGTCTGCTGGGCTGCAAGATTCGTGTGTGCTCAGTCACGGGTGTCAAGCCTGCTGAGTCACGTGTTTAGAGTCTGCTTAGCCACTTAATGGCAGTCTGCTCAGCTCCTTGATCTTTGCCTGCTGAGCTGAGTGATTCCTGCCTGCTCAGCTCCATGAGTATTGCCTGCTGAGCTGCATGATTGGTGTCTGCTGAGCTGCACCATTTGTGTCTGCTGAGCTGCACCATTGGTGTCTGCTGAGCTGCCCAAATTGTGTCTGCTCAGTCACGGGTGTAGAGCCTGCTGCGTCACGTGTTTAGAGTCTGCTTAACCACTTCATTACAGTTTGCTCAGCTCCTTGACGATTTCCTGCTCCTCTCCGTGATTAGTGCCCTCTTAGCCAAGTGATTAGTGCCTGCTCAGCTCTTTGATTATTGCCTCCTGAAGCACGTGATCAGTGCATGATAGCCACGTGATCAGCGCCTCTCAGTCACGTGATCAGCGCCCTCTCAGTCACGTGATCAGCGCCTCTCAGTCACGTGATCAGTGCCTCTCAGTCACGTGATCAGTGCATGCTCAGTCACGTGATCAGTGCCTCTCAGTCACGTGATCAGTGCCTCTCAGTCACGTGATCAGGGCCTGCTCAGTCACGTGATCAGGGTCTGCTGAATCAAGGGATTAGCGCTTGCTCAGCTGCATGCTTAATCCCTGCTCAGCTGCCTGACTCGTGCCTGATCAGCTGTGTGATTAGTCCCTGCTCAGCTGCGTGATTAGTGCCTGCTCAAGACCGGGTTAGGAGCCGGCTGAGTGACGTGATTAGAGTCTGCTTAGCCACTTCATTACAGTCTGCTCAGCTCCATGATTATTGCCTGCTAAGCTGCGTGATTCCTGCCTGCTCAGCTTCTTGATTATTGCCTGCTGAGCTGCGTGATTCCTGCTTGCTCAGCTCCATATTTATTGCCTGCTGAGCTGCGTGATTCCTGCCTGCTCAGCTTCTTGATTATTGCATGCTGAGCTGCGTGATTCCTGTTTGCTCAGCTCCATGATTATTGCCTGCTGAGCTGCGTGATTCCTGCTTGCTCAGCTCCATGATTTTTGCTTGCTGAGCTGCATAATAAGTGCCTGCTCAGTCCCCAGAGAGGAGCCGGCTGAATCACGTGATTAGAGTCTGCTTATCCAGTTCATTACAGCCTTCAGCTCCAATTATTATTGCCTGCTAAGTTGCGTGATTCCTGCCTGCTCAGGTCCGTGAGTATTGCCTGCTGAGTTGCGTGATTCCTGCCAGCTCAGCTCCATGATTATTGCCTGCTGAGCTGCGCGATTCCTGACTGCTAGCTTCTTGCTTATTGGCTGCTGAGCTGCCTGATTCCTGCCTGCTCTGCTTCTTGATTATTGCCTGCTGAGCTGCGTGATTCCTGCTTGCTCAGCTCCAGGATTATTGCCTGCTGAGCTGCGTGATTCGTGCCTGCTCAGCTCCTTGATTACTGTCTGCTGAGCTGCGTGATTCCTGCCTGCTCAGCTCCAGGAGTATTGTCTGCTGGGCTGCAAGATTCGTGTGTGCTCAGTCACGGGTGTCAAGCCTGCTGAGTCACGTGTTTAGAGTCTGCTTAGCCACTTAATGGCAGTCTGCTCAGCTCCTTGATCTTTGCCTGCTGAGCTGAGTGATTCCTGCCTGCTCAGCTCCATTTGCCTGCTGAGCTGCATGATTGCCTGCTGAGCTGCATGATTGGTGTCTGCTGAGCTGCACCATTTGTGTCTGCTGAGCTGCACCATTGGTGTCTGCTGAGCTGCCCAAATTGTGTCTGCTCAGTCACGGGTGTAGAGCCTGCTGCGTCACGTGTTTAGAGTCTGCTTAACCACTTCATTACAGTTTGCTCAGCTCCTTGACGATTTCCTGCTCCTCTCCGTGATTAGTGCCCTCTTAGCCAAGTGATTAGTGCCTGCTCAGCTCTTTGATTATTGCCTCCTGAAGCACGTGATCAGTGCATGATAGCCACGTGATCAGCGCCTCTCAGTCACGTGATCAGCGCCCTCAGTCACGTGATCAGCGCCTCTCAGTCACGTGATCAGTGCCTCTCAGTCACGTGATCAGTGCATGCTCAGTCACGTGATCAGTGCCTCTCAGTCACGTGATCAGTGCCTCTCAGTCACGTGATCAGGGCCTGCTCAGTCACGTGATCAGGGTCTGCTGAATCAAGGGATTAGCGCTTGCTCAGCTGCATGCTTAATCCCTGCTCAGCTGCCTGACTCGTGCCTGATCAGCTGTGTGATTAGTCCCTGCTCAGCTGCGTGATTAGTGCCTGCTCAAGACCGGGTTAGGAGCCGGCTGAGTGACGTGATTAGAGTCTGCTTAGCCACTTCATTACAGTCTGCTCAGCTCCATGATTATTGCCTGCTAAGCTGCGTGATTCCTGCCTGCTCAGCTTCTTGATTATTGCCTGCTGAGCTGCGTGATTCCTGCTTGCTCAGCTCCATATTTATTGCCTGCTGAGCTGCGTGATTCCTGCCTGCTCAGCTTCTTGATTATTGCATGCTGAGCTGCGTGATTCCTGTTTGCTCAGCTCCATGATTATTGCCTGCTGAGCTGCGTGATTCCTGCTTGCTCAGCTCCATGATTTTTGCTTGCTGAGCTGCATAATAAGTGCCTGCTCAGTCCCCAGAGAGGAGCCGGCTGAATCACGTGATTAGAGTCTGCTTATCCAGTTCATTACAGCCTTCAGCTCCAATTATTATTGCCTGCTAAGTTGCGTGATTCCTGCCTGCTCAGGTCCGTGAGTATTGCCTGCTGAGTTGCGTGATTCCTGCCAGCTCAGCTCCATGATTATTGCCTGCTGAGCTGCGCGATTCCTGACTGCTAGCTTCTTGCTTATTGGCTGCTGAGCTGCCTGATTCCTGCCTGCTCTGCTTCTTGATTATTGCCTGCTGAGCTGCGTGATTCCTGCTTGCTCAGCTCCAGGATTATTGCCTGCTGAGCTGCGTGATTCGTGCCTGCTCAGCTCCTTGATTACTGTCTGCTGAGCTGCGTGATTCCTGCCTGCTCAGCTCCAGGAGTATTGTCTGCTGGGCTGCAAGATTCGTGTGTGCTCAGTCACGGGTGTCAAGCCTGCTGAGTCACGTGTTTAGAGTCTGCTTAGCCACTTAATGGCAGTCTGCTCAGCTCCTTGATCTTTGCCTGCTGAGCTGCGAGATTCCTGCCTGCTCAGCTCCTTGATCATTGCCTGCTGAGCTGCATGATTGGTGCCTGCTGAGCTGCACCATTTGTGTCTGCTGAGCTGCACCATTGGTGTCTGCTGAGCTGCCCAAATTGTGTCTGCTCAGTCACGGGTGTAGAGCCTGCTGCGTCACGTGTTTAGAGTCTGCTTAACCACTTCATTACAGTTTGCTCAGCTCCTTGACGATTTCCTGCTCCTCTCCGTGATTAGTGCCCTCTTAGCCAAGTGATTAGTGCCTGCTCAGCTCTTTGATTATTGCCTCCTGAAGCACGTGATCAGTGCATGATAGCCACGTGATCAGCGCCTCTCAGTCACGTGATCAGCGCCCTTCAGTCACGTGATCAGCGCCTCTCAGTCACGTGATCAGTGCCTCTCAGTCACGTGATCAGTGCATGTCACAGTCACGTGATCAGTGCATCTCAGTCACGTGATCAGTGCATGCTCAGCCACGTGATCAGGGCCTGCTCAGTCACGTGATCAGGGTCTGCTGAATCAAGGGATTAGCGCTTGCTCAGCTGCATGCTTAATCCCTGCTCAGCTGCCTGACTCGTGCCTGATCAGCTGTGTGATTAGTCCCTGCTCAGCTGCGTGATTAGTGCCTGCTCAAGACCGGGTTAGGAGCCGGCTGAGTGACGTGATTAGAGTCTGCTTAGCCACTTCATTACAGTCTGCTCAGCTCCATGATTATTGCCTGCTAAGCTGCGTGATTCCTGCCTGCTCAGCTTCTTGATTATTGCCTGCTGAGCTGCGTGATTCCTGCTTGCTCAGCTCCATATTTATTGCCTGCTGAGCTGCGTGATTCCTGCCTGCTCAGCTTCTTGATTATTGCATGCTGAGCTGCGTGATTCCTGTTTGCTCAGCTCCATGATTATTGCCTGCTGAGCTGCGTGATTCCTGCTTGCTCAGCTCCATGATTTTTGCTTGCTGAGCTGCATAATAAGTGCCTGCTCAGTCCCCAGAGAGGAGCCGGCTGAATCACGTGATTAGAGTCTGCTTATCCAGTTCATTACAGCCTTCAGCTCCAATTATTATTGCCTGCTAAGTTGCGTGATTCCTGCCTGCTCAGGTCCGTGAGTATTGCCTGCTGAGTTGCGTGATTCCTGCCAGCTCAGCTCCATGATTATTGCCTGCTGAGCTGCGCGATTCCTGACTGCTAGCTTCTTGCTTATTGGCTGCTGAGCTGCCTGATTCCTGCCTGCTCTGCTTCTTGATTATTGCCTGCTGAGCTGCGTGATTCCTGCTTGCTCAGCTCCAGGATTATTGCCTGCTGAGCTGCGTGATTCGTGCCTGCTCAGCTCCTTGATTACTGTCTGCTGAGCTGCGTGATTCCTGCCTGCTCAGCTCCAGGAGTATTGTCTGCTGGGCTGCAAGATTCGTGTGTGCTCAGTCACGGGTGTCAAGCCTGCTGAGTCACGTGTTTAGAGTCTGCTTAGCCACTTAATGGCAGTCTGCTCAGCTCCTTGATCTTTGCCTGCTGAGCTGAGTGATTCCTGCCTGCTCAGCTCCATGAGTATTGCCTGCTGAGCTGCATGATTGGTGTCTGCTGAGCTGCACCATTTGTGTCTGCTGAGCTGCACCATTGGTGTCTGCTGAGCTGCCCAAATTGTGTCTGCTCAGTCACGGGTGTAGAGCCTGCTGCGTCACGTGTTTAGAGTCTGCTTAACCACTTCATTACAGTTTGCTCAGCTCCTTGACGATTTCCTGCTCCTCTCCGTGATTAGTGCCCTCTTAGCCAAGTGATTAGTGCCTGCTCAGCTCTTTGATTATTGCCTCCTGAAGCACGTGATCAGTGCATGATAGCCACGTGATCAGCGCCTCTCAGTCACGTGATCAGCGCCCCTCAGTCACGTGATCAGCGCCTCTCAGTCACGTGATCAGTGCCTCTCAGTCACGTGATCAGTGCATGCTCAGTCACGTGATCAGTGCCTCTCAGTCACGTGATCAGTGCCTCTCAGTCACGTGATCAGTGCATGCTCAGTCACGTGATCAGTGCATGCTCAGCCACGTGATCAGGGCCTGCTCAGTCACGTGATCAGGGTCTGCTGAATCAAGGGATTAGCGCTTGCTCAGCTGCATGCTTAATCCCTGCTCAGCTGCCTGACTCGTGCCTGATCAGCTGTGTGATTAGTCCCTGCTCAGCTGCGTGATTAGTGCCTGCTCAAGACCGGGTTAGGAGCCGGCTGAGTGACGTGATTAGAGTCTGCTTAGCCACTTCATTACAGTCTGCTCAGCTCCATGATTATTGCCTGCTAAGCTGCGTGATTCCTGCCTGCTCAGCTTCTTGATTATTGCCTGCTGAGCTGCGTGATTCCTGCTTGCTCAGCTCCATATTTATTGCCTGCTGAGCTGCGTGATTCCTGCCTGCTCAGCTTCTTGATTATTGCATGCTGAGCTGCGTGATTCCTGTTTGCTCAGCTCCATGATTATTGCCTGCTGAGCTGCGTGATTCCTGCTTGCTCAGCTCCATGATTTTTGCTTGCTGAGCTGCATAATAAGTGCCTGCTCAGTCCCCAGAGAGGAGCCGGCTGAATCACGTGATTAGAGTCTGCTTATCCAGTTCATTACAGCCTTCAGCTCCAATTATTATTGCCTGCTAAGTTGCGTGATTCCTGCCTGCTCAGGTCCGTGAGTATTGCCTGCTGAGTTGCGTGATTCCTGCCAGCTCAGCTCCATGATTATTGCCTGCTGAGCTGCGCGATTCCTGACTGCTAGCTTCTTGCTTATTGGCTGCTGAGCTGCCTGATTCCTGCCTGCTCTGCTTCTTGATTATTGCCTGCTGAGCTGCGTGATTCCTGCTTGCTCAGCTCCAGGATTATTGCCTGCTGAGCTGCGTGATTCGTGCCTGCTCAGCTCCTTGATTACTGTCTGCTGAGCTGCGTGATTCCTGCCTGCTCAGCTCCAGGAGTATTGTCTGCTGGGCTGCAAGATTCGTGTGTGCTCAGTCACGGGTGTCAAGCCTGCTGAGTCACGTGTTTAGAGTCTGCTTAGCCACTTAATGGCAGTCTGCTCAGCTCCTTGATCTTTGCCTGCTGAGCTGAGTGATTCCTGCCTGCTCAGCTCCATGAGTATTGCCTGCTGAGCTGCATGATTGGTGTCTGCTGAGCTGCACCATTTGTGTCTGCTGAGCTGCACCATTGGTGTCTGCTGAGCTGCCCAAATTGTGTCTGCTCAGTCACGGGTGTAGAGCCTGCTGCGTCACGTGTTTAGAGTCTGCTTAACCACTTCATTACAGTTTGCTCAGCTCCTTGACGATTTCCTGCTCCTCTCCGTGATTAGTGCCCTCTTAGCCAAGTGATTAGTGCCTGCTCAGCTCTTTGATTATTGCCTCCTGAAGCACGTGATCAGTGCATGATAGCCACGTGATCAGCGCCTCTCAGTCACGTGATCAGCGCCCCTCAGTCACGTGATCAGCGCCTCTCAGTCACGTGATCAGTGCCTCTCAGTCACGTGATCAGTGCATGCTCAGTCACGTGATCAGTGCCTCTCAGTCACGTGATCAGTGCATCTCAGTCACGTGATCAGTGCATGCTCAGCCACGTGATCAGGGCCTGCTCAGTCACGTGATCAGGGTCTGCTGAATCAAGGGATTAGCGCTTGCTCAGCTGCATGCTTAATCCCTGCTCAGCTGCCTGACTCGTGCCTGATCAGCTGTGTGATTAGTCCCTGCTCAGCTGCGTGATTAGTGCCTGCTCAAGACCGGGTTAGGAGCCGGCTGAGTGACGTGATTAGAGTCTGCTTAGCCACTTCATTACAGTCTGCTCAGCTCCATGATTATTGCCTGCTAAGCTGCGTGATTCCTGCCTGCTCAGCTTCTTGATTATTGCCTGCTGAGCTGCGTGATTCCTGCTTGCTCAGCTCCATATTTATTGCCTGCTGAGCTGCGTGATTCCTGCCTGCTCAGCTTCTTGATTATTGCATGCTGAGCTGCGTGATTCCTGTTTGCTCAGCTCCATGATTATTGCCTGCTGAGCTGCGTGATTCCTGCTTGCTCAGCTCCATGATTTTTGCTTGCTGAGCTGCATAATAAGTGCCTGCTCAGTCCCCAGAGAGGAGCCGGCTGAATCACGTGATTAGAGTCTGCTTATCCAGTTCATTACAGCCTTCAGCTCCAATTATTATTGCCTGCTAAGTTGCGTGATTCCTGCCTGCTCAGGTCCGTGAGTATTGCCTGCTGAGTTGCGTGATTCCTGCCAGCTCAGCTCCATGATTATTGCCTGCTGAGCTGCGCGATTCCTGACTGCTAGCTTCTTGCTTATTGGCTGCTGAGCTGCCTGATTCCTGCCTGCTCTGCTTCTTGATTATTGCCTGCTGAGCTGCGTGATTCCTGCTTGCTCAGCTCCAGGATTATTGCCTGCTGAGCTGCGTGATTCGTGCCTGCTCAGCTCCTTGATTACTGTCTGCTGAGCTGCGTGATTCCTGCCTGCTCAGCTCCAGGAGTATTGTCTGCTGGGCTGCAAGATTCGTGTGTGCTCAGTCACGGGTGTCAAGCCTGCTGAGTCACGTGTTTAAGTCTGCTTAGCCACTTAATGGCAGTCTGCTCAGCTCCTTGATTTTGCCTGCTGAGCTGATTCCTGCCTGCTCAGCTCCTTGCCTGCTGAGCTGCGTGATTGCTGCTCATCTGCTGCTGCCTGCCTGCTCAGCTCCTGCTGCTGGATTTGTGTGCTCAGTCACGGGTGTCAAGCCTGCTGAGTCAGAGTCTGCTTAGCCACTTAATGGCAGTCTGCTCAGCTCCTTGATTTTGCCTGCTGAGCTGAGTGATTCCTGCCTGCTCAGCTCCATGAGTATTGCCTGCTGAGCTGCATGATTGCTGAGCTGCACCATTTGTGTCTGCTGAGCTGCACCATTGGTGTCTGCTGAGCTGCCCAAATTGTGTCTGCTCAGTCACGGGTGTAGAGCCTGCTGCGTCACGTGTTTAGAGTCTGCTTAACCACTTCATTACAGTTTGCTCAGCTCCTTGACGATTTCCTGCTCCTCTCCGTGATTAGTGCCCTCTTAGCCAAGTGATTAGTGCCTGCTCAGCTCTTTGATTATTGCCTCCTGAAGCACGTGATCAGTGCATGATAGCCACGTGATCAGCGCCTCTCAGTCACGTGATCAGCGCCCTCAGTCACGTGATCAGCGCCTCTCAGTCACGTGATCAGTGCCTCTCAGTCACGTGATCAGTGCATGCTCAGTCACGTGATCAGTGCCTCTCAGTCACGTGATCAGTGCATGCTCAGTCACGTGATCAGTGCATGCTCAGCCACGTGATCAGGGCCTGCTCAGTCACGTGATCAGGGTCTGCTGAATCAAGGGATTAGCGCTTGCTCAGCTGCATGCTTAATCCCTGCTCAGCTGCCTGACTCGTGCCTGATCAGCTGTGTGATTAGTCCCTGCTCAGCTGCGTGATTAGTGCCTGCTCAAGACCGGGTTAGGAGCCGGCTGAGTGACGTGATTAGAGTCTGCTTAGCCACTTCATTACAGTCTGCTCAGCTCCATGATTATTGCCTGCTAAGCTGCGTGATTCCTGCCTGCTCAGCTTCTTGATTATTGCCTGCTGAGCTGCGTGATTCCTGCTTGCTCAGCTCCATATTTATTGCCTGCTGAGCTGCGTGATTCCTGCCTGCTCAGCTTCTTGATTATTGCATGCTGAGCTGCGTGATTCCTGTTTGCTCAGCTCCATGATTATTGCCTGCTGAGCTGCGTGATTCCTGCTTGCTCAGCTCCATGATTTTTGCTTGCTGAGCTGCATAATAAGTGCCTGCTCAGTCCCCAGAGAGGAGCCGGCTGAATCACGTGATTAGAGTCTGCTTATCCAGTTCATTACAGCCTTCAGCTCCAATTATTATTGCCTGCTAAGTTGCGTGATTCCTGCCTGCTCAGGTCCGTGAGTATTGCCTGCTGAGTTGCGTGATTCCTGCCAGCTCAGCTCCATGATTATTGCCTGCTGAGCTGCGCGATTCCTGACTGCTAGCTTCTTGCTTATTGGCTGCTGAGCTGCCTGATTCCTGCCTGCTCTGCTTCTTGATTATTGCCTGCTGAGCTGCGTGATTCCTGCTTGCTCAGCTCCAGGATTATTGCCTGCTGAGCTGCGTGATTCGTGCCTGCTCAGCTCCTTGATTACTGTCTGCTGAGCTGCGTGATTCCTGCCTGCTCAGCTCCAGGAGTATTGTCTGCTGGGCTGCAAGATTCGTGTGTGCTCAGTCACGGGTGTCAAGCCTGCTGAGTCACGTGTTTAGAGTCTGCTTAGCCACTTAATGGCAGTCTGCTCAGCTCCTTGATCTTTGCCTGCTGAGCTGAGTGATTCCTGCCTGCTCAGCTCCATGAGTATTGCCTGCTGAGCTGCATGATTGGTGTCTGCTGAGCTGCACCATTTGTGTCTGCTGAGCTGCACCATTGGTGTCTGCTGAGCTGCCCAAATTGTGTCTGCTCAGTCACGGGTGTAGAGCCTGCTGCGTCACGTGTTTAGAGTCTGCTTAACCACTTCATTACAGTTTGCTCAGCTCCTTGACGATTTCCTGCTCCTCTCCGTGATTAGTGCCCTCTTAGCCAAGTGATTAGTGCCTGCTCAGCTCTTTGATTATTGCCTCCTGAAGCACGTGATCAGTGCATGATAGCCACGTGATCAGCGCCTCTCAGTCACGTGATCAGCGCCCTCAGTCACGTGATCAGCGCCTCTCAGTCACGTGATCAGTGCCTCTCAGTCACGTGATCAGTGCCTCAGTCACGTGATCAGTGCATGCTCAGTCACGTGATCAGTGCATGCTCAGCCACGTGATCAGGGCCTGCTCAGTCACGTGATCAGGGTCTGCTGAATCAAGGGATTAGCGCTTGCTCAGCTGCATGCTTAATCCCTGCTCAGCTGCCTGACTCGTGCCTGATCAGCTGTGTGATTAGTCCCTGCTCAGCTGCGTGATTAGTGCCTGCTCAAGACCGGGTTAGGAGCCGGCTGAGTGACGTGATTAGAGTCTGCTTAGCCACTTCATTACAGTCTGCTCAGCTCCATGATTATTGCCTGCTAAGCTGCGTGATTCCTGCCTGCTCAGCTTCTTGATTATTGCCTGCTGAGCTGCGTGATTCCTGCTTGCTCAGCTCCATATTTATTGCCTGCTGAGCTGCGTGATTCCTGCCTGCTCAGCTTCTTGATTATTGCATGCTGAGCTGCGTGATTCCTGTTTGCTCAGCTCCATGATTATTGCCTGCTGAGCTGCGTGATTCCTGCTTGCTCAGCTCCATGATTTTTGCTTGCTGAGCTGCATAATAAGTGCCTGCTCAGTCCCCAGAGAGGAGCCGGCTGAATCACGTGATTAGAGTCTGCTTATCCAGTTCATTACAGCCTTCAGCTCCAATTATTATTGCCTGCTAAGTTGCGTGATTCCTGCCTGCTCAGGTCCGTGAGTATTGCCTGCTGAGTTGCGTGATTCCTGCCAGCTCAGCTCCATGATTATTGCCTGCTGAGCTGCGCGATTCCTGACTGCTAGCTTCTTGCTTATTGGCTGCTGAGCTGCCTGATTCCTGCCTGCTCTGCTTCTTGATTATTGCCTGCTGAGCTGCGTGATTCCTGCTTGCTCAGCTCCAGGATTATTGCCTGCTGAGCTGCGTGATTCGTGCCTGCTCAGCTCCTTGATTACTGTCTGCTGAGCTGCGTGATTCCTGCCTGCTCAGCTCCAGGAGTATTGTCTGCTGGGCTGCAAGATTCGTGTGTGCTCAGTCACGGGTGTCAAGCCTGCTGAGTCACGTGTTTAGAGTCTGCTTAGCCACTTAATGGCAGTCTGCTCAGCTCCTTGATCTTTGCCTGCTGAGCTGAGTGATTCCTGCCTGCTCAGCTCCATGAGTATTGCCTGCTGAGCTGCATGATTGGTGTCTGCTGAGCTGCACCATTTGTGTCTGCTGAGCTGCACCATTGGTGTCTGCTGAGCTGCCCAAATTGTGTCTGCTCAGTCACGGGTGTAGAGCCTGCTGCGTCACGTGTTTAGAGTCTGCTTAACCACTTCATTACAGTTTGCTCAGCTCCTTGACGATTTCCTGCTCCTCTCCGTGATTAGTGCCCTCTTAGCCAAGTGATTAGTGCCTGCTCAGCTCTTTGATTATTGCCTCCTGAAGCACGTGATCAGTGCATGATAGCCACGTGATCAGCGCCTCTCAGTCACGTGATCAGCGCCCTCAGTCACGTGATCAGCGCCTCTCAGTCACGTGATCAGTGCCTCTCAGTCACGTGATCAGTGCCTCTCAGTCACGTGATCAGTGCATGCTCAGTCACGTGATCAGTGCATGCTCAGCCACGTGATCAGGGCCTGCTCAGTCACGTGATCAGGGTCTGCTGAATCAAGGGATTAGCGCTTGCTCAGCTGCATGCTTAATCCCTGCTCAGCTGCCTGACTCGTGCCTGATCAGCTGTGTGATTAGTCCCTGCTCAGCTGCGTGATTAGTGCCTGCTCAAGACCGGGTTAGGAGCCGGCTGAGTGACGTGATTAGAGTCTGCTTAGCCACTTCATTACAGTCTGCTCAGCTCCATGATTATTGCCTGCTAAGCTGCGTGATTCCTGCCTGCTCAGCTTCTTGATTATTGCCTGCTGAGCTGCGTGATTCCTGCTTGCTCAGCTCCATATTTATTGCCTGCTGAGCTGCGTGATTCCTGCCTGCTCAGCTTCTTGATTATTGCATGCTGAGCTGCGTGATTCCTGTTTGCTCAGCTCCATGATTATTGCCTGCTGAGCTGCGTGATTCCTGCTTGCTCAGCTCCATGATTTTTGCTTGCTGAGCTGCATAATAAGTGCCTGCTCAGTCCCCAGAGAGGAGCCGGCTGAATCACGTGATTAGAGTCTGCTTATCCAGTTCATTACAGCCTTCAGCTCCAATTATTATTGCCTGCTAAGTTGCGTGATTCCTGCCTGCTCAGGTCCGTGAGTATTGCCTGCTGAGTTGCGTGATTCCTGCCAGCTCAGCTCCATGATTATTGCCTGCTGAGCTGCGCGATTCCTGACTGCTAGCTTCTTGCTTATTGGCTGCTGAGCTGCCTGATTCCTGCCTGCTCTGCTTCTTGATTATTGCCTGCTGAGCTGCGTGATTCCTGCTTGCTCAGCTCCAGGATTATTGCCTGCTGAGCTGCGTGATTCGTGCCTGCTCAGCTCCTTGATTACTGTCTGCTGAGCTGCGTGATTCCTGCCTGCTCAGCTCCAGGAGTATTGTCTGCTGGGCTGCAAGATTCGTGTGTGCTCAGTCACGGGTGTCAAGCCTGCTGAGTCACGTGTTTAGAGTCTGCTTAGCCACTTAATGGCAGTCTGCTCAGCTCCTTGATCTTTGCCTGCTGAGCTGAGTGATTCCTGCCTGCTCAGCTCCATGAGTATTGCCTGCTGAGCTGCATGATTGGTGTCTGCTGAGCTGCACCATTTGTGTCTGCTGAGCTGCACCATTGGTGTCTGCTGAGCTGCCCAAATTGTGTCTGCTCAGTCACGGGTGTAGAGCCTGCTGCGTCACGTGTTTAGAGTCTGCTTAACCACTTCATTACAGTTTGCTCAGCTCCTTGACGATTTCCTGCTCCTCTCCGTGATTAGTGCCCTCTTAGCCAAGTGATTAGTGCCTGCTCAGCTCTTTGATTATTGCCTCCTGAAGCACGTGATCAGTGCATGATAGCCACGTGATCAGCGCCTCTCAGTCACGTGATCAGCGCCCCTCAGTCACGTGATCAGCGCCTCTCAGTCACGTGATCAGTGCCTCTCAGTCACGTGATCAGTGCCTCTCAGTCACGTGATCAGTGCATGCTCAGTCACGTGATCAGTGCATGCTCAGCCACGTGATCAGGGCCTGCTCAGTCACGTGATCAGGGTCTGCTGAATCAAGGGATTAGCGCTTGCTCAGCTGCATGCTTAATCCCTGCTCAGCTGCCTGACTCGTGCCTGATCAGCTGTGTGATTAGTCCCTGCTCAGCTGCGTGATTAGTGCCTGCTCAAGACCGGGTTAGGAGCCGGCTGAGTGACGTGATTAGAGTCTGCTTAGCCACTTCATTACAGTCTGCTCAGCTCCATGATTATTGCCTGCTAAGCTGCGTGATTCCTGCCTGCTCAGCTTCTTGATTATTGCCTGCTGAGCTGCGTGATTCCTGCTTGCTCAGCTCCATATTTATTGCCTGCTGAGCTGCGTGATTCCTGCCTGCTCAGCTTCTTGATTATTGCATGCTGAGCTGCGTGATTCCTGTTTGCTCAGCTCCATGATTATTGCCTGCTGAGCTGCGTGATTCCTGCTTGCTCAGCTCCATGATTTTTGCTTGCTGAGCTGCATAATAAGTGCCTGCTCAGTCCCCAGAGAGGAGCCGGCTGAATCACGTGATTAGAGTCTGCTTATCCAGTTCATTACAGCCTTCAGCTCCAATTATTATTGCCTGCTAAGTTGCGTGATTCCTGCCTGCTCAGGTCCGTGAGTATTGCCTGCTGAGTTGCGTGATTCCTGCCAGCTCAGCTCCATGATTATTGCCTGCTGAGCTGCGCGATTCCTGACTGCTAGCTTCTTGCTTATTGGCTGCTGAGCTGCCTGATTCCTGCCTGCTCTGCTTCTTGATTATTGCCTGCTGAGCTGCGTGATTCCTGCTTGCTCAGCTCCAGGATTATTGCCTGCTGAGCTGCGTGATTCGTGCCTGCTCAGCTCCTTGATTACTGTCTGCTGAGCTGCGTGATTCCTGCCTGCTCAGCTCCAGGAGTATTGTCTGCTGGGCTGCAAGATTCGTGTGTGCTCAGTCACGGGTGTCAAGCCTGCTGAGTCACGTGTTTAGAGTCTGCTTAGCCACTTAATGGCAGTCTGCTCAGCTCCTTGATCTTTGCCTGCTGAGCTGAGTGATTCCTGCCTGCTCAGCTCCATGAGTATTGCCTGCTGAGCTGCATGATTGGTGTCTGCTGAGCTGCACCATTTGTGTCTGCTGAGCTGCACCATTGGTGTCTGCTGAGCTGCCCAAATTGTGTCTGCTCAGTCACGGGTGTAGAGCCTGCTGCGTCACGTGTTTAGAGTCTGCTTAACCACTTCATTACAGTTTGCTCAGCTCCTTGACGATTTCCTGCTCCTCTCCGTGATTAGTGCCCTCTTAGCCAAGTGATTAGTGCCTGCTCAGCTCTTTGATTATTGCCTCCTGAAGCACGTGATCAGTGCATGATAGCCACGTGATCAGCGCCTCTCAGTCACGTGATCAGCGCCCCTCAGTCACGTGATCAGCGCCTCTCAGTCACGTGATCAGTGCCTCTCAGTCACGTGATCAGTGCATGCTCAGTCACGTGATCAGTGCCTCTCAGTCACGTGATCAGTGCATGCTCAGTCACGTGATCAGTGCATGCTCAGCCACGTGATCAGGGCCTGCTCAGTCACGTGATCAGGGTCTGCTGAATCAAGGGATTAGCGCTTGCTCAGCTGCATGCTTAATCCCTGCTCAGCTGCCT
Source organism: Bos javanicus (assembly GCF_032452875.1). Taxonomy (NCBI): domain Eukaryota; kingdom Metazoa; phylum Chordata; class Mammalia; order Artiodactyla; family Bovidae; genus Bos; species Bos javanicus. Next base: position 28,743 of record NW_026893790.1, read on the forward strand.
GACTCGTGCCTGATCAGCTGTGTGATTAGTCCCTGCTCAGCTGCGTGATTAGTGCCTGCTCAAGACCGGGTTAGGAGCCGGCTGAGTGACGTGATTAGAGTCTGCTTAGCCACTTCATTACAGTCTGCTCAGCTCCATGATTATTGCCTGCTAAGCTGCGTGATTCCTGCCTGCTCAGCTTCTTGATTATTGCCTGCTGAGCTGCGTGATTCCTGCTTGCTCAGCTCCATATTTATTGCCTGCTGAGCTGCGTGATTCCTGCCTGCTCAGCTTCTTGATTATTGCATGCTGAGCTGCGTGATTCCTGTTTGCTCAGCTCCATGATTATTGCCTGCTGAGCTGCGTGATTCCTGCTTGCTCAGCTCCATGATTTTTGCTTGCTGAGCTGCATAATAAGTGCCTGCTCAGTCCCCAGAGAGGAGCCGGCTGAATCACGTGATTAGAGTCTGCTTATCCAGTTCATTACAGCCTTCAGCTCCAATTATTATTGCCTGCTAAGTTGCGTGATTCCTGCCTGCTCAGGTCCGTGAGTATTGCCTGCTGAGTTGCGTGATTCCTGCCAGCTCAGCTCCATGATTATTGCCTGCTGAGCTGCGCGATTCCTGACTGCTAGCTTCTTGCTTATTGGCTGCTGAGCTGCCTGATTCCTGCCTGCTCTGCTTCTTGATTATTGCCTGCTGAGCTGCGTGATTCCTGCTTGCTCAGCTCCAGGATTATTGCCTGCTGAGCTGCGTGATTCGTGCCTGCTCAGCTCCTTGATTACTGTCTGCTGAGCTGCGTGATTCCTGCCTGCTCAGCTCCAGGAGTATTGTCTGCTGGGCTGCAAGATTCGTGTGTGCTCAGTCACGGGTGTCAAGCCTGCTGAGTCACGTGTTTAGAGTCTGCTTAGCCACTTAATGGCAGTCTGCTCAGCTCCTTGATCTTTGCCTGCTGAGCTGAGTGATTCCTGCCTGCTCAGCTCCATGAGTATTGCCTGCTGAGCTGCATGATTGGTGTCTGCTGAGCTGCACCATTTGTGTCTGCTGAGCTGCACCATTGGTGTCTGCTGAGCTGCCCAAATTGTGTCTGCTCAGTCACGGGTGTAGAGCCTGCTGCGTCACGTGTTTAGAGTCTGCTTAACCACTTCATTACAGTTTGCTCAGCTCCTTGACGATTTCCTGCTCCTCTCCGTGATTAGTGCCCTCTTAGCCAAGTGATTAGTGCCTGCTCAGCTCTTTGATTATTGCCTCCTGAAGCACGTGATCAGTGCATGATAGCCACGTGATCAGCGCCTCTCAGTCACGTGATCAGCGCCTCAGTCACGTGATCAGCGCCTCTCAGTCACGTGATCAGTGCCTCTCAGTCACGTGATCAGTGCATGCTCAGTCACGTGATCAGTGCCTCTCAGTCACGTGATCAGTGCCTCTCAGTCACGTGATCAGTGCATGCTCAGTCACGTGATCAGTGCATGCTCAGCCACGTGATCAGGGCCTGCTCAGTCACGTGATCAGGGTCTGCTGAATCAAGGGATTAGCGCTTGCTCAGCTGCATGCTTAATCCCTGCTCAGCTGCCTGACTCGTGCCTGATCAGCTGTGTGATTAGTCCCTGCTCAGCTGCGTGATTAGTGCCTGCTCAAGACCGGGTTAGGAGCCGGCTGAGTGACGTGATTAGAGTCTGCTTAGCCACTTCATTACAGTCTGCTCAGCTCCATGATTATTGCCTGCTAAGCTGCGTGATTCCTGCCTGCTCAGCTTCTTGATTATTGCCTGCTGAGCTGCGTGATTCCTGCTTGCTCAGCTCCATATTATTGCCTGCTGAGCTGCGTGATTCCTGCTTGCTCAGCTCCATGATTTTTGCTTGCTGAGCTGCATGATTGCCTGCTCAGCTCCATGATTGAATCACGTGATTAGAGTCTGCTTCCAGTTCATTACAGCTTCAGCTCCATGATTATTGCCTGCTGAGCTGCGTGATTCCTGCCTGCTCAGGTCCAGAGTATTGCCTGCTGAGTTGCGTGATTCCTGAGCTCAGCTCCATGATTATTGCCTGCTGAGCTGCCTTCAGACTGCTAGCTTCTTATTGGCTGCTGAGCTGCCTGATTCCTGCCTGCTCAGCTACATGAGTATTGCCTGCTGAGCTGCGTGATTCCTGCCAGCTCAGCTCCAGGATTATTGCCTGCTGAGCTGCGTGATTCCTGCCTGCTCAGCTCCTTGATTACTGTCTGCTGAGCTGCGTGATTCCTGCCTGCTCAGCTCCAGGATTATTGCCTGCTGAGCTGCAGATTCCTGTTGCTCAGTCTGTCAAGCCTGCTGAGTCTGTTTGAGTCTGCTTAGCCACTTGATGGCCTGCTCAGCTCCTTGATTTTGCCTGCTGAGCTGCGTGATTCCTGCCTGCTCAGCTCCAGGATTATTGCCTGCTGAGCTGCGTGATTCGTGCCTGCTCAGCTCCTTGATTACTGTCTGCTGAGCTGCGTGATTTAGCTCAGCTCCAGGAGTATTGTCTGCTGGGCTGCAAGATTCTGCTCAGTCACGGGTGTCAAGCCTGCTGAGTCACGTGTTTAGAGTCTGCTTAGCCACTTAATGGCAGTCTGCTCAGCTCCTTGATCTTTGCCTGCTGAGCTGAGTGATTCCTGCCTGCTCAGCTCCATGAGTATTGCCTGCTGAGCTGCATGATTGGTGTCTGCTGAGCTGCACCATTTGTGTCTGCTGAGCTGCACCATTGGTGTCTGCTGAGCTGCCCAAATTGTGTCTGCTCAGTCACGGGTGTAGAGCCTGCTGCGTCACGTGTTTAGAGTCTGCTTAACCACTTCATTACAGTTTGCTCAGCTCCTTGACGATTTCCTGCTCCTCTCCGTGATTAGTGCCCTCTTAGCCAAGTGATTAGTGCCTGCTCAGCTCTTTGATTATTGCCTCCTGAAGCACGTGATCAGTGCATGATAGCCACGTGATCAGCGCCTCTCAGTCACGTGATCAGCGCCCCTCAGTCACGTGATCAGCGCCTCTCAGTCACGTGATCAGTGCCTCTCAGTCACGTGATCAGTGCATGCTCAGTCACGTGATCAGTGCCTCTCAGTCACGTGATCAGTGCATGCTCAGTCACGTGATCAGTGCATGCTCAGCCACGTGATCAGGGCCTGCTCAGTCACGTGATCAGGGTCTGCTGAATCAAGGGATTAGCGCTTGCTCAGCTGCATGCTTAATCCCTGCTCAGCTGCCTGACTCGTGCCTGATCAGCTGTGTGATTAGTCCCTGCTCAGCTGCGTGATTAGTGCCTGCTCAAGACCGGGTTAGGAGCCGGCTGAGTGACGTGATTAGAGTCTGCTTAGCCACTTCATTACAGTCTGCTCAGCTCCATGATTATTGCCTGCTAAGCTGCGTGATTCCTGCCTGCTCAGCTTCTTGATTATTGCCTGCTGAGCTGCGTGATTCCTGCTTGCTCAGCTCCATATTTATTGCCTGCTGAGCTGCGTGATTCCTGCCTGCTCAGCTTCTTGATTATTGCATGCTGAGCTGCGTGATTCCTGTTTGCTCAGCTCCATGATTATTGCCTGCTGAGCTGCGTGATTCCTGCTTGCTCAGCTCCATGATTTTTGCTTGCTGAGCTGCATAATAAGTGCCTGCTCAGTCCCCAGAGAGGAGCCGGCTGAATCACGTGATTAGAGTCTGCTTATCCAGTTCATTACAGCCTTCAGCTCCAATTATTATTGCCTGCTAAGTTGCGTGATTCCTGCCTGCTCAGGTCCGTGAGTATTGCCTGCTGAGTTGCGTGATTCCTGCCAGCTCAGCTCCATGATTATTGCCTGCTGAGCTGCGCGATTCCTGACTGCTAGCTTCTTGCTTATTGGCTGCTGAGCTGCCTGATTCCTGCCTGCTCTGCTTCTTGATTATTGCCTGCTGAGCTGCGTGATTCCTGCTTGCTCAGCTCCAGGATTATTGCCTGCTGAGCTGCGTGATTCGTGCCTGCTCAGCTCCTTGATTACTGTCTGCTGAGCTGCGTGATTCCTGCCTGCTCAGCTCCAGGAGTATTGTCTGCTGGGCTGCAAGATTCGTGTGTGCTCAGTCACGGGTGTCAAGCCTGCTGAGTCACGTGTTTAGAGTCTGCTTAGCCACTTAATGGCAGTCTGCTCAGCTCCTTGATCTTTGCCTGCTGAGCTGAGTGATTCCTGCCTGCTCAGCTCCATGAGTATTGCCTGCTGAGCTGCATGATTGGTGTCTGCTGAGCTGCACCATTTGTGTCTGCTGAGCTGCACCATTGGTGTCTGCTGAGCTGCCCAAATTGTGTCTGCTCAGTCACGGGTGTAGAGCCTGCTGCGTCACGTGTTTAGAGTCTGCTTAACCACTTCATTACAGTTTGCTCAGCTCCTTGACGATTTCCTGCTCCTCTCCGTGATTAGTGCCCTCTTAGCCAAGTGATTAGTGCCTGCTCAGCTCTTTGATTATTGCCTCCTGAAGCACGTGATCAGTGCATGATAGCCACGTGATCAGCGCCTCTCAGTCACGTGATCAGCGCCCCTCAGTCACGTGATCAGCGCCTCTCAGTCACGTGATCAGTGCCTCTCAGTCACGTGATCAGTGCCTCTCAGTCACGTGATCAGTGCATGCTCAGTCACGTGATCAGTGCATGCTCAGCCACGTGATCAGGGCCTGCTCAGTCACGTGATCAGGGTCTGCTGAATCAAGGGATTAGCGCTTGCTCAGCTGCATGCTTAATCCCTGCTCAGCTGCCTGACTCGTGCCTGATCAGCTGTGTGATTAGTCCCTGCTCAGCTGCGTGATTAGTGCCTGCTCAAGACCGGGTTAGGAGCCGGCTGAGTGACGTGATTAGAGTCTGCTTAGCCACTTCATTACAGTCTGCTCAGCTCCATGATTATTGCCTGCTAAGCTGCGTGATTCCTGCCTGCTCAGCTTCTTGATTATTGCCTGCTGAGCTGCGTGATTCCTGCTTGCTCAGCTCCATATTTATTGCCTGCTGAGCTGCGTGATTCCTGCCTGCTCAGCTTCTTGATTATTGCATGCTGAGCTGCGTGATTCCTGTTTGCTCAGCTCCATGATTATTGCCTGCTGAGCTGCGTGATTCCTGCTTGCTCAGCTCCATGATTTTTGCTTGCTGAGCTGCATAATAAGTGCCTGCTCAGTCCCCAGAGAGGAGCCGGCTGAATCACGTGATTAGAGTCTGCTTATCCAGTTCATTACAGCCTTCAGCTCCAATTATTATTGCCTGCTAAGTTGCGTGATTCCTGCCTGCTCAGGTCCGTGAGTATTGCCTGCTGAGTTGCGTGATTCCTGCCAGCTCAGCTCCATGATTATTGCCTGCTGAGCTGCGCGATTCCTGACTGCTAGCTTCTTGCTTATTGGCTGCTGAGCTGCCTGATTCCTGCCTGCTCTGCTTCTTGATTATTGCCTGCTGAGCTGCGTGATTCCTGCTTGCTCAGCTCCAGGATTATTGCCTGCTGAGCTGCGTGATTCGTGCCTGCTCAGCTCCTTGATTACTGTCTGCTGAGCTGCGTGATTCCTGCCTGCTCAGCTCCAGGAGTATTGTCTGCTGGGCTGCAAGATTCGTGTGTGCTCAGTCACGGGTGTCAAGCCTGCTGAGTCACGTGTTTAGAGTCTGCTTAGCCACTTAATGGCAGTCTGCTCAGCTCCTTGATCTTTGCCTGCTGAGCTGAGTGATTCCTGCCTGCTCAGCTCCATGAGTATTGCCTGCTGAGCTGCATGATTGGTGTCTGCTGAGCTGCACCATTTGTGTCTGCTGAGCTGCACCATTGGTGTCTGCTGAGCTGCCCAAATTGTGTCTGCTCAGTCACGGGTGTAGAGCCTGCTGCGTCACGTGTTTAGAGTCTGCTTAACCACTTCATTACAGTTTGCTCAGCTCCTTGACGATTTCCTGCTCCTCTCCGTGATTAGTGCCCTCTTAGCCAAGTGATTAGTGCCTGCTCAGCTCTTTGATTATTGCCTCCTGAAGCACGTGATCAGTGCATGATAGCCACGTGATCAGCGCCTCTCAGTCACGTGATCAGCGCCCCTCAGTCACGTGATCAGCGCCTCTCAGTCACGTGATCAGTGCCTCTCAGTCACGTGATCAGTGCCTCTCAGTCAGTCGTGATCAGTGCATGCTCAGTCACGTGATCAGTGCATGCTCAGCCACGTGATCAGGGCCTGCTCAGTCACGTGATCAGGGTCTGCTGAATCAAGGGATTAGCGCTTGCTCAGCTGCATGCTTAATCCCTGCTCAGCTGCCTGACTCGTGCCTGATCAGCTGTGTGATTAGTCCCTGCTCAGCTGCGTGATTAGTGCCTGCTCAAGACCGGGTTAGGAGCCGGCTGAGTGACGTGATTAGAGTCTGCTTAGCCACTTCATTACAGTCTGCTCAGCTCCATGATTATTGCCTGCTAAGCTGCGTGATTCCTGCCTGCTCAGCTTCTTGATTATTGCCTGCTGAGCTGCGTGATTCCTGCTTGCTCAGCTCCATATTTATTGCCTGCTGAGCTGCGTGATTCCTGCCTGCTCAGCTTCTTGATTATTGCATGCTGAGCTGCGTGATTCCTGTTTGCTCAGCTCCATGATTATTGCCTGCTGAGCTGCGTGATTCCTGCTTGCTCAGCTCCATGATTTTTGCTTGCTGAGCTGCATAATAAGTGCCTGCTCAGTCCCCAGAGAGGAGCCGGCTGAATCACGTGATTAGAGTCTGCTTATCCAGTTCATTACAGCCTTCAGCTCCAATTATTATTGCCTGCTAAGTTGCGTGATTCCTGCCTGCTCAGGTCCGTGAGTATTGCCTGCTGAGTTGCGTGATTCCTGCCAGCTCAGCTCCATGATTATTGCCTGCTGAGCTGCGCGATTCCTGACTGCTAGCTTCTTGCTTATTGGCTGCTGAGCTGCCTGATTCCTGCCTGCTCTGCTTCTTGATTATTGCCTGCTGAGCTGCGTGATTCCTGCTTGCTCAGCTCCAGGATTATTGCCTGCTGAGCTGCGTGATTCGTGCCTGCTCAGCTCCTTGATTACTGTCTGCTGAGCTGCGTGATTCCTGCCTGCTCAGCTCCAGGAGTATTGTCTGCTGGGCTGCAAGATTCGTGTGTGCTCAGTCACGGGTGTCAAGCCTGCTGAGTCACGTGTTTAGAGTCTGCTTAGCCACTTAATGGCAGTCTGCTCAGCTCCTTGATCTTTGCCTGCTGAGCTGAGTGATTCCTGCCTGCTCAGCTCCATGAGTATTGCCTGCTGAGCTGCATGATTGGTGTCTGCTGAGCTGCACCATTTGTCTGCTGAGCTGCACCATTTGTGTCTGCTGAGCTGCACCATTGGTGTCTGCTGAGCTGCCCAAATTGTGTCTGCTCAGTCACGGGTGTAGAGCCTGCTGCGTCACGTGTTTAGAGTCTGCTTAACCACTTCATTACAGTTTGCTCAGCTCCTTGACGATTTCCTGCTCCTCTCCGTGATTAGTGCCCTCTTAGCCAAGTGATTAGTGCCTGCTCAGCTCTTTGATTATTGCCTCCTGAAGCACGTGATCAGTGCATGATAGCCACGTGATCAGCGCCTCTCAGTCACGTGATCAGCGCCCTCAGTCACGTGATCAGCGCCTCTCAGTCACGTGATCAGTGCCTCTCAGTCACGTGATCAGTGCATGCTCAGTCACGTGATCAGTGCCTCTCAGTCACGTGATCAGTGCCTGCTCAGCTCACGTGATCAGGGCCTGCTCAGTCACGTGATCAGGGTCTGCTGAATCAAGGGATTAGCGCTTGCTCAGCTGCATGCTTAATCCCTGCTCAGCTGCCTGACTCGTGCCTGATCAGCTGTGTGATTAGTCCCTGCTCAGCTGCGTGATTAGTGCCTGCTCAAGACCGGGTTAGGAGCCGGCTGAGTGACGTGATTAGAGTCTGCTTAGCCACTTCATTACAGTCTGCTCAGCTCCATGATTATTGCCTGCTAAGCTGCGTGATTCCTGCCTGCTCAGCTTCTTGATTATTGCCTGCTGAGCTGCGTGATTCCTGCTTGCTCAGCTCCATATTTATTGCCTGCTGAGCTGCGTGATTCCTGCCTGCTCAGCTTCTTGATTATTGCATGCTGAGCTGCGTGATTCCTGTTTGCTCAGCTCCATGATTATTGCCTGCTGAGCTGCGTGATTCCTGCTTGCTCAGCTCCATGATTTTTGCTTGCTGAGCTGCATAATAAGTGCCTGCTCAGTCCCCAGAGAGGAGCCGGCTGAATCACGTGATTAGAGTCTGCTTATCCAGTTCATTACAGCCTTCAGCTCCAATTATTATTGCCTGCTAAGTTGCGTGATTCCTGCCTGCTCAGGTCCGTGAGTATTGCCTGCTGAGTTGCGTGATTCCTGCCAGCTCAGCTCCATGATTATTGCCTGCTGAGCTGCGCGATTCCTGACTGCTAGCTTCTTGCTTATTGGCTGCTGAGCTGCCTGATTCCTGCCTGCTCTGCTTCTTGATTATTGCCTGCTGAGCTGCGTGATTCCTGCTTGCTCAGCTCCAGGATTATTGCCTGCTGAGCTGCGTGATTCGTGCCTGCTCAGCTCCTTGATTACTGTCTGCTGAGCTGCGTGATTCCTGCCTGCTCAGCTCCAGGAGTATTGTCTGCTGGGCTGCAAGATTCGTGTGTGCTCAGTCACGGGTGTCAAGCCTGCTGAGTCACGTGTTTAGAGTCTGCTTAGCCACTTAATGGCAGTCTGCTCAGCTCCTTGATCTTTGCCTGCTGAGCTGAGTGATTCCTGCCTGCTCAGCTCCATGAGTATTGCCTGCTGAGCTGCATGATTGGTGTCTGCTGAGCTGCACCATTTGTGTCTGCTGAGCTGCACCATTGGTGTCTGCTGAGCTGCCCAAATTGTGTCTGCTCAGTCACGGGTGTAGAGCCTGCTGCGTCACGTGTTTAGAGTCTGCTTAACCACTTCATTACAGTTTGCTCAGCTCCTTGACGATTTCCTGCTCCTCTCCGTGATTAGTGCCCTCTTAGCCAAGTGATTAGTGCCTGCTCAGCTCTTTGATTATTGCCTCCTGAAGCACGTGATCAGTGCATGATAGCCACGTGATCAGCGCCTCTCAGTCACGTGATCAGCGCCCTCAGTCACGTGATCAGCGCCTCTCAGTCACGTGATCAGTGCCTCTCAGTCACGTGATCAGTGCATGCTCAGTCACGTGATCAGTGCCTCTCAGTCACGTGATCAGTGCCTGCTCAGTCACGTGATCAGTGCATGCTCAGCCACGTGATCAGGGCCTGCTCAGTCACGTGATCAGGGTCTGCTGAATCAAGGGATTAGCGCTTGCTCAGCTGCATGCTTAATCCCTGCTCAGCTGCCTGACTCGTGCCTGATCAGCTGTGTGATTAGTCCCTGCTCAGCTGCGTGATTAGTGCCTGCTCAAGACCGGGTTAGGAGCCGGCTGAGTGACGTGATTAGAGTCTGCTTAGCCACTTCATTACAGTCTGCTCAGCTCCATGATTATTGCCTGCTAAGCTGCGTGATTCCTGCCTGCTCAGCTTCTTGATTATTGCCTGCTGAGCTGCGTGATTCCTGCTTGCTCAGCTCCATATTTATTGCCTGCTGAGCTGCGTGATTCCTGCCTGCTCAGCTTCTTGATTATTGCATGCTGAGCTGCGTGATTCCTGTTTGCTCAGCTCCATGATTATTGCCTGCTGAGCTGCGTGATTCCTGCTTGCTCAGCTCCATGATTTTTGCTTGCTGAGCTGCATAATAAGTGCCTGCTCAGTCCCCAGAGAGGAGCCGGCTGAATCACGTGATTAGAGTCTGCTTATCCAGTTCATTACAGCCTTCAGCTCCAATTATTATTGCCTGCTAAGTTGCGTGATTCCTGCCTGCTCAGGTCCGTGAGTATTGCCTGCTGAGTTGCGTGATTCCTGCCAGCTCAGCTCCATGATTATTGCCTGCTGAGCTGCGCGATTCCTGACTGCTAGCTTCTTGCTTATTGGCTGCTGAGCTGCCTGATTCCTGCCTGCTCTGCTTCTTGATTATTGCCTGCTGAGCTGCGTGATTCCTGCTTGCTCAGCTCCAGGATTATTGCCTGCTGAGCTGCGTGATTCGTGCCTGCTCAGCTCCTTGATTACTGTCTGCTGAGCTGCGTGATTCCTGCCTGCTCAGCTCCAGGAGTATTGTCTGCTGGGCTGCAAGATTCGTGTGTGCTCAGTCACGGGTGTCAAGCCTGCTGAGTCACGTGTTTAGAGTCTGCTTAGCCACTTAATGGCAGTCTGCTCAGCTCCTTGATTTTGCCTGCTGAGCTGAGTGATTCCTGCCTGCTCAGCTCCAGGATTATTGCCTGCTGAGCTGCGTGATTGCCTGCTCAGCTCCTTGATTACTGTCTGCTGAGCTTCTGCCTGCTCAGCTCCTGCTGGGCTGCATTCGTGTGTGCTCAGTCACGGGTGTCAAGCCTGCTGAGTCACGTGAGTCTGCTTAGCCACTTAATGGCAGTCTGCTCAGCTCCTTGATCTTTGCCTGCTGAGCTGAGTGATTCCTGCCTGCTCAGCTCCATGAGTATTGCCTGCTGAGCTGCATGATTGGTGTCTGCTGAGCTGCACCATTTGTGTCTGCTGAGCTGCACCATTGGTGTCTGCTGAGCTGCCCAAATTGTGTCTGCTCAGTCACGGGTGTAGAGCCTGCTGCGTCACGTGTTTAGAGTCTGCTTAACCACTTCATTACAGTTTGCTCAGCTCCTTGACGATTTCCTGCTCCTCTCCGTGATTAGTGCCCTCTTAGCCAAGTGATTAGTGCCTGCTCAGCTCTTTGATTATTGCCTCCTGAAGCACGTGATCAGTGCATGATAGCCACGTGATCAGCGCCTCTCAGTCACGTGATCAGCGCCCCTCAGTCACGTGATCAGCGCCTCTCAGTCACGTGATCAGTGCCTCTCAGTCACGTGATCAGTGCATGCTCAGTCACGTGATCAGTGCCTCTCAGTCACGTGATCAGTGCCTCTCAGTCACGTGATCAGTGCATGCTCAGTCACGTGATCAGTGCATGCTCAGCCACGTGATCAGGGCCTGCTCAGTCACGTGATCAGGGTCTGCTGAATCAAGGGATTAGCGCTTGCTCAGCTGCATGCTTAATCCCTGCTCAGCTGCCTGACTCGTGCCTGATCAGCTGTGTGATTAGTCCCTGCTCAGCTGCGTGATTAGTGCCTGCTCAAGACCGGGTTAGGAGCCGGCTGAGTGACGTGATTAGAGTCTGCTTAGCCACTTCATTACAGTCTGCTCAGCTCCATGATTATTGCCTGCTAAGCTGCGTGATTCCTGCCTGCTCAGCTTCTTGATTATTGCCTGCTGAGCTGCGTGATTCCTGCTTGCTCAGCTCCATATTTATTGCCTGCTGAGCTGCGTGATTCCTGCCTGCTCAGCTTCTTGATTATTGCATGCTGAGCTGCGTGATTCCTGTTTGCTCAGCTCCATGATTATTGCCTGCTGAGCTGCGTGATTCCTGCTTGCTCAGCTCCATGATTTTTGCTTGCTGAGCTGCATAATAAGTGCCTGCTCAGTCCCCAGAGAGGAGCCGGCTGAATCACGTGATTAGAGTCTGCTTATCCAGTTCATTACAGCCTTCAGCTCCAATTATTATTGCCTGCTAAGTTGCGTGATTCCTGCCTGCTCAGGTCCGTGAGTATTGCCTGCTGAGTTGCGTGATTCCTGCCAGCTCAGCTCCATGATTATTGCCTGCTGAGCTGCGCGATTCCTGACTGCTAGCTTCTTGCTTATTGGCTGCTGAGCTGCCTGATTCCTGCCTGCTCTGCTTCTTGATTATTGCCTGCTGAGCTGCGTGATTCCTGCTTGCTCAGCTCCAGGATTATTGCCTGCTGAGCTGCGTGATTCGTGCCTGCTCAGCTCCTTGATTACTGTCTGCTGAGCTGCGTGATTCCTGCCTGCTCAGCTCCAGGAGTATTGTCTGCTGGGCTGCAAGATTCGTGTGTGCTCAGTCACGGGTGTCAAGCCTGCTGAGTCACGTGTTTAGAGTCTGCTTAGCCACTTAATGGCAGTCTGCTCAGCTCCTTGATCTTTGCCTGCTGAGCTGAGTGATTCCTGCCTGCTCAGCTCCATGAGTATTGCCTGCTGAGCTGCATGATTGGTGTCTGCTGAGCTGCACCATTTGTGTCTGCTGAGCTGCACCATTGGTGTCTGCTGAGCTGCCCAAATTGTGTCTGCTCAGTCACGGGTGTAGAGCCTGCTGCGTCACGTGTTTAGAGTCTGCTTAACCACTTCATTACAGTTTGCTCAGCTCCTTGACGATTTCCTGCTCCTCTCCGTGATTAGTGCCCTCTTAGCCAAGTGATTAGTGCCTGCTCAGCTCTTTGATTATTGCCTCCTGAAGCACGTGATCAGTGCATGATAGCCACGTGATCAGCGCCTCTCAGTCACGTGATCAGCGCCCCTCAGTCACGTGATCAGCGCCTCTCAGTCACGTGATCAGTGCCTCTCAGTCACGTGATCAGTGCCTCTCAGTCACGTGATCAGTGCATGCTCAGTCACGTGATCAGTGCATGCTCAGCCACGTGATCAGGGCCTGCTCAGTCACGTGATCAGGGTCTGCTGAATCAAGGGATTAGCGCTTGCTCAGCTGCATGCTTAATCCCTGCTCAGCTGCCTGACTCGTGCCTGATCAGCTGTGTGATTAGTCCCTGCTCAGCTGCGTGATTAGTGCCTGCTCAAGACCGGGTTAGGAGCCGGCTGAGTGACGTGATTAGAGTCTGCTTAGCCACTTCATTACAGTCTGCTCAGCTCCATGATTATTGCCTGCTAAGCTGCGTGATTCCTGCCTGCTCAGCTTCTTGATTATTGCCTGCTGAGCTGCGTGATTCCTGCTTGCTCAGCTCCATATTTATTGCCTGCTGAGCTGCGTGATTCCTGCCTGCTCAGCTTCTTGATTATTGCATGCTGAGCTGCGTGATTCCTGTTTGCTCAGCTCCATGATTATTGCCTGCTGAGCTGCGTGATTCCTGCTTGCTCAGCTCCATGATTTTTGCTTGCTGAGCTGCATAATAAGTGCCTGCTCAGTCCCCAGAGAGGAGCCGGCTGAATCACGTGATTAGAGTCTGCTTATCCAGTTCATTACAGCCTTCAGCTCCAATTATTATTGCCTGCTAAGTTGCGTGATTCCTGCCTGCTCAGGTCCGTGAGTATTGCCTGCTGAGTTGCGTGATTCCTGCCAGCTCAGCTCCATGATTATTGCCTGCTGAGCTGCGCGATTCCTGACTGCTAGCTTCTTGCTTATTGGCTGCTGAGCTGCCTGATTCCTGCCTGCTCTGCTTCTTGATTATTGCCTGCTGAGCTGCGTGATTCCTGCTTGCTCAGCTCCAGGATTATTGCCTGCTGAGCTGCGTGATTCGTGCCTGCTCAGCTCCTTGATTACTGTCTGCTGAGCTGCGTGATTCCTGCCTGCTCAGCTCCAGGAGTATTGTCTGCTGGGCTGCAAGATTCGTGTGTGCTCAGTCACGGGTGTCAAGCCTGCTGAGTCACGTGTTTAGAGTCTGCTTAGCCACTTAATGGCAGTCTGCTCAGCTCCTTGATCTTTGCCTGCTGAGCTGAGTGATTCCTGCCTGCTCAGCTCCATGAGTATTGCCTGCTGAGCTGCATGATTGGTGTCTGCTGAGCTGCACCATTTGTGTCTGCTGAGCTGCACCATTGGTGTCTGCTGAGCTGCCCAAATTGTGTCTGCTCAGTCACGGGTGTAGAGCCTGCTGCGTCACGTGTTTAGAGTCTGCTTAACCACTTCATTACAGTTTGCTCAGCTCCTTGACGATTTCCTGCTCCTCTCCGTGATTAGTGCCCTCTTAGCCAAGTGATTAGTGCCTGCTCAGCTCTTTGATTATTGCCTCCTGAAGCACGTGATCAGTGCATGATAGCCACGTGATCAGCGCCTCTCAGTCACGTGATCAGCGCCCTCAGTCACGTGATCAGCGCCTCTCAGTCACGTGATCAGTGCCTCTCAGTCACGTGATCAGTGCCTCTCAGTCACGTGATCAGTGCATGCTCAGTCACGTGATCAGTGCATGCTCAGCCACGTGATCAGGGCCTGCTCAGTCACGTGATCAGGGTCTGCTGAATCAAGGGATTAGCGCTTGCTCAGCTGCATGCTTAATCCCTGCTCAGCTGCCTGACTCGTGCCTGATCAGCTGTGTGATTAGTCCCTGCTCAGCTGCGTGATTAGTGCCTGCTCAAGACCGGGTTAGGAGCCGGCTGAGTGACGTGATTAGAGTCTGCTTAGCCACTTCATTACAGTCTGCTCAGCTCCATGATTATTGCCTGCTAAGCTGCGTGATTCCTGCCTGCTCAGCTTCTTGATTATTGCCTGCTGAGCTGCGTGATTCCTGCTTGCTCAGCTCCATATTTATTGCCTGCTGAGCTGCGTGATTCCTGCCTGCTCAGCTTCTTGATTATTGCATGCTGAGCTGCGTGATTCCTGTTTGCTCAGCTCCATGATTATTGCCTGCTGAGCTGCGTGATTCCTGCTTGCTCAGCTCCATGATTTTTGCTTGCTGAGCTGCATAATAAGTGCCTGCTCAGTCCCCAGAGAGGAGCCGGCTGAATCACGTGATTAGAGTCTGCTTATCCAGTTCATTACAGCCTTCAGCTCCAATTATTATTGCCTGCTAAGTTGCGTGATTCCTGCCTGCTCAGGTCCGTGAGTATTGCCTGCTGAGTTGCGTGATTCCTGCCAGCTCAGCTCCATGATTATTGCCTGCTGAGCTGCGCGATTCCTGACTGCTAGCTTCTTGCTTATTGGCTGCTGAGCTGCCTGATTCCTGCCTGCTCTGCTTCTTGATTATTGCCTGCTGAGCTGCGTGATTCCTGCTTGCTCAGCTCCAGGATTATTGCCTGCTGAGCTGCGTGATTCGTGCCTGCTCAGCTCCTTGATTACTGTCTGCTGAGCTGCGTGATTCCTGCCTGCTCAGCTCCAGGAGTATTGTCTGCTGGGCTGCAAGATTCGTGTGTGCTCAGTCACGGGTGTCAAGCCTGCTGAGTCACGTGTTTAGAGTCTGCTTAGCCACTTAATGGCAGTCTGCTCAGCTCCTTGATCTTTGCCTGCTGAGCTGAGTGATTCCTGCCTGCTCAGCTCCATGAGTATTGCCTGCTGAGCTGCATGATTGGTGTCTGCTGAGCTGCACCATTTGTGTCTGCTGAGCTGCACCATTGGTGTCTGCTGAGCTGCCCAAATTGTGTCTGCTCAGTCACGGGTGTAGAGCCTGCTGCGTCACGTGTTTAGAGTCTGCTTAACCACTTCATTACAGTTTGCTCAGCTCCTTGACGATTTCCTGCTCCTCTCCGTGATTAGTGCCCTCTTAGCCAAGTGATTAGTGCCTGCTCAGCTCTTTGATTATTGCCTCCTGAAGCACGTGATCAGTGCATGATAGCCACGTGATCAGCGCCTCTCAGTCACGTGATCAGCGCCCCTCAGTCACGTGATCAGCGCCTCTCAGTCACGTGATCAGTGCCTCTCAGTCACGTGATCAGTGCCTCTCAGTCACGTGATCAGTGCCTCTCAGTCACGTGATCAGTGCATGCTCAGTCACGTGATCAGTGCATGCTCAGCCACGTGATCAGGGCCTGCTCAGTCACGTGATCAGGGTCTGCTGAATCAAGGGATTAGCGCTTGCTCAGCTGCATGCTTAATCCCTGCTCAGCTGCCTGACTCGTGCCTGATCAGCTGTGTGATTAGTCCCTGCTCAGCTGCGTGATTAGTGCCTGCTCAAGACCGGGTTAGGAGCCGGCTGAGTGACGTGATTAGAGTCTGCTTAGCCACTTCATTACAGTCTGCTCAGCTCCATGATTATTGCCTGCTAAGCTGCGTGATTCCTGCCTGCTCAGCTTCTTGATTATTGCCTGCTGAGCTGCGTGATTCCTGCTTGCTCAGCTCCATATTTATTGCCTGCTGAGCTGCGTGATTCCTGCCTGCTCAGCTTCTTGATTATTGCATGCTGAGCTGCGTGATTCCTGTTTGCTCAGCTCCATGATTATTGCCTGCTGAGCTGCGTGATTCCTGCTTGCTCAGCTCCATGATTTTTGCTTGCTGAGCTGCATAATAAGTGCCTGCTCAGTCCCCAGAGAGGAGCCGGCTGAATCACGTGATTAGAGTCTGCTTATCCAGTTCATTACAGCCTTCAGCTCCAATTATTATTGCCTGCTAAGTTGCGTGATTCCTGCCTGCTCAGGTCCGTGAGTATTGCCTGCTGAGTTGCGTGATTCCTGCCAGCTCAGCTCCATGATTATTGCCTGCTGAGCTGCGCGATTCCTGACTGCTAGCTTCTTGCTTATTGGCTGCTGAGCTGCCTGATTCCTGCCTGCTCTGCTTCTTGATTATTGCCTGCTGAGCTGCGTGATTCCTGCTTGCTCAGCTCCAGGATTATTGCCTGCTGAGCTGCGTGATTCGTGCCTGCTCAGCTCCTTGATTACTGTCTGCTGAGCTGCGTGATTCCTGCCTGCTCAGCTCCAGGAGTATTGTCTGCTGGGCTGCAAGATTCGTGTGTGCTCAGTCACGGGTGTCAAGCCTGCTGAGTCACGTGTTTAGAGTCTGCTTAGCCACTTAATGGCAGTCTGCTCAGCTCCTTGATCTTTGCCTGCTGAGCTGAGTGATTCCTGCCTGCTCAGCTCCATGAGTATTGCCTGCTGAGCTGCATGATTGGTGTCTGCTGAGCTGCACCATTTGTGTCTGCTGAGCTGCACCATTGGTGTCTGCTGAGCTGCCCAAATTGTGTCTGCTCAGTCACGGGTGTAGAGCCTGCTGCGTCACGTGTTTAGAGTCTGCTTAACCACTTCATTACAGTTTGCTCAGCTCCTTGACGATTTCCTGCTCCTCTCCGTGATTAGTGCCCTCTTAGCCAAGTGATTAGTGCCTGCTCAGCTCTTTGATTATTGCCTCCTGAAGCACGTGATCAGTGCATGATAGCCACGTGATCAGCGCCTCTCAGTCACGTGATCAGCGCCCCTCAGTCACGTGATCAGCGCCTCTCAGTCACGTGATCAGTGCCTCTCAGTCACGTGATCAGTGCATGCTCAGTCACGTGATCAGTGCCTCTCAGTCACGTGATCAGTGCCTCTCAGTCACGTGATCAGTGCATGCTCAGTCACGTGATCAGTGCATGCTCAGCCACGTGATCAGGGCCTGCTCAGTCACGTGATCAGGGTCTGCTGAATCAAGGGATTAGCGCTTGCTCAGCTGCATGCTTAATCCCTGCTCAGCTGCCTGACTCGTGCCTGATCAGCTGTGTGATTAGTCCCTGCTCAGCTGCGTGATTAGTGCCTGCTCAAGACCGGGTTAGGAGCCGGCTGAGTGACGTGATTAGAGTCTGCTTAGCCACTTCATTACAGTCTGCTCAGCTCCATGATTATTGCCTGCTAAGCTGCGTGATTCCTGCCTGCTCAGCTTCTTGATTATTGCCTGCTGAGCTGCGTGATTCCTGCTTGCTCAGCTCCATGATTATTGCCTGCTGAGCTGCGTGATTCCTGCTGCTCAGCTCCATGATTTTTGCTTGCTGAGCTGCATAATAAGTGCCTGCTCAGTCCCCAGAGAGGAGCCGGCTGAATCACGTGATTAGAGTCTGCTTATCCAGTTCATTACAGCCTTCAGCTCCATTATTATTGCCTGCTGAGCTGCGTGATTCCTGCCTGCTCAGGTCCGTGAGTATTGCCTGCTGAGCTGCGTGATTCCTGCCAGCTCAGCTCCATGATTATTGCCTGCTGAGCTGCGCGATTCCTGACTGCTAGCTTCTTGCTTATTGGCTGCTGAGCTGCCTGATTCCTGCCTGCTCTGCTTCTTGATTATTGCCTGCTGAGCTGCGTGATTCCTGCCTGCTCAGCTCCAGGATTATTGCCTGCTGAGCTGCGTGATTCGTGCCTGCTCAGCTCCTTGATTATTGCCTGCTGAGCTGCGTGATTCCTGCCTGCTCAGCTCCAGGAGTATTGTCTGCTGAGCTGCAAGATTCTGTGTGCTCAGTCACGCTGCCTGCTGAGTCACGTGTTTAGAGTCTGCTTAGCCACTTAATGGCAGTCTGCTCAGCTCCTTGATTTTGCCTGCTGAGCTGCGTGATTCCTGCCTGCTCAGCTCCAGGATTATTGCCTGCTGAGCTGCGTGATTCGTGCCTGCTCAGCTCCTTGATTACTGTCTGCTGAGCTGCGTGATTCCTGCCTGCTCAGCTCCAGGAGTATTGTCTGCTGGGCTGCAAGATTCGTGTGTGCTCAGTCACGGGTGTCAAGCCTGCTGAGTCACGTGTTTAGAGTCTGCTTAGCCACTTAATGGCAGTCTGCTCAGCTCCTTGATCTTTGCCTGCTGAGCTGAGTGATTCCTGCCTGCTCAGCTCCATGAGTATTGCCTGCTGAGCTGCATGATTGGTGTCTGCTGAGCTGCACCATTGGTGTCTGCTGAGCTGCCCAAATTGTGTCTGCTCAGTCACGGGTGTAGAGCCTGCTGCGTCACGTGTTTAGAGTCTGCTTAACCACTTCATTACAGTTTGCTCAGCTCCTTGACGATTTCCTGCTCCTCTCCGTGATTAGTGCCCTCTTAGCCAAGTGATTAGTGCCTGCTCAGCTCTTTGATTATTGCCTCCTGAAGCACGTGATCAGTGCATGATAGCCACGTGATCAGCGCCTCTCAGTCACGTGATCAGCGCCCCTCAGTCACGTGATCAGCGCCTCTCAGTCACGTGATCAGTGCCTCTCAGTCACGTGATCAGTGCATGCTCAGTCACGTGATCAGTGCCTCTCAGTCACGTGATCAGTGCATGCTCAGTCACGTGATCAGTGCATGCTCAGCCACGTGATCAGGGCCTGCTCAGTCACGTGATCAGGGTCTGCTGAATCAAGGGATTAGCGCTTGCTCAGCTGCATGCTTAATCCCTGCTCAGCTGCCTGACTCGTGCCTGATCAGCTGTGTGATTAGTCCCTGCTCAGCTGCGTGATTAGTGCCTGCTCAAGACCGGGTTAGGAGCCGGCTGAGTGACGTGATTAGAGTCTGCTTAGCCACTTCATTACAGTCTGCTCAGCTCCATGATTATTGCCTGCTAAGCTGCGTGATTCCTGCCTGCTCAGCTTCTTGATTATTGCCTGCTGAGCTGCGTGATTCCTGCTTGCTCAGCTCCATATTTATTGCCTGCTGAGCTGCGTGATTCCTGCCTGCTCAGCTTCTTGATTATTGCATGCTGAGCTGCGTGATTCCTGTTTGCTCAGCTCCATGATTATTGCCTGCTGAGCTGCGTGATTCCTGCTTGCTCAGCTCCATGATTTTTGCTTGCTGAGCTGCATAATAAGTGCCTGCTCAGTCCCCAGAGAGGAGCCGGCTGAATCACGTGATTAGAGTCTGCTTATCCAGTTCATTACAGCCTTCAGCTCCAATTATTATTGCCTGCTAAGTTGCGTGATTCCTGCCTGCTCAGGTCCGTGAGTATTGCCTGCTGAGTTGCGTGATTCCTGCCAGCTCAGCTCCATGATTATTGCCTGCTGAGCTGCGCGATTCCTGACTGCTAGCTTCTTGCTTATTGGCTGCTGAGCTGCCTGATTCCTGCCTGCTCTGCTTCTTGATTATTGCCTGCTGAGCTGCGTGATTCCTGCTTGCTCAGCTCCAGGATTATTGCCTGCTGAGCTGCGTGATTCGTGCCTGCTCAGCTCCTTGATTACTGTCTGCTGAGCTGCGTGATTCCTGCCTGCTCAGCTCCAGGAGTATTGTCTGCTGGGCTGCAAGATTCGTGTGTGCTCAGTCACGGGTGTCAAGCCTGCTGAGTCACGTGTTTAGAGTCTGCTTAGCCACTTAATGGCAGTCTGCTCAGCTCCTTGATCTTTGCCTGCTGAGCTGAGTGATTCCTGCCTGCTCAGCTCCATGAGTATTGCCTGCTGAGCTGC
The DNA here is from genome assembly GCF_032452875.1 of Bos javanicus. Lineage (NCBI taxonomy): Eukaryota > Metazoa > Chordata > Mammalia > Artiodactyla > Bovidae > Bos > Bos javanicus. The sequence goes on from NW_026893790.1 coordinate 48,549, forward strand.
ATGATTGGTGTCTGCTGAGCTGCACCATTTGTGTCTGCTGAGCTGCACCATTGGTGTCTGCTGAGCTGCCCAAATTGTGTCTGCTCAGTCACGGGTGTAGAGCCTGCTGCGTCACGTGTTTAGAGTCTGCTTAACCACTTCATTACAGTTTGCTCAGCTCCTTGACGATTTCCTGCTCCTCTCCGTGATTAGTGCCCTCTTAGCCAAGTGATTAGTGCCTGCTCAGCTCTTTGATTATTGCCTCCTGAAGCACGTGATCAGTGCATGATAGCCACGTGATCAGCGCCTCTCAGTCACGTGATCAGCGCCTCAGTCACGTGATCAGTGCCTCTCAGTCACGTGATCAGTGCCTCTCAGTCACGTGATCAGTGCCTCTCAGTCACGTGATCAGTGCATGCTCAGTCACGTGATCAGTGCATGCTCAGCCACGTGATCAGGGCCTGCTCAGTCACGTGATCAGGGTCTGCTGAATCAAGGGATTAGCGCTTGCTCAGCTGCATGCTTAATCCCTGCTCAGCTGCCTGACTCGTGCCTGATCAGCTGTGTGATTAGTCCCTGCTCAGCTGCGTGATTAGTGCCTGCTCAAGACCGGGTTAGGAGCCGGCTGAGTGACGTGATTAGAGTCTGCTTAGCCACTTCATTACAGTCTGCTCAGCTCCATGATTATTGCCTGCTAAGCTGCGTGATTCCTGCCTGCTCAGCTTCTTGATTATTGCCTGCTGAGCTGCGTGATTCCTGCTTGCTCAGCTCCATATTTATTGCCTGCTGAGCTGCGTGATTCCTGCCTGCTCAGCTTCTTGATTATTGCATGCTGAGCTGCGTGATTCCTGTTTGCTCAGCTCCATGATTATTGCCTGCTGAGCTGCGTGATTCCTGCTTGCTCAGCTCCATGATTTTTGCTTGCTGAGCTGCATAATAAGTGCCTGCTCAGTCCCCAGAGAGGAGCCGGCTGAATCACGTGATTAGAGTCTGCTTATCCAGTTCATTACAGCCTTCAGCTCCAATTATTATTGCCTGCTAAGTTGCGTGATTCCTGCCTGCTCAGGTCCGTGAGTATTGCCTGCTGAGTTGCGTGATTCCTGCCAGCTCAGCTCCATGATTATTGCCTGCTGAGCTGCGCGATTCCTGACTGCTAGCTTCTTGCTTATTGGCTGCTGAGCTGCCTGATTCCTGCCTGCTCTGCTTCTTGATTATTGCCTGCTGAGCTGCGTGATTCCTGCTTGCTCAGCTCCAGGATTATTGCCTGCTGAGCTGCGTGATTCGTGCCTGCTCAGCTCCTTGATTACTGTCTGCTGAGCTGCGTGATTCCTGCCTGCTCAGCTCCAGGAGTATTGTCTGCTGGGCTGCAAGATTCGTGTGTGCTCAGTCACGGGTGTCAAGCCTGCTGAGTCACGTGTTTAGAGTCTGCTTAGCCACTTAATGGCAGTCTGCTCAGCTCCTTGATCTTTGCCTGCTGAGCTGAGTGATTCCTGCCTGCTCAGCTCCATGAGTATTGCCTGCTGAGCTGCATGATTGGTGTCTGCTGAGCTGCACCATTTGTGTCTGCTGAGCTGCACCATTGGTGTCTGCTGAGCTGCCCAAATTGTGTCTGCTCAGTCACGGGTGTAGAGCCTGCTGCGTCACGTGTTTAGAGTCTGCTTAACCACTTCATTACAGTTTGCTCAGCTCCTTGACGATTTCCTGCTCCTCTCCGTGATTAGTGCCCTCTTAGCCAAGTGATTAGTGCCTGCTCAGCTCTTTGATTATTGCCTCCTGAAGCACGTGATCAGTGCATGATAGCCACGTGATCAGCGCCTCTCAGTCACGTGATCAGCGCCCCTCAGTCACGTGATCAGCGCCTCTCAGTCACGTGATCAGTGCCTCTCAGTCACGTGATCAGTGCCTCTCAGTCACGTGATCAGTGCATGCTCAGTCACGTGATCAGTGCATGCTCAGCCACGTGATCAGGGCCTGCTCAGTCACGTGATCAGGGTCTGCTGAATCAAGGGATTAGCGCTTGCTCAGCTGCATGCTTAATCCCTGCTCAGCTGCCTGACTCGTGCCTGATCAGCTGTGTGATTAGTCCCTGCTCAGCTGCGTGATTAGTGCCTGCTCAAGACCGGGTTAGGAGCCGGCTGAGTGACGTGATTAGAGTCTGCTTAGCCACTTCATTACAGTCTGCTCAGCTCCATGATTATTGCCTGCTAAGCTGCGTGATTCCTGCCTGCTCAGCTTCTTGATTATTGCCTGCTGAGCTGCGTGATTCCTGCTTGCTCAGCTCCATATTTATTGCCTGCTGAGCTGCGTGATTCCTGCCTGCTCAGCTTCTTGATTATTGCATGCTGAGCTGCGTGATTCCTGTTTGCTCAGCTCCATGATTATTGCCTGCTGAGCTGCGTGATTCCTGCTTGCTCAGCTCCATGATTTTTGCTTGCTGAGCTGCATAATAAGTGCCTGCTCAGTCCCCAGAGAGGAGCCGGCTGAATCACGTGATTAGAGTCTGCTTATCCAGTTCATTACAGCCTTCAGCTCCAATTATTATTGCCTGCTGAGTTGCGTGATTCCTGCCAGCTCAGCTCCATGATTATTGCCTGCTGAGCTGCGCGATTCCTGACTGCTAGCTTCTTGCTTATTGGCTGCTGAGCTGCCTGATTCCTGCCTGCTCTGCTTCTTGATTATTGCCTGCTGAGCTGCGTGATTCCTGCTTGCTCAGCTCCAGGATTATTGCCTGCTGAGCTGCGTGATTCGTGCCTGCTCAGCTCCTTGATTACTGTCTGCTGAGCTGCGTGATTCCTGCCTGCTCAGCTCCAGGAGTATTGTCTGCTGGGCTGCAAGATCCGTGTGTGCTCAGTCACGGGTGTCAAGCCTGCTGAGTCACGTGTTTAGAGTCTGCTTAGCCACTTAATGGCAGTCTGCTCAGCTCCTTGATCTTTGCCTGCTGAGCTGAGTGATTCCTGCCTGCTCAGCTCCATGAGTATTGCCTGCTGAGCTGCATGATTGGTGTCTGCTGAGCTGCACCATTTGTGTCTGCTGAGCTGCACCATTGGTGTCTGCTGAGCTGCCCAAATTGTGTCTGCTCAGTCACGGGTGTAGAGCCTGCTGCGTCACGTGTTTAGAGTCTGCTTAACCACTTCATTACAGTTTGCTCAGCTCCTTGACGATTTCCTGCTCCTCTCCGTGATTAGTGCCCTCTTAGCCAAGTGATTAGTGCCTGCTCAGCTCTTTGATTATTGCCTCCTGAAGCACGTGATCAGTGCATGATAGCCACGTGATCAGCGCCTCTCAGTCACGTGATCAGCGCCCCTCAGTCACGTGATCAGCGCCTCTCAGTCACGTGATCAGTGCCTCTCAGTCACGTGATCAGTGCCTCTCAGTCACGTGATCAGTGCATGCTCAGTCACGTGATCAGTGCATGCTCAGCCACGTGATCAGGGCCTGCTCAGTCACGTGATCAGGGTCTGCTGAATCAAGGGATTAGCGCTTGCTCAGCTGCATGCTTAATCCCTGCTCAGCTGCCTGACTCGTGCCTGATCAGCTGTGTGATTAGTCCCTGCTCAGCTGCGTGATTAGTGCCTGCTCAAGACCGGGTTAGGAGCCGGCTGAGTGACGTGATTAGAGTCTGCTTAGCCACTTCATTACAGTCTGCTCAGCTCCATGATTATTGCCTGCTAAGCTGCGTGATTCCTGCCTGCTCAGCTTCTTGATTATTGCCTGCTGAGCTGCGTGATTCCTGCTTGCTCAGCTCCATATTTATTGCCTGCTGAGCTGCGTGATTCCTGCCTGCTCAGCTTCTTGATTATTGCATGCTGAGCTGCGTGATCCCTGTTTGCTCAGCTCCATGATTATTGCCTGCTGAGCTGCGTGATTCCTGCTTGCTCAGCTCCATGATTTTTGCTTGCTGAGCTGCATAATAAGTGCCTGCTCAGTCCCCAGAGAGGAGCCGGCTGAATCACGTGATTAGAGTCTGCTTATCCAGTTCATTACAGCCTTCAGCTCCAATTATTATTGCCTGCTAAGTTGCGTGATTCCTGCCTGCTCAGGTCCGTGAGTATTGCCTGCTGAGTTGCGTGATTCCTGCCAGCTCAGCTCCATGATTATTGCCTGCTGAGCTGCGCGATTCCTGACTGCTAGCTTCTTGCTTATTGGCTGCTGAGCTGCCTGATTCCTGCCTGCTCTGCTTCTTGATTATTGCCTGCTGAGCTGCGTGATTCCTGCTTGCTCAGCTCCAGGATTATTGCCTGCTGAGCTGCGTGATTCGTGCCTGCTCAGCTCCTTGATTACTGTCTGCTGAGCTGCGTGATTCCTGCCTGCTCAGCTCCAGGAGTATTGTCTGCTGGGCTGCAAGATTCGTGTGTGCTCAGTCACGGGTGTCAAGCCTGCTGAGTCACGTGTTTAGAGTCTGCTTAGCCACTTAATGGCAGTCTGCTCAGCTCCTTGATCTTTGCCTGCTGAGCTGAGTGATTCCTGCCTGCTCAGCTCCATGAGTATTGCCTGCTGAGCTGCATGATTGGTGTCTGCTGAGCTGCACCATTTGTGTCTGCTGAGCTGCACCATTGGTGTCTGCTGAGCTGCCCAAATTGTGTCTGCTCAGTCACGGGTGTAGAGCCTGCTGCGTCACGTGTTTAGAGTCTGCTTAACCACTTCATTACAGTTTGCTCAGCTCCTTGACGATTTCCTGCTCCTCTCCGTGATTAGTGCCCTCTTAGCCAAGTGATTAGTGCCTGCTCAGCTCTTTGATTATTGCCTCCTGAAGCACGTGATCAGTGCATGATAGCCACGTGATCAGCGCCTCTCAGTCACGTGATCAGCGCCCTCAGTCACGTGATCAGTGCCTCTCAGTCACGTGATCAGTGCATGCTCAGTCACGTGATCAGTGCCTCTCAGTCACGTGATCAGTGCCTCTCAGTCACGTGATCAGTGCATGCTCAGTCACGTGATCAGTGCATGCTCAGCCACGTGATCAGGGCCTGCTCAGTCACGTGATCAGGGTCTGCTGAATCAAGGGATTAGCGCTTGCTCAGCTGCATGCTTAATCCCTGCTCAGCTGCCTGACTCGTGCCTGATCAGCTGTGTGATTAGTCCCTGCTCAGCTGCGTGATTAGTGCCTGCTCAAGACCGGGTTAGGAGCCGGCTGAGTGACGTGATTAGAGTCTGCTTAGCCACTTCATTACAGTCTGCTCAGCTCCATGATTATTGCCTGCTAAGCTGCGTGATTCCTGCCTGCTCAGCTTCTTGATTATTGCCTGCTGAGCTGCGTGATTCCTGCTTGCTCAGCTCCATGATTATTGCCTGCTGAGCTGCGTGATTCCTGCCTGCTCAGCTCCATGATTTTTGCATGCTGAGCTGCATAATAAGTGCCTGCTCAGTCCCCAGAGAGGAGCCGGCTGAATCACGTGATTAGAGTCTGCTTATCCAGTTCATTGCTCAGCTCCATGATTATTGCCTGCTGAGCTGCGTGATTCCTGCCTGCTCAGCTCCGTGAGTATTGCCTGCTGAGATGCGTGATTCCTGCCAGCTCAGCTCCATGATTATTGCCTGCTGAGCTGCGCGATTCCTGACTGCTAGCTTCTTGCTTTTGGCTGCTGAGCTGCCTGATTCCTGCCTGCTCTGCTTATTATTGCCTGCTGAGCTGCGTGATTCCTGCTTGCTCAGCTCCAGGATTATTGCCTGCTGAGCTGCGTGATTCCTGCCTGCTCAGCTCCATGATTATTGCCTGCTGAGCTGCGTGATTCCTGCCTGCTCAGCTCCAGAGTATTGTCTGCTGGGCTGCAAGATTCGTGTGTGCTCAGTCTGTCAAGCCTGCTGAGTCACGTGTTTAGAGTCTGCTTAGCCACTTAATGCAGTCTGCTCAGCTCCTTGATTTTGCCTGCTGAGCTGCGTGATTCCTGCCTGCTCAGCTCCAGGATTAGTGCCTGCTGAGCTGCGTGATTCGTGCCTGCTCAGCTCCTTGATTACTGTCTGCTGAGCTGCGTGATTCCTGCCTGCTCAGCTCCAGGAGTATTGTCTGCTGGGCTGCAAGATTCGTGTGTGCTCAGTCACGGGTGTCAAGCCTGCTGAGTCACGTGTTTAGAGTCTGCTTAGCCACTTAATGGCAGTCTGCTCAGCTCCTTGATCTTTGCCTGCTGAGCTGAGTGATTCCTGCCTGCTCAGCTCCATGAGTATTGCCTGCTGAGCTGCATGATTGGTGTCTGCTGAGCTGCACCATTTGTGTCTGCTGAGCTGCACCATTGGTGTCTGCTGAGCTGCCCAAATTGTGTCTGCTCAGTCACGGGTGTAGAGCCTGCTGCGTCACGTGTTTAGAGTCTGCTTAACCACTTCATTACAGTTTGCTCAGCTCCTTGACGATTTCCTGCTCCTCTCCGTGATTAGTGCCCTCTTAGCCAAGTGATTAGTGCCTGCTCAGCTCTTTGATTATTGCCTCCTGAAGCACGTGATCAGTGCATGATAGCCACGTGATCAGCGCCTCTCAGTCACGTGATCAGCGCCCCTCAGTCACGTGATCAGCGCCTCTCAGTCACGTGATCAGTGCCTCTCAGTCACGTGATCAGTGCATGCTCAGTCACGTGATCAGTGCCTCTCAGTCACGTGATCAGTGCCTCTCAGTCACGTGATCAGTGCATGCTCAGTCACGTGATCAGTGCATGCTCAGCCACGTGATCAGGGCCTGCTCAGTCACGTGATCAGGGTCTGCTGAATCAAGGGATTAGCGCTTGCTCAGCTGCATGCTTAATCCCTGCTCAGCTGCCTGACTCGTGCCTGATCAGCTGTGTGATTAGTCCCTGCTCAGCTGCGTGATTAGTGCCTGCTCAAGACCGGGTTAGGAGCCGGCTGAGTGACGTGATTAGAGTCTGCTTAGCCACTTCATTACAGTCTGCTCAGCTCCATGATTATTGCCTGCTAAGCTGCGTGATTCCTGCCTGCTCAGCTACTTGATTATTGCCTGCTGAGCTGCGTGATTCCTGCTTGCTCAGCTCCATATTTATTGCCTGCTGAGCTGCGTGATTCCTGCCTGCTCAGCTTCTTGATTATTGCATGCTGAGCTGCGTGATTCCTGTTTGCTCAGCTCCATGATTATTGCCTGCTGAGCTGCGTGATTCCTGCTTGCTCAGCTCCATGATTTTTGCTTGCTGAGCTGCATAATAAGTGCCTGCTCAGTCCCCAGAGAGGAGACGGCTGAATCACGTGATTAGAGTCTGCTTATCCAGTTCATTACAGCCTTCAGCTCCAATTATTATTGCCTGCTAAGTTGCGTGATTCCTGCCTGCTCAGGTCCGTGAGTATTGCCTGCTGAGTTGCGTGATTCCTGCCAGCTCAGCTCCATGATTATTGCCTGCTGAGCTGCGCGATTCCTGACTGCTAGCTTCTTGCTTATTGGCTGCTGAGCTGCCTGATTCCTGCCTGCTCTGCTTCTTGATTATTGCCTGCTGAGCTGCGTGATTCCTGCTTGCTCAGCTCCAGGATTATTGCCTGCTGAGCTGCGTGATTCGTGCCTGCTCAGCTCCTTGATTACTGTCTGCTGAGCTGCGTGATTCCTGCCTGCTCAGCTCCAGGAGTATTGTCTGCTGGGCTGCAAGATTCGTGTGTGCTCAGTCACGGGTGTCAAGCCTGCTGAGTCACGTGTTTAGAGTCTGCTTAGCCACTTAATGGCAGTCTGCTCAGCTCCTTGATCTTTGCCTGCTGAGCTGAGTGATTCCTGCCTGCTCAGCTCCATGAGTATTGCCTGCTGAGCTGCATGATTGGTGTCTGCTGAGCTGCACCATTTGTGTCTGCTGAGCTGCACCATTGGTGTCTGCTGAGCTGCCCAAATTGTGTCTGCTCAGTCACGGGTGTAGAGCCTGCTGCGTCACGTGTTTAGAGTCTGCTTAACCACTTCATTACAGTTTGCTCAGCTCCTTGACGATTTCCTGCTCCTCTCCGTGATTAGTGCCCTCTTAGCCAAGTGATTAGTGCCTGCTCAGCTCTTTGATTATTGCCTCCTGAAGCACGTGATCAGTGCATGATAGCCACGTGATCAGCGCCTCTCAGTCACGTGATCAGCGCCCCTCAGTCACGTGATCAGCGCCTCTCAGTCACGTGATCAGTGCCTCTCAGTCACGTGATCAGTGCCTCTCAGTCACGTGATCAGTGCATGCTCAGTCACGTGATCAGTGCATGCTCAGCCACGTGATCAGGGCCTGCTCAGTCACGTGATCAGGGTCTGCTGAATCAAGGGATTAGCGCTTGCTCAGCTGCATGCTTAATCCCTGCTCAGCTGCCTGACTCGTGCCTGATCAGCTGTGTGATTAGTCCCTGCTCAGCTGCGTGATTAGTGCCTGCTCAAGACCGGGTTAGGAGCCGGCTGAGTGACGTGATTAGAGTCTGCTTAGCCACTTCATTACAGTCTGCTCAGCTCCATGATTATTGCCTGCTAAGCTGCGTGATTCCTGCCTGCTCAGCTTCTTGATTATTGCCTGCTGAGCTGCGTGATTCCTGCTTGCTCAGCTCCATATTTATTGCCTGCTGAGCTGCGTGATTCCTGCCTGCTCAGCTTCTTGATTATTGCATGCTGAGCTGCGTGATTCCTGTTTGCTCAGCTCCATGATTATTGCCTGCTGAGCTGCGTGATTCCTGCTTGCTCAGCTCCATGATTTTTGCTTGCTGAGCTGCATAATAAGTGCCTGCTCAGTCCCCAGAGAGGAGCCGGCTGAATCACGTGATTAGAGTCTGCTTATCCAGTTCATTACAGCCTTCAGCTCCAATTATTATTGCCTGCTAAGTTGCGTGATTCCTGCCTGCTCAGGTCCGTGAGTATTGCCTGCTGAGTTGCGTGATTCCTGCCAGCTCAGCTCCATGATTATTGCCTGCTGAGCTGCGCGATTCCTGACTGCTAGCTTCTTGCTTATTGGCTGCTGAGCTGCCTGATTCCTGCCTGCTCTGCTTCTTGATTATTGCCTGCTGAGCTGCGTGATTCCTGCTTGCTCAGCTCCAGGATTATTGCCTGCTGAGCTGCGTGATTCGTGCCTGCTCAGCTCCTTGATTACTGTCTGCTGAGCTGCGTGATTCCTGCCTGCTCAGCTCCAGGAGTATTGTCTGCTGGGCTGCAAGATTCGTGTGTGCTCAGTCACGGGTGTCAAGCCTGCTGAGTCACGTGTTTAGAGTCTGCTTAGCCACTTAATGGCAGTCTGCTCAGCTCCTTGATCTTTGCCTGCTGAGCTGAGTGATTCCTGCCTGCTCAGCTCCATGAGTATTGCCTGCTGAGCTGCATGATTGGTGTCTGCTGAGCTGCACCATTTGTGTCTGCTGAGCTGCACCATTGGTGTCTGCTGAGCTGCCCAAATTGTGTCTGCTCAGTCACGGGTGTAGAGCCTGCTGCGTCACGTGTTTAGAGTCTGCTTAACCACTTCATTACAGTTTGCTCAGCTCCTTGACGATTTCCTGCTCCTCTCCGTGATTAGTGCCCTCTTAGCCAAGTGATTAGTGCCTGCTCAGCTCTTTGATTATTGCCTCCTGAAGCACGTGATCAGTGCATGATAGCCACGTGATCAGCGCCTCTCAGTCACGTGATCAGCGCCCTCAGTCACGTGATCAGCGCCTCTCAGTCACGTGATCAGTGCCTCTCAGTCACGTGATCAGTGCCTCTCAGTCACGTGATCAGTGCATGCTCAGTCACGTGATCAGTGCATGCTCAGCCACGTGATCAGGGCCTGCTCAGTCACGTGATCAGGGTCTGCTGAATCAAGGGATTAGCGCTTGCTCAGCTGCATGCTTAATCCCTGCTCAGCTGCCTGACTCGTGCCTGATCAGCTGTGTGATTAGTCCCTGCTCAGCTGCGTGATTAGTGCCTGCTCAAGACCGGGTTAGGAGCCGGCTGAGTGACGTGATTAGAGTCTGCTTAGCCACTTCATTACAGTCTGCTCAGCTCCATGATTATTGCCTGCTAAGCTGCGTGATTCCTGCCTGCTCAGCTTCTTGATTATTGCCTGCTGAGCTGCGTGATTCCTGCTTGCTCAGCTCCATATTTATTGCCTGCTGAGCTGCGTGATTCCTGCCTGCTCAGCTTCTTGATTATTGCATGCTGAGCTGCGTGATTCCTGTTTGCTCAGCTCCATGATTATTGCCTGCTGAGCTGCGTGATTCCTGCTTGCTCAGCTCCATGATTTTTGCTTGCTGAGCTGCATAATAAGTGCCTGCTCAGTCCCCAGAGAGGAGCCGGCTGAATCACGTGATTAGAGTCTGCTTATCCAGTTCATTACAGCCTTCAGCTCCAATTATTATTGCCTGCTAAGTTGCGTGATTCCTGCCTGCTCAGGTCCGTGAGTATTGCCTGCTGAGTTGCGTGATTCCTGCCAGCTCAGCTCCATGATTATTGCCTGCTGAGCTGCGCGATTCCTGACTGCTAGCTTCTTGCTTATTGGCTGCTGAGCTGCCTGATTCCTGCCTGCTCTGCTTCTTGATTATTGCCTGCTGAGCTGCGTGATTCCTGCTTGCTCAGCTCCAGGATTATTGCCTGCTGAGCTGCGTGATTCGTGCCTGCTCAGCTCCTTGATTACTGTCTGCTGAGCTGCGTGATTCCTGCCTGCTCAGCTCCAGGAGTATTGTCTGCTGGGCTGCAAGATTCGTGTGTGCTCAGTCACGGGTGTCAAGCCTGCTGAGTCACGTGTTTAGAGTCTGCTTAGCCACTTAATGGCAGTCTGCTCAGCTCCTTGATCTTTGCCTGCTGAGCTGAGTGATTCCTGCCTGCTCAGCTCCATGAGTATTGCCTGCTGAGCTGCATGATTGGGGTCTGCTGAGCTGCACCATTTGTGTCTGCTGAGCTGCACCATTGGTGTCTGCTGAGCTGCCCAAATTGTGTCTGCTCAGTCACGGGTGTAGAGCCTGCTGCGTCACGTGTTTAGAGTCTGCTTAACCACTTCATTACAGTTTGCTCAGCTCCTTGACGATTTCCTGCTCCTCTCCGTGATTAGTGCCCTCTTAGCCAAGTGATTAGTGCCTGCTCAGCTCTTTGATTATTGCCTCCTGAAGCACGTGATCAGTGCATGATAGCCACGTGATCAGCGCCTCTCAGTCACGTGATCAGCGCCTCAGTCACGTGATCAGCGCCTCTCAGTCACGTGATCAGTGCCTCTCAGTCACGTGATCAGTGCCTCTCAGTCACGTGATCAGTGCCTCTCAGTCACGTGATCAGTGCATGCTCAGTCACGTGATCAGTGCATGCTCAGCCACGTGATCAGGGCCTGCTCAGTCACGTGAACAGGGTCTGCTGAATCAAGGGATTAGCGCTTGCTCAGCTGCATGCTTAATCCCTGCTCAGCTGCCTGACTCGTGCCTGATCAGCTGTGTGATTAGTCCCTGCTCAGCTGCGTGATTAGTGCCTGCTCAAGACCGGGTTAGGAGCCGGCTGAGTGACGTGATTAGAGTCTGCTTAGCCACTTCATTACAGTCTGCTCAGCTCCATGATTATTGCCTGCTAAGCTGCGTGATTCCTGCCTGCTCAGCTTCTTGATTATTGCCTGCTGAGCTGCGTGATTCCTGCTTGCTCAGCTCCATATTTATTGCCTGCTGAGCTGCGTGATTCCTGCCTGCTCAGCTTCTTGATTATTGCATGCTGAGCTGCGTGATTCCTGTTTGCTCAGCTCCATGATTATTGCCTGCTGAGCTGCGTGATTCCTGCTTGCTCAGCTCCATGATTTTTGCTTGCTGAGCTGCATAATAAGTGCCTGCTCAGTCCCCAGAGAGGAGCCGGCTGAATCACGTGATTAGAGTCTGCTTATCCAGTTCATTACAGCCTTCAGCTCCAATTATTATTGCCTGCTAAGTTGCGTGATTCCTGCCTGCTCAGGTCCGTGAGTATTGCCTGCTGAGTTGCGTGATTCCTGCCAGCTCAGCTCCATGATTATTGCCTGCTGAGCTGCGCGATTCCTGACTGCTAGCTTCTTGCTTATTGGCTGCTGAGCTGCCTGATTCCTGCCTGCTCTGCTTCTTGATTATTGCCTGCTGAGCTGCGTGATTCCTGCTTGCTCAGCTCCAGGATTATTGCCTGCTGAGCTGCGTGATTCGTGCCTGCTCAGCTCCTTGATTACTGTCTGCTGAGCTGCGTGATTCCTGCCTGCTCAGCTCCAGGAGTATTGTCTGCTGGGCTGCAAGATTCGTGTGTGCTCAGTCACGGGTGTCAAGCCTGCTGAGTCACGTGTTTAGAGTCTGCTTAGCCACTTAATGGCAGTCTGCTCAGCTCCTTGATCTTTGCCTGCTGAGCTGAGTGATTCCTGCCTGCTCAGCTCCATGAGTATTGCCTGCTGAGCTGCATGATTGGGGTCTGCTGAGCTGCACCATTTGTGTCTGCTGAGCTGCACCATTGGTGTCTGCTGAGCTGCCCAAATTGTGTCTGCTCAGTCACGGGTGTAGAGCCTGCTGCGTCACGTGTTTAGAGTCTGCTTAACCACTTCATTACAGTTTGCTCAGCTCCTTGACGATTTCCTGCTCCTCTCCGTGATTAGTGCCCTCTTAGCCAAGTGATTAGTGCCAGCTCAGCTCTTTGATTATTGCCTCCTGAAGCACGTGATCAGTGCATGATAGCCACGTGATCAGCGCCTCTCAGTCACGTGATCAGCGCCCCTCAGTCACGTGATCAGCGCCTCTCAGTCACGTGATCAGTGCCTCTCAGTCACGTGATCAGTGCCTCTCAGTCACGTGATCAGTGCATGCTCAGTCACGTGATCAGTGCATGCTCAGCCACGTGATCAGGGCCTGCTCAGTCACGTGATCAGGGTCTGCTGAATCAAGGGATTAGCGCTTGCTCAGCTGCATGCTTAATCCCTGCTCAGCTGCCTGACTCGTGCCTGATCAGCTGTGTGATTAGTCCCTGCTCAGCTGCGTGATTAGTGCCTGCTCAAGACCGGGTTAGGAGCCGGCTGAGTGACGTGATTAGAGTCTGCTTAGCCACTTCATTACAGTCTGCTCAGCTCCATGATTATTGCCTGCTAAGCTGCGTGATTCCTGCCTGCTCAGCTTCTTGATTATTGCCTGCTGAGCTGCGTGATTCCTGCTTGCTCAGCTCCATATTTATTGCCTGCTGAGCTGCGTGATTCCTGCCTGCTCAGCTTCTTGATTATTGCATGCTGAGCTGCGTGATTCCTGTCTGCTCAGCTCCTTGATTATTGCCTGCTGAGCTGCGTGATTCCTGCCTGCTCAGCTGATTATTGCTTGCTGAGCTGCATGATTCCTGCTTGCTCAGCTCCATGATTATTGCCTGCTGAGCTGCGTGATTCCTGCTTGCTCAGCTCCATGATTTTTGCTTGCTGAGCTGCATAATAGTGCCTGCTCAGTCCCCAGAGAAGCCTTGAATCATGATTAGAGTCTGCTTATCCAGTTCATTACAGCCTTCAGCTCCAATTATTGCCTGCTAAGTTGCGTGATTCCTGCCAGCTCAGCTCCATGAGTATTGCCTGCTGAGCTGCGCGATTCCTGACTGCTAGCTTCTTGCTTATTGGCTGCTGAGCTGCCTGATTCCTGCCTGCTCTGCTTCTTGATTATTGCCTGCTGAGCTGCGTGATTCCTGCTTGCTCAGCTCCAGGATTATTGCCTGCTGAGCTGCGTGATTCGTGCCTGCTCAGCTCCTTGATTACTGTCTGCTGAGCTGCGTGATTCCTGCCTGCTCAGCTCCAGGAGTATTGTCTGCTGGGCTGCAAGATTCGTGTGTGCTCAGTCACGGGTGTCAAGCCTGCTGAGTCACGTGTTTAGAGTCTGCTTAGCCACTTAATGGCAGTCTGCTCAGCTCCTTGATCTTTGCCTGCTGAGCTGAGTGATTCCTGCCTGCTCAGCTCCATGAGTATTGCCTGCTGAGCTGCATGATTGGTGTCTGCTGAGCTGCACCATTTGTGTCTGCTGAGCTGCACCATTGGTGTCTGCTGAGCTGCCCAAATTGTGTCTGCTCAGTCACGGGTGTAGAGCCTGCTGCGTCACGTGTTTAGAGTCTGCTTAACCACTTCATTACAGTTTGCTCAGCTCCTTGACGATTTCCTGCTCCTCTCCGTGATTAGTGCCCTCTTAGCCAAGTGATTAGTGCCTGCTCAGCTCTTTGATTATTGCCTCCTGAAGCACGTGATCAGTGCATGATAGCCACGTGATCAGCGCCTCTCAGTCACGTGATCAGCGCCCTCAGTCACGTGATCAGCGCCCTCAGTCACGTGATCAGTGCCTCTCAGTCACGTGATCAGTGCCTCTCAGTCACGTGATCAGTGCATGCTCAGTCACGTGATCAGTGCATGCTCAGCCACGTGATCAGGGCCTGCTCAGTCACGTGATCAGGGTCTGCTGAATCAAGGGATTAGCGCTTGCTCAGCTGCATGCTTAATCCCTGCTCAGCTGCCTGACTCGTGCCTGATCAGCTGTGTGATTAGTCCCTGCTCAGCTGCGTGATTAGTGCCTGCTCAAGACCGGGTTAGGAGCCGGCTGAGTGACGTGATTAGAGTCTGCTTAGCCACTTCATTACAGTCTGCTCAGCTCCATGATTATTGCCTGCTAAGCTGCGTGATTCCTGCCTGCTCAGCTTCTTGATTATTGCCTGCTGAGCTGCGTGATTCCTGCTTGCTCAGCTCCATATTTATTGCCTGCTGAGCTGCGTGATTCCTGCCTGCTCAGCTTCTTGATTATTGCATGCTGAGCTGCGTGATTCCTGTTTGCTCAGCTCCATGATTATTGCCTGCTGAGCTGCGTGATTCCTGCTTGCTCAGCTCCATGATTTTTGCTTGCTGAGCTGCATAATAAGTGCCTGCTCAGTCCCCAGAGAGGAGCCGGCTGAATCACGTGATTAGAGTCTGCTTATCCAGTTCATTACAGCCTTCAGCTCCAATTATTATTGCCTGCTAAGTTGCGTGATTCCTGCCTGCTCAGGTCCGTGAGTATTGCCTGCTGAGTTGCGTGATTCCTGCCAGCTCAGCTCCATGATTATTGCCTGCTGAGCTGCGCGATTCCTGACTGCTAGCTTCTTGCTTATTGGCTGCTGAGCTGCCTGATTCCTGCCTGCTCTGCTTCTTGATTATTGCCTGCTGAGCTGCGTGATTCCTGCTTGCTCAGCTCCAGGATTATTGCCTGCTGAGCTGCGTGATTCGTGCCTGCTCAGCTCCTTGATTACTGTCTGCTGAGCTGCGTGATTCCTGCCTGCTCAGCTCCAGGAGTATTGTCTGCTGGGCTGCAAGATTCGTGTGTGCTCAGTCACGGGTGTCAAGCCTGCTGAGTCACGTGTTTAGAGTCTGCTTAGCCACTTAATGGCAGTCTGCTCAGCTCCTTGATCTTTGCCTGCTGAGCTGAGTGATTCCTGCCTGCTCAGCTCCATGAGTATTGCCTGCTGAGCTGCATGATTGGGGTCTGCTGAGCTGCACCATTTGTGTCTGCTGAGCTGCACCATTGGTGTCTGCTGAGCTGCCCAAATTGTGTCTGCTCAGTCACGGGTGTAGAGCCTGCTGCGTCACGTGTTTAGAGACTGCTTAACCACTTCATTACAGTTTGCTCAGCTCCTTGACGATTTCCTGCTCCTCTCCGTGATTAGTGCCCTCTTAGCCAAGTGATTAGTGCCTGCTCAGCTCTTTGATTATTGCCTCCTGAAGCACGTGATCAGTGCATGATAGCCACGTGATCAGCGCCTCTCAGTCACGTGATCAGCGCCCCTCAGTCACGTGATCAGCGCCTCTCAGTCACGTGATCAGTGCCTCTCAGTCACGTGATCAGTGCCTCTCAGTCACGTGATCAGTGCCTCTCAGTCACGTGATCAGTGCATGCTCAGTCACGTGATCAGGGCATGCTCAGCCACGTGATCAGGGCCTGCTCAGTCACGTGATCAGGGTCTGCTGAATCAAGGGATTAGCGCTTGCTCAGCTGCATGCTTAATCCCTGCTCAGCTGCCTGACTCGTGCCTGATCAGCTGTGTGATTAGTCCCTGCTCAGCTGCGTGATTAGTGCCTGCTCAAGACCGGGTTAGGAGCCGGCTGAGTGACGTGATTAGAGTCTGCTTAGCCACTTCATTACAGTCTGCTCAGCTCCATGATTATTGCCTGCTAAGCTGCGTGATTCCTGCCTGCTCAGCTTCTTGATTATTGCCTGCTGAGCTGCGTGATTCCTGCTTGCTCAGCTCCATATTTATTGCCTGCTGAGCTGCGTGATTCCTGCCTGCTCAGCTTCTTGATTATTGCATGCTGAGCTGCGTGATTCCTGTTTGCTCAGCTCCATGATTATTGCCTGCTGAGCTGCGTGATTCCTGCTTGCTCAGCTCCATGATTTTTGCTTGCTGAGCTGCATAATAAGTGCCTGCTCAGTCCCCAGAGAGGAGCCGGCTGAATCACGTGATTAGAGTCTGCTTATCCAGTTCATTACAGCCTTCAGCTCCAATTATTATTGCCTGCTAAGTTGCGTGATTCCTGCCTGCTCAGGTCCGTGAGTATTGCCTGCTGAGTTGCGTGATTCCTGCCAGCTCAGCTCCATGATTATTGCCTGCTGAGCTGCGCGATTCCTGACTGCTAGCTTCTTGCTTATTGGCTGCTGAGCTGCCTGATTCCTGCCTGCTCTGCTTCTTGATTATTGCCTGCTGAGCTGCGTGATTCCTGCTTGCTCAGCTCCAGGATTATTGCCTGCTGAGCTGCGTGATTCGTGCCTGCTCAGCTCCTTGATTACTGTCTGCTGAGCTGCGTGATTCCTGCCTGCTCAGCTCCAGGAGTATTGTCTGCTGGGCTGCAAGATTCGTGTGTGCTCAGTCACGGGTGTCAAGCCTGCTGAGTCACGTGTTTAGAGTCTGCTTAGCCACTTAATGGCAGTCTGCTCAGCTCCTTGATCTTTGCCTGCTGAGCTGAGTGATTCCTGCCTGCTCAGCTCCATGAGTATTGCCTGCTGAGCTGCATGATTGGTGTCTGCTGAGCTGCACCATTTGTGTCTGCTGAGCTGCACCATTGGTGTCTGCTGAGCTGCCCAAATTGTGTCTGCTCAGTCACGGGTGTAGAGCCTGCTGCGTCACGTGTTTAGAGTCTGCTTAACCACTTCATTACAGTTTGCTCAGCTCCTTGACGATTTCCTGCTCCTCTCCGTGATTAGTGCCCTCTTAGCCAAGTGATTAGTGCCTGCTCAGCTCTTTGATTATTGCCTCCAGTGCATGAAGCCACGTGATCAGCGCCTCAGTCACGTGATCAGCGCCTCAGTCACGTGATCAGCGCCTCTCAGTCACGTGATCAGTGCCTCTCAGTCACGTGATCAGTGCATGCTCAGTCTCTCAGTCACGTGATCAGTGCCTCTCAGTCACGTGATCAGTGCATGCTCAGTCACGTGATCAGTGCCTCTCAGTCACGTGATCAGTGCCTCTCAGTCACGTGATCAGTGCATGCTCAGTCACGTGATCAGTGCATGCTCAGCCACGTGATCAGGGCCTGCTCAGTCACGTGATCAGGGTCTGCTGAATCAAGGGATTAGCGCTTGCTCAGCTGCATGCTTAATCCCTGCTCAGCTGCCTGACTCGTGCCTGATCAGCTGTGTGATTAGTCCCTGCTCAGCTGCGTGATTAGTGCCTGCTCAAGACCGGGTTAGGAGCCGGCTGAGTGACGTGATTAGAGTCTGCTTAGCCACTTCATTACAGTCTGCTCAGCTCCATGATTATTGCCTGCTAAGCTGCGTGATTCCTGCCTGCTCAGCTTCTTGATTATTGCCTGCTGAGCTGCGTGATTCCTGCTTGCTCAGCTCCATATTTATTGCCTGCTGAGCTGCGTGATTCCTGCCTGCTCAGCTTCTTGATTATTGCATGCTGAGCTGCGTGATTCCTGTTTGCTCAGCTCCATGATTATTGCCTGCTGAGCTGCGTGATTCCTGCTTGCTCAGCTCCATGATTTTTGCTTGCTGAGCTGCATAATAAGTGCCTGCTCAGTCCCCAGAGAGGAGCCGGCTGAATCACGTGATTAGAGTCTGCTTATCCAGTTCATTACAGCCTTCAGCTCCAATTATTATTGCCTGCTAAGTTGCGTGATTCCTGCCTGCTCAGGTCCGTGAGTATTGCCTGCTGAGTTGCGTGATTCCTGCCAGCTCAGCTCCATGATTATTGCCTGCTGAGCTGCGCGATTCCTGACTGCTAGCTTCTTGCTTATTGGCTGCTGAGCTGCCTGATTCCTGCCTGCTCTGCTTCTTGATTATTGCCTGCTGAGCTGCGTGATTCCTGCTTGCTCAGCTCCAGGATTATTGCCTGCTGAGCTGCGTGATTCGTGCCTGCTCAGCTCCTTGATTACTGTCTGCTGAGCTGCGTGATTCCTGCCTGCTCAGCTCCAGGAGTATTGTCTGCTGGGCTGCAAGATTCGTGTGTGCTCAGTCACGGGTGTCAAGCCTGCTGAGTCACGTGTTTAGAGTCTGCTTAGCCACTTAATGGCAGTCTGCTCAGCTCCTTGATCTTTGCCTGCTGAGCTGAGTGATTCCTGCCTGCTCAGCTCCATGAGTATTGCCTGCTGAGCTGCATGATTGGTGTCTGCTGAGCTGCACCATTTGTGTCTGCTGAGCTGCACCATTGGTGTCTGCTGAGCTGCCCAAATTGTGTCTGCTCAGTCACGGGTGTAGAGCCTGCTGCGTCACGTGTTTAGAGTCTGCTTAACCACTTCATTACAGTTTGCTCAGCTCCTTGACGATTTCCTGCTCCTCTCCGTGATTAGTGCCCTCTTAGCCAAGTGATTAGTGCCTGCTCAGCTCTTTGATTATTGCCTCCTGAAGCACGTGATCAGTGCATGATAGCCACGTGATCAGCGCCTCTCAGTCACGTGATCAGCGCCCTCAGTCACGTGATCAGCGCCTCTCAGTCACGTGATCAGTGCCTCTCAGTCACGTGATCAGTGCATGCTCAGTCACGTGATCAGTGCCTCTCAGTCACGTGATCAGTGCCTCTCAGTCACGTGATCAGTGCATGCTCAGTCACGTGATCAGTGCATGCTCAGCCACGTGATCAGGGCCTGCTCAGTCACGTGATCAGGGTCTGCTGAATCAAGGGATTAGCGCTTGCTCAGCTGCATGCTTAATCCCTGCTCAGCTGCCTGACTCGTGCCTGATCAGCTGTGTGATTAGTCCCTGCTCAGCTGCGTGATTAGTGCCTGCTCAAGACCGGGTTAGGAGCCGGCTGAGTGACGTGATTAGAGTCTGCTTAGCCACTTCATTACAGTCTGCTCAGCTCCATGATTATTGCCTGCTAAGCTGCGTGATTCCTGCCTGCTCAGCTTCTTGATTATTGCCTGCTGAGCTGCGTGATTCCTGCTTGCTCAGCTCCATATTTATTGCCTGCTGAGCTGCGTGATTCCTGCCTGCTCAGCTTCTTGATTATTGCATGCTGAGCTGCGTGATTCCTGTTTGCTCAGCTCCATGATTATTGCCTGCTGAGCTGCGTGATTCCTGCTTGCTCAGCTCCATGATTTTTGCTTGCTGAGCTGCATAATAAGTGCCTGCTCAGTCCCCAGAGAGGAGCCGGCTGAATCACGTGATTAGAGTCTGCTTATCCAGTTCATTACAGCCTTCAGCTCCAATTATTATTGCCTGCTAAGTTGCGTGATTCCTGCCTGCTCAGGTCCGTGAGTATTGCCTGCTGAGTTGCGTGATTCCTGCCAGCTCAGCTCCATGATTATTGCCTGCTGAGCTGCGCGATTCCTGACTGCTAACTTCTTGCTTATTGGCTGCTGAGCTGCCTGATTCCTGCCTGCTCTGCTTCTTGATTATTGCCTGCTGAGCTGCGTGATTCCTGCTTGCTCAGCTCCAGGATTATTGCCTGCTGAGCTGCGTGATTCGTGCCTGCTCAGCTCCTTGATTACTGTCTGCTGAGCTGCGTGATTCCTGCCTGCTCAGCTCCAGGAGTATTGTCTGCTGGGCTGCAAGATTCGTGTGTGCTCAGTCACGGGTGTCAAGCCTGCTGAGTCACGTGTTTAGAGTCTGCTTAGCCACTTAATGGCAGTCTGCTCAGCTCCTTGATCTTTGCCTGCTGAGCTGAGTGATTCCTGCCTGCTCAGCTCCATGAGTATTGCCTGCTGAGCTGCATGATTGGTGTCTGCTGAGCTGCACCATTTGTGTCTGCTGAGCTGCACCATTGGTGTCTGCTGAGCTGCCCAAATTGTGTCTGCTCAGTCACGGGTGTAGAGCCTGCTGCGTCACGTGTTTAGAGTCTGCTTAACCACTTCATTACAGTTTGCTCAGCTCCTTGACGATTTCCTGCTCCTCTCCGTGATTAGTGCCCTCTTAGCCAAGTGATTAGTGCCTGCTCAGCTCTTTGATTATTGCCTCCTGAAGCACGTGATCAGTGCATGATAGCCACGTGATCAGCGCCTCTCAGTCACGTGATCAGCGCCTCTCAGTCACGTGATCAGTGCCTCTCAGTCACGTGATCAGTGCATGCTCAGTCACGTGATCAGTGCCTCTCAGTCACGTGATCAGTGCCTCTCAGTCACGTGATCAGTGCATGCTCAGTCACGTGATCAGTGCATGCTCAGCCACGTGATCAGGGCCTGCTCAGTCACGTCATCAGGGTCTGCTGAATCAAGGGATTAGCGCTTGCTCAGCTGCATGCTTAATCCCTGCTCAGCTGCCTGACTCGTGCCTGATCAGCTGTGTGATTAGTCCCTGCTCAGCTGCGTGATTAGTGCCTGCTCAAGACCGGGTTAGGAGCCGGCTGAGTGACGTGATTAGAGTCTGCTTAGCCACTTCATTACAGTCTGCTCAGCTCCATGATTATTGCCTGCTAAGCTGCGTGATTCCTGCCTGCTCAGCTTCTTGATTATTGCCTGCTGAGCTGCGTGATTCCTGCTTGCTCAGCTCCATATTTATTGCCTGCTGAGCTGCGTGATTCCTGCCTGCTCAGCTTCTTGATTATTGCATGCTGAGCTGCGTGATTCCTGTTTGCTCAGCTCCATGATTATTGCCTGCTGAGCTGCGTGATTCCTGCTTGCTCAGCTCCATGATTTTTGCTTGCTGAGCTGCATAATAAGTGCCTGCTCAGTCCCCAGAGAGGAGCCGGCTGAATCACGTGATTAGAGTCTGCTTATCCAGTTCATTACAGCCTTCAGCTCCAATTATTATTGCCTGCTAAGTTGCGTGATTCCTGCCTGCTCAGGTCCGTGAGTATTGCCTGCTGAGTTGCGTGATTCCTGCCAGCTCAGCTCCATGATTATTGCCTGCTGAGCTGCGCGATTCCTGACTGCTAACTTCTTGCTTATTGGCTGCTGAGCTGCCTGATTCCTGCCTGCTCTGCTTCTTGATTATTGCCTGCTGAGCTGCGTGATTCCTGCTTGCTCAGCTCCAGGATTATTGCCTGCTGAGCTGCGTGATTCGTGCCTGCTCAGCTCCTTGATCACTGTCTGCTGAGCTGCGTGATTCCTGCCTGCTCAGCTCCAGGAGTATTGCCTGCTGAGCTGCATGATTGGTGTCTGCTGAGCTGCACCATTTGTGTCTGCTGAGCTGCACCATTGGTGTCTGCTGAGCTGCCCAAATTGTGTCTGCTCAGTCACGGGTGTAGAGCCTGCTGCGTCACGTGTTTAGAGTCTGCTTAACCACTTCATTACAGTTTGCTCAGCTCCTTGAGGATTTCCTGCTCCTCTCCGTGATTAGTGCCCTCTTAGCCAAGTGATTAGTGCCTGCTCAGCTCTTTGATTATTGCCTCCTGAAGCACGTGATCAGTGCATGATAGCCACGTGATCAGCGCCTCTCAGTCACGTGATCAGCGCCTCTCAGTCACGTGATCAGTGCCTCTCAGTCACGTGATCAGTGCATGCTCAGTCACGTGATCAGTGCCTCTCAGTCACGTGATCAGTTCATGCTCAGTCACGTGATCAGTGCATGCTCAGCCACGTGATCAGGGCCTGCTCAGTCACGTCATCAGGGTCTGCTGAATCAAGGGATTAGCGCTTGCTCAGCTGCATGCTTAATCCCTGCTCAGCTGCCTGACTCGTGCCTGATCAGCTGTGTGATTAGTCCCTGCTCAGCTGCGTGATTAGTGCCTGCTCAAGACCGGGTTAGGAGCCGGCTGAGTGACGTGATTAGAGTCTGCTTAGCCACTTCATTACAGTCTGCTCAGCTCCATGATTATTGACTGCTGAGCTGCGTGATTCCTGCCTGCTCAGCTTCTTGATTATTGCCTGCTGAGCTGCGTGATTCCTGTTTGCTCAGCTCCATGATTATTGCCTGCTGAGCTGCGTGATTCCTGCTTGCTCAGCTCCATGATTTTTGCTTGCTGAGCTGCATAATAAGTGCTTGCTCAGTCCCCAGAGAGGAGCCGGATGAATCACGTGATTAGAGTCTGCTTATCCAGTTCATTACAGCCTTCAGCTCCAATTATTATTGCCTGCTAAGTTGCGTGATTCCTGCCAGCTCAGCTCCATGATTATTGCCTGCTGAGCTGCGCGATTCCTGACTGCTAGCTTCTTGCTTATTGGCTGCTGAGCTGCCTGATTCCTGCCTGCTCTGCTTCTTGATTATTGCCTGCTGAGCTGCGTGATTCCTGCTTGCTCAGCTCCAGGATTATTGCCTGCTGAGCTGCGTGATTCGTGCCTGCTCAGCTCCTTGATTACTGTCTGCTGAGCTGCGTGATTCCTGCCTGCTCAGCTCCAGGAGTATTGTCTGCTGGGCTGCAAGATTCGTGTGTGCTCAGTCACGGGTGTCAAGCCTGCTGAGTCACGTGTTTAGAGTCTGCTTAGCCACTTAATGGCAGTCTGCTCAGCTCCTTGATCTTTGCCTGCTGAGCTGAGTGATTCCTGCCTGCTCAGCTCCATGAGTATTGCCTGCTGAGCTGCATGATTGGTGTCTGCTGAGCTGCACCATTTGTGTCTGCTGAGCTGCACCATTGGTGTCTGCTGAGCTGCCCAAATTGTGTCTGCTCAGTCACGGGTGTAGAGCCTGCTGCGTCACGTGTTTAGAGTCTGCTTAACCACTTCATTACAGTTTGCTCAGCTCCTTGACGATTTCCTGCTCCTCTCCGTGATTAGTGCCCTCTTAGCCAAGTGATTAGTGCCTGCTCAGCTCTTTGATTATTGCCTCCTGAAGCACGTGATCAGTGCATGATAGCCACGTGATCAGCGCCTCTCAGTCACGTGATCAGCGCCCCTCCGTCACGTGATCAGCGCCTCTCAGTCACGTGATCAGTGCCTCTCAGTCACGTGATCAGTGCCTCTCAGTCACGTGATCAGTGCATGCTCAGTCACGTGATCAGTGCATGCTCAGCCACGTGATCAGGGCCTGCTCAGTCACGTGATCAGGGTCTGCTGAATCAAGGGATTAGCGCTTGCTCAGCTGCATGCTTAATCCCTGCTCAGCTGCCTGACTCGTGCCTGATCAGCTGTGTGATTAGTCCCTGCTCAGCTGCGTGATTAGTGCCTGCTCAAGACCGGGTTAGGAGACGGCTGAGTGACGTGATTAGAGTCTTCTTAGCCACTTCATTACAGTCTGCTCAGCTCCATGATTATTGCCTGCTAAGCTGCGTGATTCCTGCCTGCTCAGCTTCTTGATTATTGCCTGCTGAGCTGCGTGATTCCTGCTTGCTCAGCTCCATATTTATTGCCTGCTGAGCTGCGTGATTCCTGCCTGCTCAGCTTCTTGATTATTGCATGCTGAGCTGCGTGATTCCTGTTTGCTCAGCTCCATGATTATTGCCTGCTGAGCTGCGTGATTCCTGCTTGCTCAGCTCCATGATTTTTGCTTGCTGAGCTGCATAATAAGTGCCTGCTCAGTCCCCAGAGAGGAGCCGGCTGAATCACGTGATTAGAGTCTGCTTATCCAGTTCATTACAGCCTTCAGCTCCAATTATTATTGCCTGCTAAGTTGCGTGATTCCTGCCTGCTCAGGTCCGTGAGTATTGCCTGCTGAGTTGCGTGATTCCTGCCAGCTCAGCTCCATGATTATTGCCTGCTGAGCTGCGCGATTCCTGACTGCTAGCTTCTTGCTTATTGGCTGCTGAGCTGCCTGATTCCTGCCTGCTCTGCTTCTTGATTATTGCCTGCTGAGCTGCGTGATTCCTGCTTGCTCAGCTCCAGGATTATTGCCTGCTGAGCTGCGTGATTCGTGCCTGCTCAGCTCCTTGATTACTGTCTGCTGAGCTGCGTGATTCCTGCCTGCTCAGCTCCAGGAGTATTGTCTGCTGGGCTGCAAGATTCGTGTGTGCTCAGTCACGGGTGTCAAGCCTGCTGAGTCACGTGTTTAGAGTCTGCTTAGCCACTTAATGGCAGTCTGCTCAGCTCCTTGATCTTTGCCTGCTGAGCTGAGTGATTCCTGCCTGCTCAGCTCCATGAGTATTGCCTGCTGAGCTGCATGATTGGTGTCTGCTGAGCTGCACCATTGGTGTCTGCTGAGCTGCCCAAATTGTGTCTGCTCAGTCACGGGTGTAGAGCCTGCTGCGTCACGTGTTTAGAGTCTGCTTAACCACTTCATTACAGTTTGCTCAGCTCCTTGACGATTTCCTGCTCCTCTCCGTGATTAGTGCCCTCTTAGCCAAGTGATTAGTGCCTGCTCAGCTCTTTGATTATTGCCTCCTGAAGCACGTGATCAGTGCATGATAGCCACGTGATCAGCGCCTCTCAGTCACGTGATCAGCCCTCAGTCACGTGATCAGCGCCTCTCAGTCACGTGATCAGTGCCTCTCAGTCACGTGATCAGTGCATGCTCAGTCACGTGATCAGTGCCTCTCAGTCACGTGATCAGTGCCTCTCAGTCACGTGATCAGTGCATGCTCAGTCACGTGATCAGTGCATGCTCAGCCACGTGATCAGGGCCTGCTCAGTCACGTCATCAGGGTCTGCTGAATCAAGGGATTAGCGCTTGCTCAGCTGCATGCTTAATCCCTGCTCAGCTGCCTGACTCGTGCCTGATCAGCTGTGTGATTAGTCCCTGCTCAGCTGCGTGATTAGTGCCTGCTCAAGACCGGGTTAGGAGCCGGCTGAGTGACGTGATTAGAGTCTGCTTAGCCACTTCATTACAGTCTGCTCAGCTCCATGATTATTGCCTGCTAAGCTGCGTGATTCCTGCCTGCTCAGCTTCTTGATTATTGCCTGCTGAGCTGCGTGATTCCTGCTTGCTCAGCTCCATATTTATTGCCTGCTGAGCTGCGTGATTCCTGCCTGCTCAGCTTCTTGATTATTGCATGCTGAGCTGCGTGATTCCTGTTTGCTCAGCTCCATGATTATTGCCTGCTGAGCTGCGTGATTCCTGCTTGCTCAGCTCCATGATTTTTGCTTGCTGAGCTGCATAATAAGTGCCTGCTCAGTCCCCAGAGAGGAGCCGGCTGAATCACGTGATTAGAGTCTGCTTATCCAGTTCATTACAGCCTTCAGCTCCAATTATTATTGCCTGCTAAGTTGCGTGATTCCTGCCTGCTCAGGTCCGTGAGTATTGCCTGCTGAGTTGCGTGATTCCTGCCAGCTCAGCTCCATGATTATTGCCTGCTGAGCTGCGCGATTCCTGACTGCTAGCTTCTTGCTTATTGGCTGCTGAGCTGCCTGATTCCTGCCTGCTCTGCTTCTTGATTATTGCCTGCTGAGCTGCGTGATTCCTGCTTGCTCAGCTCCAGGATTATTGCCTGCTGAGCTGCGTGATTCGTGCCTGCTCAGCTCCTTGATTACTGTCTGCTGAGCTGCGTGATTCCTGCCTGCTCAGCTCCAGGAGTATTGCCTGCTGAGCTGCATGATTGGTGTCTGCTGAGCTGCACCATTTGTGTCTGCTGGGCTGCACCATTGGTGTCTGCTGAGCTGCCCAAATTGTGTCTGCTCAGTCACGGGTGTAGAGCCTGCTGCGTCACGTGTTTAGAGTCTGCTTAACCACTTCATTACAGTTTGCTCAGCTCCTTGACGATTTCCTGCTCCTCTCCGTGATTAGTGCCCTCTTAGCCAAGTGATTAGTGCCTGCTCAGCTCTTTGATTATTGCCTCCTGAAGCACGTGATCAGTGCATGATAGCCACGTGATCAGCGCCTCTCAGTCACGTGACCAGCGCCTCTCAGTCACGTGATCAGTGCCTCTCAGTCACGTGATCAGTGCATGCTCAGTCACGTGATCAGTGCCTCTCAGTCACGTGATCAGTGCCTCTCAGTCACGTGATCAGTGCATGCTCAGTCACGTGATCAGTGCATGCTCAGCCACGTGATCAGGGCCTGCTCAGTCACGTGATCAGGGTCTGCTGAATCAAGGGATTAGCGCTTGCTCAGCTGCATGCTTAATCCCTGCTCAGCTGCCTGACTCGTGCCTGATCAGCTGTGTGATTAGTCCCTGCTCAGCTGCGTGATTAGTGCCTGCTCAAGACCGGGTTAGGAGCCGGCTGAGTGACGTGATTAGAGTCTGCTTAGCCACTTCATTACAGTCTGCTCAGCTCCATGATTATTGCCTGCTGAGCTGCGTGATTCCTGCCTGCTCAGCTTCTTGATTATTGCCTGCTGAGCTGCGTGATTCCTGTTTGCTCAGCTCCATGATTATTGCCTGCTGAGCTGCGTGATTCCTGCTTGCTCAGCTCCATGATTTTTGCTTGCTGAGCTGCATAATAAGTGCCTGCTCAGTCCCCAGAGAGGAGCCGGCTGAATCACGTGATTAGAGTCTGCTTATCCAGTTCATTACAGCCTTAAGCTCCAATTATTATTGCCTGCTAAGTTGCGTGATTCCTGCCTGCTCAGGTCCGTGAGTATTGCCTGCTGAGCTGCGCGATTCCTGACTGCTAGCTTCTTGCTTATTGGCCGCTGAGCTGCCTGATTCCTGCCTGCTCTGCTTCTTGATTATTGCCTGCTGAGCTGCGTGATTCCTGCTTGCTCAGCTCCAGGATTATTGCCTGCTGAGCTGCGTGATTCGTGCCTGCTCAGCTCCTTGATTACTGTCTGCTGAGCTGCGTGATTCCTGCCTGCTCAGCTCCAGGAGTATTGTCTGCTGGGCTGCAAGATTCGTGTGTGCTCAGTCACGGGTGTCAAGCCTGCTGAGTCACGTGTTTAGAGTCTGCTTAGCCACTTAATGGCAGTCTGCTCAGCTCCTTGATCTTTGCCTGCTGAGCTGAGTGATTCCTGCCTGCTCAGCTCCATGAGTATTGCCTGCTGAGCTGCATGATTGGTGTCTGCTGAGCTGCACCATTTGTGTCTGCTGAGCTGCACCATTGGTGTCTGCTGAGCTGCCCAAATTGTGTCTGCTCAGTCACGGGTGTAGAGCCTGCTGCGTCACGTGTTTAGAGTCTGCTTAACCACTTCATTACAGTTTGCTCAGCTCCTTGACGATTTCCTGCTCCTCTCCGTGATTAGTGCCCTCTTAGCCAACTGATTAGTGCCTGCTCAGCTCTTTGATTATTGCCTCCTGAAGCACGTGATCAGTGCATGATAGCCACGTGATCAGCGCCTCTCAGTCACGTGATCAGCGCCTCAGTCACGTGATCAGCGCCTCTCAGTCACGTGATCAGTGCCTCTCAGTCACGTGATCAGTGCATGCTCAGTAACGTGATCAGTGCCTCTCAGTCACGTGATCAGTGCCTCTCAGTCACGTGATCAGTGCATGCTCAGTCACGTGATCAGTGCATGCTCAGCCACGTGATCAGGGCCTGCTCAGTCACGTGATCAGGGTCTGCTGAATCAAGGGATTAGCGCTTGCTCAGCTGCATGCTTAATCCCTGCTCAGCTGCCTGACTCGTGCCTGATCAGCTGTGTGATTAGTCCCTGCTCAGCTGCGTGATTAGTGCCTGCTCAAGACCGGGTTAGGAGCCGGCTGAGTGACGTGATTAGAGTCTGCTTAGCCACTTCATTACAGTCTGCTCAGCTCCATGATTATTGCCTGCTGAGCTGCGTGATTCCTGCCTGCTCAGCTTCTTGATTATTGCCTGCTGAGCTGCGTGATTCCTGCTTGCTCAGCTCCATGATTATTGCCTGCTGAGCTGCATAATAAGTGCCTGCTCAGTCCCCAGAGAGGAGCCGGCTGAATCACGTGATTAGAGTCTGCTTATCCAGTTCATTACAGCCTTCAGCTCCAATTATTATTGCCTGCTAAGTTGCGTGATTCCTGCCTGCTCAGGTCCGTGAGTATTGCCTGCTGAGTTGCGTGATTCCTGCCAGCTCAGCTCCATGATTATTGCCTGCTGAGCTGCGCGATTCCTGACTGCTAGCTTCTTGCTTATTGGCTGCTGAGCTGCCTGATTCCTGCCTGCTCTGCTTCTTGATTATTGCCTGCTGAGCTGCGTGATTCCTGCTTGCTCAGCTCCAGGATTATTGCCTGCTGAGCTGCGTGATTCGTGCCTGCTCAGCTCCTTGATTGCCTGCTGAATCACGTGATTAGAGTCTGCTCATCCAGTTCATTACAGCCTTCAGCTCCAGTTATTATTGCTGCTGCGTGATTCCTGCCTGCTCAGCTCCGTGATTATTGCCTGCTGAGCTGCGCGATTCCTGACTGCTCAGCTTTGATTATTGCCTGCTGAGCTGCCTGATTCCTGCCTGCTCTGCTTCTTGATTATTGCTGCTGAGCTGCGTGATTCCTGCTTGCTCAGCTCCAGGATTATTGCCTGCTGAGCTGCGTGATTCGTGCCTGCTCAGCTCCTTGATTATGTCTGCTGAGCTGCGTGATTCCTGCCTGCTCAGCTCCAGGATATTGTCTGCTGGCTGCAAGATTGTGTCTGCTCAGTCACGGGTGTCAAGCCTGCTGAGTCACGTGTTTAGAGTCTGCTAGCCACTTAATGGCAGTCTGCTCAGCTCCTTGATTTTGCCAGCTGAGCTGCGTGATTCGTGCCTGCTCAGCTCCTTGATCATTGCCTGCTGAGCTGTGTGATCAGCTGCCTGCTCAGCTCCGTGATCAGTGCCTGCTCAGCTGCGTGATTCCTGACTGCTCAGCTTCTTGATTAGTGGCTGCTGAGCTGCCTGATTCCTGCCTGCTCAGCTACGTGATCAGTGCCTGCTCAGCTGCGTGATTCCTGCTTGCTCAGCTCCAGGATTATTGCCTGCTCAGCTGCGTGATTCGTGCCTGCTCAGCTCCTGATTAGTCTGCTGAGCTGCGTGATTCGTGCCTGCTCAGCTGCAGGATTATTGTCTGCTCAGCTGCATGATTCGTGCCTGCTCAGTCACGGGTGTCAGCCTGCTGAGTCACGTGATTAGAGTCTGCTAGCCACTTCATTACAGTCTGCTCAGCTCCATGATTATTGCCTGCTGAGCTGCGTGATTCCTGCCTGCTCAGCTTCTTGATTATTGCATGCTGAGCTGCGTGATTCCTGTTTGCTCAGCTCCATGATTATTGCCTGCTGAGCTGCGTGATTCCTGCTTGCTCAGCTCCATGATTTTTGCTTGCTGAGCTGCATAATAAGTGCCTGCTCAGTCCCCAGAGAGGAGCCGGCTGAATCACGTGATTAGAGTCTGCTTATCCAGTTCATTACAGCCTTCAGCTCCAATTATTATTGCCTGCTAAGTTGCGTGATTCCTGCCTGCTCAGGTCCGTGAGTATTGCCTGCTGAGTTGCGTGATTCCTGCCAGCTCAGCTCCATGATTATTGCCTGCTGAGCTGCGCGATTCCTGACTGCTAGCTTCTTGCTTATTGGCTGCTGAGCTGCCTGATTCCTGCCTGCTCTGCTTCTTGATTATTGCCTGCTGAGCTGCGTGATTCCTGCTTGCTCAGCTCCAGGATTATTGCCTGCTGAGCTGCGTGATTCGTGCCTGCTCAGCTCCTTGATTACTGTCTGCTGAGCTGCGTGATTCCTGCCTGCTCAGCTCCAGGAGTATTGTCTGCTGGGCTGCAAGATTCGTGTGTGCTCAGTCACGGGTGTCAAGCCTGCTGAGTCACGTGTTTAGAGTCTGCTTAGCCACTTAATGGCAGTCTGCTCAGCTCCTTGATCTTTGCCTGCTGAGCTGAGTGATTCCTGCCTGCTCAGCTCCATGAGTATTGCCTGCTGAGCTGCATGATTGGTGTCTGCTGAGCTGCACCATTTGTGTCTGCTGAGCTGCACCATTGGTGTCTGCTGAGCTGCCCAAATTGTGTCTGCTCAGTCACGGGTGTAGAGCCTGCTGCGTCACGTGTTTAGAGTCTGCTTAACCACTTCATTACAGTTTGCTCAGCTCCTTGACGATTTCCTGCTCCTCTCCGTGATTAGTGCCCTCTTAGCCAACTGATTAGTGCCTGCTCAGCTCTTTGATTATTGCCTCCTGAAGCACGTGATCAGTGCATGATAGCCACGTGATCAGCGCCTCTCAGTCACGTGATCAGCGCCCTCAGTCACGTGATCAGCGCCTCTCAGTCACGTGATCAGTGCCTCTCAGTCACGTGATCAGTGCATGCTCAGTCACGTGATCAGTGCCTCTCAGTCACGTGATCAGTGCCTCTCAGTCACGTGATCAGTGCATGCTCAGTCACGTGATCAGTGCATGCTCAGCCACGTGATCAGGGCCTGCTCAGTCACGTGATCAGGGTCTGCTGAATCAAGGGATTAGCGCTTGCTCAGCTGCATGCTTAATCCCTGCTCAGCTGCCTGACTCGTGCCTGATCAGCTGTGTGATTAGTCCCTGCTCAGCTGCGTGATTAGTGCCTGCTCAAGACCGGGTTAGGAGCCGGCTGAGTGACGTGATTAGAGTCTGCTTAGCCACTTCATTACAGTCTGCTCAGCTCCATGATTATTGCCTGCTGAGCTGCGTGATTCCTGCCTGCTCAGCTTCTTGATTATTGCCTGCTGAGCTGCGTGATTCCTGTTTGCTCAGCTCCATGATTATTGCCTGCTGAGCTGCATAATAAGTGCCTGCTCAGTCCCCAGAGAGGAGCCGGCTGAATCACGTGATTAGAGTCTGCTTATCCAGTTCATTACAGCCTTCAGCTCCAATTATTATTGCCTGCTAAGTTGCGTGATTCCTGCCTGCTCAGGTCCGTGAGTATTGCCTGCTGAGCTGCGAGATTCCTGACTGCTAGCTTCTTGCTTATTGGCTGCTGAGCTGCCTGATTCCTGCCTGCTCTGCTTCTTGATTATTGCCTGCTGAGCTGCGTGATTCCTGCTTGCTCAGCTCCAGGATTATTGCCTGCTGAGCTGCGTGATTCGTGCCTGCTCAGCTCCTTGATTACTGTCTGCTGAGCTGCGTGATTCCTGCCTGCTCAGCTCCAGGAGTATTGTCTGCTGGGCTGCAAGATTCGTGTGTGCTCAGTCACGGGTGTCAAGCCTGCTGAGTCACGTGTTTAGAGTCTGCTTAGCCACTTAATGGCAGTCTGCTCAGCTCCTTGATCTTTGCCTGCTGAGCTGAGTGATTCCTGCCTGCTCAGCTCCATGAGTATTGCCTGCTGAGCTGCATGATTGGTGTCTGCTGAGCTGCACCATTTGTGTCTGCTGAGCTGCACCATTGGTGTCTGCTGAGCTGCCCAAATTGTGTCTGCTCAGTCACGGGTGTAGAGCCTGCTGCGTCACGTGTTTAGAGTCTGCTTAACCACTTCATTACAGTTTGCTCAGCTCCTTGACGATTTCCTGCTCCTCTCCGTGATTAGTGCCCTCTTAGCCAAGTGATTAGTGCCTGCTCAGCTCTTTGATTATTGCCTCCTGAAGCACGTGATCAGTGCATGATAGCCACGTGATCAGCGCCTCTCAGTCACGTGATCAGCGCCCTCAGTCACGTGATCAGCGCCTCTCAGTCACGTGATCAGTGCCTCTCAGTCACGTGATCAGTGCATGCTCAGTCACGTGATCAGTGCCTCTCAGTCACGTGATCAGTGCCTCTCAGTCACGTGATCAGTGCATGCTCAGTCACGTGATCAGTGCATGCTCAGCCACGTGATCAGGGCCTGCTCAGTCACGTGATCAGGGTCTGCTGAATCAAGGGATTAGCGCTTGCTCAGCTGCATGCTTAATCCCTGCTCAGCTGCCTGACTCGTGCCTGATCAGCTGTGTGATTAGTCCCTGCTCAGCTGCGTGATTAGTGCCTGCTCAAGACCGGGTTAGGAGCCGGCTGAGTGACGTGATTAGAGTCTGCTTAGCCACTTCATTACAGTCTGCTCAGCTCCATGATTATTGCCTGCTGAGCTGCGTGATTCCTGCCTGCTCAGCTTCTTGATTATTGCCTGCTGAGCTGCGTGATTCCTGCTTGCTCAGCTCCATGATTATTGCCTGCTGAGCTGCGTGATTCCTGCTTGCTCAGCTCCATGATTTTTGCTTGCTGAGCTGCATAATAAGTGCCTGCTCAGTCCCCAGAGAGGAGCCGGCTGAATCACGTGATTAGAGTCTGCTTATCCAGTTCATTACAGCCTTCAGCTCCAATTATTATTGCCTGCTAAGTTGCGTGATTCCTGCCTGCTCAGGTCCGTGAGTATTGCCTGCTGAGTTGCGTGATTCCTGCCAGCTCAGCTCCATGATTGTTGCCTGCTGAGCTGCGCGATTCCTGACTGCTAGCTTCTTGCTTATTGGCTGCTGAGCTGCCTGATTCCTGCCTGCTCTGCTTCTTGATTATTGCCTGCTGAGCTGCGTGATTCCTGCTTGCTCAGCTCCAGGATTATTGCCTGCTGAGCTGCGTGATTCGTGCCTGCTCAGCTCCTTGATTACTGTCTGCTGAGCTGCGTGATTCCTGCCTGCTCAGCTCCAGGAGTATTGTCTGCTGGGCTGCAAGATTCGTGTGTGCTCAGTCACGGGTGTCAAGCCTGCTGAGTCACGTGTTTAGAGTCTGCTTAGCCACTTCATGGCAGTCTGCTCAGCTCCTTGATTTTTGCCTGCTGAGCTGCGAGATTCCTGCCTGCTCAGCTCCTTGATTTTGCCTGCTGAGCTGCGTGATTCCTGCCTGCTCAGCTCCATGATTATTGCCTGCTGAGCTGCGCGATTCCTGCTTGCTCAGCTCCATGATTATTGCCTGCTGAGCTGCGTGATTCGTGCCTGCTCTGCTTCTTGATTATTGCCTGCTGAGCTGCGTGATTCCTGCTTGCTCAGCTCCAGGATTATTGCCTGCTGAGCTGCGTGATTCGTGCCTGCTCAGCTCCTTGATTACTGTCTGCTGAGCTGCGTGATTCCTGCCTGCTCAGCTCCAGGAGTATTGTCTGCTGGGCTGCAAGATTCGTGTGTGCTCAGTCACGGGTGTCAATCCTGCTGAGTCACGTGTTTAGAGTCTGCTTAGCCACTTAATGGCAGTCTGCTCAGCTCCTTGATCTTTGCCTGCTGAGCTGAGTGATTCCTGCCTGCTCAGCTCCATGAGTATTGCCTGCTGTGCTGCATGATTGGTGTCTGCTGAGCTGCACCATTTGTGTCTGCTGAGCTGCACCATTGGTGTCTGCTGAGCTGCCCAAATTGTGTCTGCTCAGTCACGGGTGTAGAGCCTGCTGCGTCACGTGTTTAGAGTCTGCTTAACCACTTCATTACAGTTTGCTCAGCTCCTTGACGATTTCCTGCTCCTCTCCGTGATTAGTGCCCTCTTAGCCAAGTGATTAGTGCCTGCTCAGCTCTTTGATTATTGCCTCCTGAAGCACGTGATCAGTGCATGATAGCCACGTGATCAGCGCCTCTCAGTCACGTGATCAGCGCCCCTCAGTCACGTGATCAGCGCCTCTCAGTCACGTGATCAGTGCCTCTCAGTCACGTGATCAGTGCATGCTCAGTCACGTGATCAGTGCCTCTCAGTCACGTGATCAGTGCCTCTCAGTCACGTGATCAGTGCCTCTCAGTCACGTGATCAGTGCATACTCAGTCACGTGATCAGTGCATGCTCAGCCACGTGATCAGGGCCTGCTCAGTCACGTGATCAGGGTCTGCTGAATCAAGGGATTAGCGCTTGCTCAGCTGCATGCTTAATCCCTGCTCAGCTGCCTGACTCGTGCCTGATCAGCTGTGTGATTAGTCCCTGCTCAGCTGCGTGATTAGTGCCTGCTCAAGACCGGGTTAGGAGCCGGCTGAGTGACGTGATTAGAGTCTGCTTAGCCACTTCATTACAGTCTGCTCAGCTCCATGATTATTGCCTGCTAAGCTGCGTGATTCCTGCCTGCTCAGCTTCTTGATTATTGCCTGCTGAGCTGCGTGATTCCTGCTTGCTCAGCTCCATATTTATTGCCTGCTGAGCTGCGTGATTCCTGCCTGCTCAGCTTCTTGATTATTGCATGCTGAGCTGCGTGATTCCTGTTTGCTCAGCTCCATGATTATTGCCTGCTGAGCTGCGTGATTCCTGCTTGCTCAGCTCCATGATTTTTGCTTGCTGAGCTGCATAATAAGTGCCTGCTCAGTCCCCAGAGAGGAGCCGGCTGAATCACGTGATTAGAGTCTGCTTATCCAGTTCATTACAGCCTTCAGCTCCAATTATTATTGCCTGCTAAGTTGCGTGATTCCTGCCTGCTCAGGTCCGTGAGTATTGCCTGCTGAGTTGCGTGATTCCTGCCAGCTCAGCTCCATGATTATTGCCTGCTGAGCTGCGCGATTCCTGACTGCTAGCTTCTTGCTTATTGGCTGCTGAGCTGCCTGATTCCTGCCTGCTCTGCTTCTTGATTATTGCCTGCTGAGCTGCGTGATTCCTGCTTGCTCAGCTCCAGGATTATTGCCTGCTGAGCTGCGTGATTCGTGCCTGCTCAGCTCCTTGATTACTGTCTGCTGAGCTGCGTGATTCCTGCCTGCTCAGCTCCAGGAGTATTGTCTGCTGGGCTGCAAGATTCGTGTGTGCTCAGTCACGGGTGTCAAGCCTGCTGAGTCACGTGTTTAGAGTCTGCTTAGCCACTTAATGGCAGTCTGCTCAGCTCCTTGATCTTTGCCTGCTGAGCTGAGTGATTCCTGCCTGCTCAGCTCCATGAGTATTGCCTGCTGAGCTGCATGATTGGTGTCTGCTGAGCTGCACCATTTGTGTCTGCTGAGCTGCACCATTGGTGTCTGCTGAGCTGCCCAAATTGTGTCTGCTCAGTCACGGGTGTAGAGCCTGCTGCGTCACGTGTTTAGAGTCTGCTTAACCACTTCATTACAGTTCGCTCAGCTCCTTGACGATTTCCTGCTCCTCTCCGTGATTAGTGCCCTCTTAGCCAAGTGATTAGTGCCTGCTCAGCTCTTTGATTATTGCCTCCTGAAGCACGTGATCAGTGCATGATAGCCACGTGATCAGCGCCTCTCAGTCACGTGATCAGCGCCCCTCAGTCACGTGATCAGCGCCTCTCAGTCACGTGATCAGTGCCTCTCAGTCACGTGATCAGTGCATGCTCAGTCACGTGATCAGGGTCTGCTGAATCAAGGGATTAGCGCTTGCTCAGCTGCATGCTTAATCCCTGCTCAGCTG
Source organism: Bos javanicus (assembly GCF_032452875.1). Classification (NCBI taxonomy): domain Eukaryota; kingdom Metazoa; phylum Chordata; class Mammalia; order Artiodactyla; family Bovidae; genus Bos; species Bos javanicus. The sequence goes on from NW_026893790.1 coordinate 83,667, forward strand.
CCTGACTCGTGCCTGATCAGCTGTGTGATTAGTCCCTGCTCAGCTGCGTGATTAGTGCCTGCTCAAGACCGGGTTAGGAGCCGGCTGAGTGACGTGATTAGAGTCTGCTTAGCCACTTCATTACAGTCTGCTCAGCTCCATGATTATTGCCTGCTGAGCTGCGTGATTCCTGCCTGCTCAGCTCCATGATTATTGCCTGCTGAGCTGCGTGATTCCTGCTTGCTCAGCTCCATGATTTTTGCTTGCTGAGCTGCATAATAAGTGCCTGCTCAGTCCCCAGAGAGGAGCCGGCTGAATCACGTGATTAGAGTCTGCTTATCCAGTTCATTACAGCCTTCAGCTCCAATTATTATTGCCTGCTAAGTTGCGTGATTCCTGCCTGCTCAGGTCCGTGAGTATTGCCTGCTGAGCTGCCTGATTCCTGCCAGCTCTGCTTCTTGATTATTGCCTGCTGAGCTGCGCGATTCCTGACTGCTAGCTTCTTGCTTATTGGCTGCTGAGCTGCCTGATTCCTGCCTGCTCTGCTTCTTGATTATTGCCTGCTGAGCTGCGTGATTCCTGCTTGCTCAGCTCCAGGATTATTGCCTGCTGAGCTGCGTGATTCGTGCCTGCTCAGCTCCTTGATTACTGTCTGCTGAGCTGCGTGATTCCTGCCTGCTCAGCTCCAGGAGTATTGTCTGCTGGGCTGCAAGATTCGTGTGTGCTCAGTCACGGGTGTCAAGCCTGCTGAGTCACGTGTTTAGAGTCTGCTTAGCCACTTAATGGCAGTCTGCTCAGCTCCTTGATTTTTGCCAGCTGAGCTGCGAGATTCGTGCCTGCTCAGCTCCTTGATCTTTGCCTGCTGAGTTGAGTGATTCCTGCCTGCTCAGCTCCATGAGTATTGCCTGCTGAGCTGCATGATTGGTGTCTGCTGAGCTGCACCAATTGTGTCTGCTGAGCTGCACTATTGGTGTCTGCTGAGCTGCCCAAATTGTGTCTGCTCAGTCACGGGTGTAGAGCCTGCTGCGTCACGTGTTTAGAGTCTGCTTAACCACTTCATTACAGTTTGCTCAGCTCCTTGACGATTTCCTGCTCCTCTCCGTGATTAGTGCCCTCTTAGCCAAGTGATTAGTGCCTGCTCAGCTCTTTGATTATTGCCTCCTGAAGCACGTGATCAGTGCATGATAGCCACGTGATCAGCGCCTCTCAGTCACGTGATCAGCGCCCCTCAGTCACGTGATCAGCGCCTCTCAGTCACGTGATCAGTGCCTCTCAGTCACGTGATCAGTGCATGCTCAGTCACGTGATCAGTGCCTCTCAGTCACGTGATCAGTGCATGCTCAGTCACGTGATCAGTGCATGCTCAGCCACGTGATCAGGGCCTGCTCAGTCACGTGATCAGGGTCTGCTGAATCAAGGGATTAGCGCTTGCTCAGCTGCATGCTTAATCCCTGCTCAGCTGCCTGACTCGTGCCTGATCAGCTGTGTGATTAGTCCCTGCTCAGCTGCGTGATTAGTGCCTGCTCAAGACCGGGTTAGGAGCCGGCTGAGTGACGTGATTAGAGTCTGCTTAGCCACTTCATTACAGTCTGCTCAGCTCCATGATTATTGCGTGCTAAGCTGCGTGATTCCTGCCTGCTCAGCTTCTTGATTATTGCCTGCTGAGCTGCGTGATTCCTGCTTGCTCAGCTCCATATTTATTGCCTGCTGAGCTGCGTGATTCCTGCCTGCTCAGCTTCTTGATTATTGCATGCTGAGCTGCGTGATTCCTGTTTGCTCAGCTCCATGATTATTGCCTGCTGAGCTGCGTGATTCCTGCTTGCTCAGCTCCATGATTTTTGCTTGCTGAGCTGCATAATAAGTGCCTGCTCAGTCCCCAGAGAGGAGCCGGCTGAATCACGTGATTAGAGTCTGCTTATCCAGTTCATTACAGCCTTCAGCTCCAATTATTATTGCCTGCTAAGTTGCGTGATTCCTGCCTGCTCAGGTCCGTGAGTATTGCCTGCTGAGTTGCGTGATTCCTGCCAGCTCAGCTCCATGATTATTGCCTGCTGAGCTGCGCGAATCCTGACTGCTAGCTTCTTGCTTATTGGCTGCTGAGCTGCCTGATTCCTGCCTGCTCTGCTTCTTGATTATTGCCTGCTGAGCTGCGTGATTCCTGCTTGCTCAGCTCCAGGATTATTGCCTGCTGAGCTGCGTGATTCGTGCCTGCTCAGCTCCTTGATTACTGTCTGCTGAGCTGCGTGATTCCTGCCTGCTCAGCTCCAGGAGTATTGTCTGCTGGGCTGCAAGATTCGTGTGTGCTCAGTCACGGGTGTCAAGCCTGCTGAGTCACGTGTTTAGAGTCTGCTTAGCCACTTAATGGCAGTCTGCTCAGCTCCTTGATCTTTGCCTGCTGAGCTGAGTGATTCCTGCCTGCTCAGCTCCATGAGTATTGCCTGCTGAGCTGCATGATTGGTGTCTGCTGAGCTGCACCATTTGTGTCTGCTGAGCTGCACCATTGGTGTCTGCTGAGCTGCCCAAATTGTGTCTGCTCAGTCACGGGTGTAGAGCCTGCTGCGTCACGTGTTTAGAGTCTGCTTAACCACTTCATTACAGTTTGCTCAGCTCCTTGACGATTTCCTGCTCCTCTCCGTGATTAGTGCCCTCTTAGCCAAGTGATTAGTGCCTGCTCAGCTCTTTGATTATTGCCTCCTGAAGCACGTGATCAGTGCATGATAGCCACGTGATCAGCGCCTCTCAGTCACGTGATCAGCGCCTCTCAGTCACGTGATCAGTGCATGCTCAGTCACGTGATCAGTGCCTCTCAGTCACGTGATCAGTGCCTCTCAGTCACGTGATCAGTGCCTGCTCAGTCACGTGATCAGTGCATGCTCAGCCACGTGATCAGGGCCTGCTCAGTCACGTGATCAGGGTCTGCTGAATCAAGGGATTAGCGCTTGCTCAGCTGCATGCTTAATCCCTGCTCAGCTGCCTGACTCGTGCCTGATCAGCTGTGTGATTAGTCCCTGCTCAGCTGCGTGATTAGTGCCTGCTCAAGACCGGGTTAGGAGCCGGCTGAGTGACGTGATTAGAGTCTGCTTAGCCACTTCATTACAGTCTGCTCAGCTCCATGATTATTGCCTGCTAAGCTGCGTGATTCCTGCCTGCTCAGCTTCTTGATTATTGCCTGCTGAGCTGCGTGATTCCTGCTTGCTCAGCTCCATATTTATTGCCTGCTGAGCTGCGTGATTCCTGCCTGCTCAGCTTCTTGATTATTGCATGCTGAGCTGCGTGATTCCTGTTTGCTCAGCTCCATGATTATTGCCTGCTGAGCTGCGTGATTCCTGCTTGCTCAGCTCCATGATTTTTGCTTGCTGAGCTGCATAATAAGTGCCTGCTCAGTCCCCAGAGAGGAGCCGGCTGAATCACGTGATTAGAGTCTGCTTATCCAGTTCATTACAGCCTTCAGCTCCAATTATTATTGCCTGCTAAGTTGCGTGATTCCTGCCTGCTCAGGTCCGTGAGTATTGCCTGCTGAGTTGCGTGATTCCTGCCAGCTCAGCTCCATGATTATTGCCTGCTGAGCTGCGCGAATCCTGACTGCTAGCTTCTTGCTTATTGGCTGCTGAGCTGCCTGATTCCTGCCTGCTCTGCTTCTTGATTATTGCCTGCTGAGCTGCGTGATTCCTGCTTGCTCAGCTCCAGGATTATTGCCTGCTGAGCTGCGTGATTCGTGCCTGCTCAGCTCCTTGATTACTGTCTGCTGAGCTGCGTGATTCCTGCCTGCTCAGCTCCAGGAGTATTGTCTGCTGGGCTGCAAGATTCGTGTGTGCTCAGTCACGGGTGTCAAGCCTGCTGAGTCACGTGTTTAGAGTCTGCTTAGCCACTTAATGGCAGTCTGCTCAGCTCCTTGATCTTTGCCTGCTGAGCTGAGTGATTCCTGCCTGCTCAGCTCCATGAGTATTGCCTGCTGAGCTGCATGATTGGTGTCTGCTGAGCTGCACCATTTGTGTCTGCTGAGCTGCACCATTGGTGTCTGCTGAGCTGCCCAAATTGTGTCTGCTCAGTCACGGGTGTAGAGCCTGCTGCGTCACGTGTTTAGAGTCTGCTTAACCACTTCATTACAGTTTGCTCAGCTCCTTGACGATTTCCTGCTCCTCTCCGTGATTAGTGCCCTCTTAGCCAAGTGATTAGTGCCTGCTCAGCTCTTTGATTATTGCCTCCTGAAGCACGTGATCAGTGCATGATAGCCACGTGATCAGCGCCTCTCAGTCACGTGATCAGCGCCTCTCAGTCACGTGATCAGTGCATGCTCAGTCACGTGATCAGTGCCTCTCAGTCACGTGATCAGTGCCTCTCAGTCACGTGATCAGTGCATGCTCAGTCACGTGATCAGTGCATGCTCAGCCACGTGATCAGGGCCTGCTCAGTCACGTGATCAGGGTCTGCTGAATCAAGGGATTAGCGCTTGCTCAGCTGCATGCTTAATCCCTGCTCAGCTGCCTGACTCGTGCCTGATCAGCTGTGTGATTAGTCCCTGCTCAGCTGCGTGATTAGTGCCTGCTCAAGACCGGGTTAGGAGCCGGCTGAGTGACGTGATTAGAGTCTGCTTAGCCACTTCATTACAGTCTGCTCAGCTCCATGATTATTGCCTGCTAAGCTGCGTGATTCCTGCCTGCTCAGCTTCTTGATTATTGCCTGCTGAGCTGCGTGATTCCTGCTTGCTCAGCTCCATATTTATTGCCTGCTGAGCTGCGTGATTCCTGCCTGCTCAGCTTCTTGATTATTGCATGCTGAGCTGCGTGATTCCTGTTTGCTCAGCTCCATGATTATTGCCTGCTGAGCTGCGTGATTCCTGCTTGCTCAGCTCCATGATTTTTGCTTGCTGAGCTGCATAATAAGTGCCTGCTCAGTCCCCAGAGAGGAGCCGGCTGAATCACGTGATTAGAGTCTGCTTATCCAGTTCATTACAGCCTTCAGCTCCAATTATTATTGCCTGCTAAGTTGCGTGATTCCTGCCTGCTCAGGTCCGTGAGTATTGCCTGCTGAGTTGCGTGATTCCTGCCAGCTCAGCTCCATGATTATTGCCTGCTGAGCTGCGCGATTCCTGACTGCTAGCTTCTTGCTTATTGGCTGCTGAGCTGCCTGATTCCTGCCTGCTCTGCTTCTTGATTATTGCCTGCTGAGCTGCGTGATTCCTGCTTGCTCAGCTCCAGGATTATTGCCTGCTGAGCTGCGTGATTCGTGCCTGCTCAGCTCCTTGATTACTGTCTGCTGAGCTGCGTGATTCCTGCCTGCTCAGCTCCAGGAGTATTGTCTGCTGGGCTGCAAGATTCGTGTGTGCTCAGTCACGGGTGTCAAGCCTGCTGAGTCACGTGTTTAGAGTCTGCTTAGCCACTTAATGGCAGTCTGCTCAGCTCCTTGATCTTTGCCTGCTGAGCTGAGTGATTCCTGCCTGCTCAGCTCCATGAGTATTGCCTGCTGAGCTGCATGATTGGTGTCTGCTGAGCTGCACTATTTGTGTCTGCTGAGCTGCACCATTGGTGTCTGCTGAGCTGCCCAAATTGTGTCTGCTCAGTCACGGGTGTAGAGCCTGCTGCGTCACGTATTTAGAGTCTGCTTAACCACTTCATTACAGTTTGCTCAGCTCCTTGACGATTTCCTGCTCCTCTCCGTGATTAGTGCCCTCTTAGCCAAGTGATTAGTGCCTGCTCAGCTCTTTGATTATTGCCTCCTGAAGCACGTGATCAGTGCATGATAGCCACGTGATCAGCGCCTCTCAGTCACGTGATCAGCGCCCCTCAGTCACGTGATCAGCGCCTCTCAGTCACGTGATCAGTGCCTCTCAGTCACGTGATCAGTGCATGCTCAGTCACGTGATCAGTGCCTCTCAGTCACGTGATCAGTGCCTCTCAGTCACGTGATCAGTGCATGCTCAGTCACGTGATCAGTGCATGCTCAGCCACGTGATCAGGGCCTGCTCAGTCACGTGATCAGGGTCTGCTGAATCAAGGGATTAGCGCTTGCTCAGCTGCATGCTTAATCCCTGCTCAGCTGCCTGACTCGTGCCTGATCAGCTGTGTGATTAGTCCCTGCTCAGCTGCGTGATTAGTGCCTGCTCAAGACCGGGTTAGGTGCCGGCTGAGTGACGTGATTAGAGTCTGCTTAGCCACTTCATTACAGTCTGCTCAGCTCCATGATTATTGCCTGCTAAGCTGCGTGATTCCTGCCTGCTCAGCTTCTTGATTATTGCCTGCTGAGCTGCGTGATTCCTGCTTGCTCAGCTCCATATTTATTGCCTGCTGAGCTGCGTGATTCCTGCCTGCTCAGCTTCTTGATTATTGCATGCTGAGCTGCGTGATTCCTGTTTGCTCAGCTCCATGATTATTGCCTGCAGAGCTGCGTGATTCCTGCTTGCTCAGCTCCATGATTTTTGCTTGCTGAGCTGCATAATAAGTGCCTGCTCAGTCCCCAGAGAGGAGCCGGCTGAATCACGTGATTAGAGTCTGCTTATCCAGTTCATTACAGCCTTCAGCTCCAATTATTATTGCCTGCTAAGTTGCGTGATTCCTGCCTGCTCAGGTCCGTGAGTATTGCCTGCTGAGTTGCGTGATTCCTGCCAGCTCAGCTCCATGATTATTGCCTGCTGAGCTGCGCGATTCCTGACTGCTAGCTTCTTGCTTATTGGCTGCTGAGCTGCCTGATTCCTGCCTGCTCTGCTTCTTGATTATTGCCTGCTGAGCTGCGTGATTCCTGCTTGCTCAGCTCCAGGATTATTGCCTGCTGAGCTGCGTGATTCGTGCCTGCTCAGCTCCTTGATTACTGTCTGCTGAGCTGCGTGATTCCTGCCTGCTCAGCTCCAGGAGTATTGTCTGCTGGGCTGCAAGATTCGTGTGTGCTCAGTCACGGGTGTCAAGCCTGCTGAGTCACGTGTTTAGAGTCTGCTTAGCCACTTAATGGCAGTCTGCTCAGCTCCTTGATCTTTGCCTGCTGAGCTGAGTGATTCCTGCCTGCTCAGCTCCATGAGTATTGCCTGCTGAGCTGCATGATTGGGGTCTGCTGAGCTGCACCATTTGTGTCTGCTGAGCTGCACCATTGGTGTCTGCTGAGCTGCCCAAATTGTGTCTGCTCAGTCACGGGTGTAGAGCCTGCTGCGTCACGTGTTTAGAGTCTGCTTAACCACTTCATTACAGTTTGCTCAGCTCCTTGACGATTTCCTGCTCCTCTCCGTGATTAGTGCCCTCTTAGCCAAGTGATTAGTGCCTGCTCAGCTCTTTGATTATTGCCTCCTGAAGCACGTGATCAGTGCATGATAGCCACGTGATCAGCGCCTCTCAGTCACGTGATCAGCGCCCCTCAGTCACGTGATCAGCGCCTCTCAGTCACGTGATCAGTGCCTCTCAGTCACGTGATCAGTGCATGCTCAGTCACGTGATCAGTGCCTCTCAGTCACGTGATCAGTGCCTCTCAGTCACGTGATCAGTGCATGCTCAGTCACGTGATCAGTGCATGCTCAGCCACGTGATCAGGGCCTGCTCAGTCACGTGATCAGGGTCTGCTGAATCAAGGGATTAGCGCTTGCTCAGCTGCATGCTTAATCCCTGCTCAGCTGCCTGACTCGTGCCTGATCAGCTGTGTGATTAGTCCCTGCTCAGCTGCGTGATTAGTGCCTGCTCAAGACCGGGTTAGGAGCCGGCTGAGAGACGTGATTAGAGTCTGCTTAGCCACTTCATTACAGTCTGCTCAGCTCCATGATTATTGCCTGCTAAGCTGCGTGATTCCTGCCTGCTCAGCTTCTTGATTATTGCCTGCTGAGCTGCGTGATTCCTGCTTGCTCAGCTCCATATTTATTGCCTGCTGAGCTGCGTGATTCCTGCCTGCTCAGCTTCTTGATTATTGCATGCTGAGCTGCGTGATTCCTGTTTGCTCAGCTCCATGATTATTGCCTGCAGAGCTGCGTGATTCCTGCTTGCTCAGCTCCATGATTTTTGCTTGCTGAGCTGCATAATAAGTGCCTGCTCAGTCCCCAGAGAGGAGCCGGCTGAATCACGTGATTAGAGTCTGCTTATCCAGTTCATTACAGCCTTCAGCTCCAATTATTATTGCCTGCTAAGTTGCGTGATTCCCACCAGCTCAGCTCCATGAGTATTGCCTGCTGAGCTGCGCGATTCCTGACTGCTAGCTTGCTTATTGCTGCTGAGCTGCCTGATTCCTGCCTGCTCAGCTTCTTGATTATTGCCTGCTGAGCTGCGTGATTCCTGCTTGCTCTGCTCCATGATTATTGCCTGCTGAGCTGCGTTCTTGCTTATTGGCTGCTGAGCTGCCTGATTCCTGCCTGCTCTGCTTCTTGATTATTGCCTGCTGAGCTGCGTGATTCCTGCTTGCTCAGCTCCAGGATTATTGCCTGCTGAGCTGCGTGATTCGTGCCTGCTCAGCTCCTTGATTACTGTCTGCTGAGCTGCGTGATTCCTGCCTGCTCAGCTCCAGGAGTATTGTCTGCTGGGCTGCAAGATTCGTGTGTGCTCAGTCACGGATGTCAAGCCTGCTGAGTCACGTGTTTAGAGTCTGCTTAGCCACTTAATGGCAGTCTGCTCAGCTCCTTGATCTTTGCCTGCTGAGCTGAGTGATTCCTGCCTGCTCAGCTCCATGAGTATTGCCTGCTGAGCTGCATGATTGGTGTCTGCTGAGCTGCACTATTTGTGTCTGCTGAGCTGCACCATTGGTGTCTGCTGAGCTGCCCAAATTGTGTCTGCTCAGTCACGGGTGTAGAGCCTGCTGCGTCACGTGTTTAGAGTCTGCTTAACCACTTCATTACAGTTTGCTCAGCTCCTTGACGATTTCCTGCTCCTCTCCGTGATTAGTACCCTCTTAGCCAAGTGATTAGTGCCTGCTCAGCTCTTTGATTATTGCCTCCTGAAGCACGTGATCAGTGCATGATAGCCACGTGATCAGCGCCTCTCAGTCACGTGATCAGCGCCCCTCAGTCACTTGATCAGCGCCTCTCAGTCACGTGATCAGTGCCTCTCAGTCACGTGATCAGTGCATGCTCAGTCACGTGATCAGTGCATGCTCAGCCACGTGATCAGGGCCTGCTCAGTCACGTGATCAGGGTCTGCTGAATCAAGGGACTAGCGCTTGCTCAGCTGCATGCTTAATCCCTGCTCAGCTGCCTGACTCGTGCCTGATCAGCTGTGTGATTAGTCCCTGCTCAGCTGCGTGATTAGTGCCTGCTCAAGACCGGGTTAGGAGCCGGCTGAGTGACGTGATTAGAGTCTGCTTAGCCACTTCATTACAGTCTGCTCAGCTCCATGATTATTGCCTGCTTAGCTGCGTGATTCCTGCCTGCTCAGCTCCATGATTTTTGCTTGCTGAGCTGCATAATAAGTGCCTGCTCAGTCCCCAGAGAGGAGCCGGCTGAATCACGTGATTAGAGTCTGCTTATCCAGTTCATTACAGCCTTCAGCTCCAATTATTATTGCCTGCTAAGTTGCGTGATTCCTGCCTGCTCAGGTCCGTGAGTATTGCCTGCTGAGTTGCGTGATTCCTGCCAGCTCAGCTCCATGATTATTGCCTGCTGAGCTGCGCGATTCCTGACTGCTAGCTTCTTGCTTATTGGCTGCTGAACTGCCTGATTCCTGCCTGCTCTGCTTCTTGATTATTGCCTGCTGAGCTGCGTGATTCCTGCTTGCTCAGCTCCAGGATTATTGCCTGCTGAGCTGCGTGATTCGTGCCTGCTCAGCTCCTTGATTACTGTCTGCTGAGCTGCGTGATTCCTGCCTGCTCAGCTCCAGGAGTATTGTCTGCTGGGCTGCAAGATTCGTGTGTGCTCAGTCACGGGTGTCAAGCCTGCTGAGTCACGTGTTTAGAGTCTGCTTAGCCACTTAATGGCAGTCTGCTCAGCTCCTTGATTTTTGCCAGCTGAGCTGCGAGATTCGTGCCTGCTCAGCTCCTTGATCTTTGCCTGCTGAGCTGAGTGATTCCTGCCTGCTCAGCTCCATGAGTATTGCCTGCTGAGCTGCATGATTGGTGTCTGCTGAGCTGCACCATTTGTGTCTGCTGAGCTGCACCATTGGTGTCTGCTGAGCTGCCCAAATTGTGTCTGCTCAGTCACGGGTGTAGAGCCTGCTGCGTCACGTGTTTAGAGTCTGCTTAACCACTTCATTACAGTTTGCTCAGCTCCTTGACGATTTCCTGCTCCTCTCCGTGATTAGTGCCCTCTTAGCCAAGTGATTAGTGCCTGCTCAGCTCTTTGATTATTGCCTCCTGAAGCACGTGATCAGTGCATGATAGCCACGTGATCAGCGCCTCTCAGTCACGTGATCAGCGCCCCTCAGTCACGTGATCAGCGCCTCTCAGTCACGTGATCAGTGCCTCTCAGTCACGTGATCAGTGCATGCTCAGTCACGTGATCAGTGCCTCTCAGTCACGTGATCAGTGCCTCTCAGTCACGTGATCAGTGCATGCTCAGTCACGTGATCAGTGCATGCTCAGCCACGTGATCAGGGCCTGCTCAGTCACGTGATCAGGGTCTGCTGAATCAAGGGATTAGCGCTTGCTCAGCTGCATGCTTAATCCCTGCTCAGCTGCCTGACTCGTGCCTGATCAGCTGTGTGATTAGTCCCTGCTCAGCTGCGTGATTAGTGCCTGCTCAAGACCGGGTTAGGAGCCGGCTGAGTGACGTGATTAGAGTCTGCTTAGCCACTTCATTACAGTCTGCTCAGCTCCATGATTATTGCCTGCTAAGCTGCGTGATTCCTGCCTGCTCAGCTTCTTGATTATTGCCTGCTGAGCTGCGTGATTCCTGCTTGCTCAGCTCCATATTTATTGCCTGCTGAGCTGCGTGATTCCTGCTTGCTCAGCTCCAGGATTATTGCCTGCTGAGCTGCGTGATTCCTGCCTGCTCAGCTCCTTGATTAATGTCTGCTGAGCTGCGTGATTCCTGCCTGCTCAGCTCCAGGAGTATTGTCTGCTGGGCTGCAAGATTCGTGTGTGCTCAGTCACGGGTGTCAAGCCTGCTGAGTCACGTGTTTAGAGTCTGCTTAGCCACTTAATGGCAGTCTGCTCAGCTCCTTGATTTTTGCCAGGTGAGCTGCGAGATTCGTGCCTGCTCAGCTCCTTGATCTTTGCCTGCTGAGCTGAGTGATTCCTGCCTGCTCAGCTCCATGAGTATTGCCTGCTGAGCTGCATGATTGGTGTCTGCTGAGCTGCACCATTTGTGTCTGCTGAGCTGCACCATTGGTGTCTGCTGAGCTGTCCAAATTGTGTCTGCTCAGTCACGGGTGTAGAGCCTGCTGCGTCACGTGTTTAGAGTCTGCTTAACCACTTCATTACAGTTTGCTCAGCTCCTTGACGATTTCCTGCTCCTCTCCGTGATTAGTGCCCTCTTAGCCAAGTGATTAGTGCCTGCTCAGCTCTTTGATTATTGCCTCCTGAAGCACGTGATCAGTGCATGATAGCCACGTGATCAGCGCCTCTCAGTCACGTGATCAGCGCCCCTCAGTCACGTGATCAGCGCCTCTCAGTCACGTGATCAGTGCCTCTCAGTCACGTGATCAGTGCATGCTCAGTCACGTGATCAGTGCCTCTCAGTCACGTGATCAGTGCCTCTCAGTCACGTGATCAGTGCATGCTCAGTCACGTGATCAGTGCATGCTCAGCCACGTGATCAGGGCCTGCTCAGTCACGTGATCAGGGTCTGCTGAATCAAGGGATTAGCGCTTGCTCAGCTGCATGCTTAATCCCTGCTCAGCTGCCTGACTCGTGCCTGATCAGCTGTGTGATTAGTCCCTGCTCAGCTGCGTGATTAGTGCCTGCTCAAGACCGGGTTAGGTGCCGGCTGAGTGACGTGATTAGAGTCTGCTTAGCCACTTCATTACAGTCTGCTCAGCTCCATGATTATTGCCTGCTAAGCTGCGTGATTCCTGCCTGCTCAGCTTCTTGATTATTGCCTGCTGAGCTGCGTGATTCCTGCTTGCTCAGCTCCATATTTATTGCCTGCTGAGCTGCGTGATTCCTGCCTGCTCAGCTTCTTGATTATTGCATGCTGAGCTGCGTGATTCCTGTTTGCTCAGCTCCATGATTATTGCCTGCTGAGCTGCGTGATTCCTGCTTGCTCAGCTCCATGATTTTTGCTTGCTGAGCTGCATAATAAGTGCCTGCTCAGTCCCCAGAGAGGAGCCGGCTGAATCACGTGATTAGAGTCTGCTTATCCAGTTCATTACAGCCTTCAGCTCCAATTATTATTGCCTGCTAAGTTGCGTGATTCCTGCCTGCTCAGGTCCGTGAGTATTGCCTGCTGAGTTGCGTGATTCCTGCCAGCTCAGCTCCATGATTATTGCCTGCTGAGCTGCGCGATTCCTGACTGCTAGCTTCTTGCTTATTGGCTGCTGAGCTGCCTGATTCCTGCCTGCTCTGCTTCTTGATTATTGCCTGCTGAGCTGCGTGATTCCTGCTTGCTCAGCTCCAGGATTATTGCCTGCTGAGCTGCGTGATTCGTGCCTGCTCAGCTTCTTGATTACTGCCTGCTGAGCTGCGTGATTCCTGCTTGCTCAGCTCCAGGATTATTGCCTGCTGAGCTGCGTGATTCGTGCCTGCTCAGCTCCTTGAGTCTGCTGAGCTGCGTGATTCCTGCCTGCTCAGCTCAGGAGTATTGTCTGCTGGGCTGCAAGATTCGTGTGTGCTCAGTCACGGGTGTCAAGCCTGCTGAGTCACGTGTTTAGAGTCTGCTTAGCCACTTAATGGCAGTCTGCTCAGCTCCTTGATCTTTGCCTGCTGAGCTGAGTGATTCCTGCCTGCTCAGCTCCATGAGTATTGCCTGCTGAGCTGCATGATTGGGGTCTGCTGAGCTGCACCATTTGTGTCTGCTGAGCTGCACCATTGGTGTCTGCTGAGCTGCCCAAATTGTGTCTGCTCAGTCACGGGTGTAGAGCCTGCTGCGTCACGTGTTTAGAGTCTGCTTAACCACTTCATTACAGTTTGCTCAGCTCCTTGACGATTTCCTGCTCCTCTCCGTGATTAGTGCCCTCTTAGCCAAGTGATTAGTGCCTGCTCAGCTCTTTGATTATTGCCTCCTGAAGCACGTGATCAGTGCATGATAGCCACGTGATCAGCGCCTCTCAGTCACGTGATCAGCGCCCCTCAGTCACGTGATCAGCGCCTCTCAGTCACGTGATCAGTGCCTCTCAGTCACGTGATCAGTGCATGCTCAGTCACGTGATCAGTGCCTCTCAGTCACGTGATCAGTGCCTCTCAGTCACGTGATCAGTGCATGCTCAGTCACGTGATCAGTGCATGCTCAGCCACGTGATCAGGGCCTGCTCAGTCACGTGATCAGGGTCTGCTGAATCAAGGGATTAGCGCTTGCTCAGCTGCATGCTTAATCCCTGCTCAGCTGCCTGACTCGTGCCTGATCAGCTGTGTGATTAGTCCCTGCTCAGCTGCGTGATTAGTGCCTGCTCAAGACCGGGTTAGGAGCCGGCTAAGAGACGTGATTAGAGTCTGCTTAGCCACTTCATTACAGTCTGCTCAGCTCCATGATTATTGCCTGCTAAGCTGCGTGATTCCTGCCTGCTCAGCTTCTTGATTATTGCCTGCTGAGCTGCGTGATTCCTGCTTGCTCAGCTCCATATTTATTGCCTGCTGAGCTGCGTGATTCCTGCTTGCTCAGCTCCAGGATTATTGCCTGCTGAGCTGCGTGATTCGTGCCTGCTCAGCTCCTTGATTAATGTCTGCTGAGCTGCGTGATTCCTGCCTGCTCAGCTCCAGGAGTATTGTCTGCTGGGCTGCAAGATTCGTGTGTGCTCAGTCACGGGTGTCAAGCCTGCTGAGTCACGTGTTTAGAGTCTGCTTAGCCACTTAATGGCAGTCTGCTCAGCTCCTTGATTTTTGCCAGGTGAGCTGCGAGATTCGTGCCTGCTCAGCTCCTTGATCTTTGCCTGCTGAGCTGAGTGATTCCTGCCTGCTCAGCTCCATGAGTATTGCCTGCTGAGCTGCATGATTGGTGTCTGCTGAGCTGCACCATTTGTGTCTGCTGAGCTGCACCATTGGTGTCTGCTGAGCTGTCCAAATTGTGTCTGCTCAGTCACGGGTGTAGAGCCTGCTGCGTCACGTGTTTAGAGTCTGCTTAACCACTTCATTACAGTTTGCTCAGCTCCTTGACGATTTCCTGCTCCTCTCCGTGATTAGTGCCCTCTTAGCCAAGTGATTAGTGCCTGCTCAGCTCTTTGATTATTGCCTCCTGAAGCACGTGATCAGTGCATGATAGCCACGTGATCAGCGCCTCTCAGTCACGTGATCAGCGCCCCTCAGTCACGTGATCAGCGCCTCTCAGTCACGTGATCAGTGCCTCTCAGTCACGTGATCAGTGCATGCTCAGTCACGTGATCAGTGCCTCTCAGTCACGTGATCAGTGCCTCTCAGTCACGTGATCAGTGCATGCTCAGTCACGTGATCAGTGCATGCTCAGCCACGTGATCAGGGCCTGCTCAGTCACGTGATCAGGGTCTGCTGAATCAAGGGATTAGCGCTTGCTCAGCTGCATGCTTAATCCCTGCTCAGCTGCCTGACTCGTGCCTGATCAGCTGTGTGATTAGTCCCTGCTCAGCTGCGTGATTAGTGCCTGCTCAAGACCGGGTTAGGAGCCGGCTGAGTGACGTGATTAGAGTCTGCTTAGCCACTTCATTACAGTCTGCTCAGCTCCATGATTATTGCCTGCTAAGCTGCGTGATTCCTGCCTGCTCAGCTTCTTGATTATTGCCTGCTGAGCTGCGTGATTCCTGCTTGCTCAGCTCCATATTTATTGCCTGCTGAGCTGCGTGATTCCTGCCTGCTCAGCTTCTTGATTATTGCATGCTGAGCTGCGTGATTCCTGTTTGCTCAGCTCCATGATTATTGCCTGCTGAGCTGCGTGATTCCTGCTTGCTCAGCTCCATGATTTTTGCTTGCTGAGCTGCATAATAAGTGCCTGCTCAGTCCCCAGAGAGGAGCCGGCTGAATCACGTGATTAGAGTCTGCTTATCCAGTTCATTACAGCCTTCAGCTCCAATTATTATTGCCTGCTAAGTTGCGTGATTCCTGCCTGCTCAGGTCCGTGAGTATTGCCTGCTGAGTTGCGTGATTCCTGCCAGCTCAGCTCCATGATTATTGCCTGCTGAGCTGCGCGATTCCTGACTGCTAGCTTCTTGCTTATTGGCTGCTGAGCTGCCTGATTCCTGCCTGCTCTGCTTCTTGATTATTGCCTGCTGAGCTGCGTGATTCCTGCTTGCTCAGCTCCAGGATTATTGCCTGCTGAGCTGCGTGATTCGTGCCTGCTCAGCTCCTTGATTACTGTCTGCTGAGCTGCGTGATTCCTGCCTGCTCAGCTCCAGGAGTATTGTCTGCTGGGCTGCAAGATTCGTGTGTGCTCAGTCACGGGTGTCAAGCCTGCTGAGTCACGTGTTTAGAGTCTGCTTAGCCACTTAATGGCAGTCTGCTCAGCTCCTTGATCTTTGCCTGCTGAGCTGAGTGATTCCTGCCTGCTCAGCTCCATGAGTATTGCCTGCTGAGCTGCATGATTGGGGTCTGCTGAGCTGCACCATTTGTGTCTGCTGAGCTGCACCATTGGTGTCTGCTGAGCTGCCCAAATTGTGTCTGCTCAGTCACGGGTGTAGAGCCTGCTGCGTCACGTGTTTAGAGTCTGCTTAACCACTTCATTACAGTTTGCTCAGCTCCTTGACGATTTCCTGCTCCTCTCCGTGATTAGTGCCCTCTTAGCCAAGTGATTAGTGCCTGCTCAGCTCTTTGATTATTGCCTCCTGAAGCACGTGATCAGTGCATGATAGCCACGTGATCAGCGCCTCTCAGTCACGTGATCAGCGCCCTCAGTCACGTGATCAGCGCCTCTCAGTCACGTGATCAGTGCCTCTCAGTCACGTGATCAGTGCATGCTCAGTCACGTGATCAGTGCCTCTCAGTCACGTGATCAGTGCCTCTCAGTCACGTGATCAGTGCATGCTCAGTCACGTGATCAGTGCATGCTCAGCCACGTGATCAGGGCCTGCTCAGTCACGTGATCAGGGTCTGCTGAATCAAGGGATTAGCGCTTGCTCAGCTGCATGCTTAATCCCTGCTCAGCTGCCTGACTCGTGCCTGATCAGCTGTGTGATTAGTCCCTGCTCAGCTGCGTGATTAGTGCCTGCTCAAGACCGGGTTAGGAGCCGGCTGAGAGACGTGATTAGAGTCTGCTTAGCCACTTCATTACAGTCTGCTCAGCTCCATGATTATTGCCTGCTAAGCTGCGTGATTCCTGCCTGCTCAGCTTCTTGATTATTGCCTGCTGAGCTGCGTGATTCCTGCTTGCTCAGCTCCATATTTATTGCCTGCTGAGCTGCGTGATTCCTGCCTGCTCAGCTTCTTGATTATTGCATGCTGAGCTGCGTGATTCCTGTTTGCTCAGCTCCATGATTATTGCCTGCAGAGCTGCGTGATTCCTGCTTGCTCAGCTCCATGATTTTTGCTTGCTGAGCTGCATAATAAGTGCCTGCTCAGTCCCCAGAGAGGAGCCGGCTGAATCACGTGATTAGAGTCTGCTTATCCAGTTCATTACAGCCTTCAGCTCCAATTATTATTGCCTGCTAAGTTGCGTGATTCCTGCCTGCTCAGCTCCGTGAGTATTGCCTGCTGAGCTGCGTGATTCCTGCCTGCTGATTATTGCCTGCTGAGCTGCCTGATTCCTGCCTGCTCAGCTTCTTGATTATTGCCTGCTGAGCTGCGTGATTCCTGCTTGCTCTGCTCCATGATTATTGCCTGCTGAGCTGCGCGATTCCTGACTGCTAGCTTCTTGCTTATTGGCTGCTGAGCTGCCTGATTCCTGCCTGCTCTGCTTCTTGATTATTGCCTGCTGAGCTGCGTGATTCCTGCTTGCTCAGCTCCAGGATTATTGCCTGCTGAGCTGCGTGATTCGTGCCTGCTCAGCTCCTTGATTACTGTCTGCTGAGCTGCGTGATTCCTGCCTGCTCAGCTCCAGGAGTATTGTCTGCTGGGCTGCAAGATTCGTGTGTGCTCAGTCACGGATGTCAAGCCTGCTGAGTCACGTGTTTAGAGTCTGCTTAGCCACTTAATGGCAGTCTGCTCAGCTCCTTGATCTTTGCCTGCTGAGCTGAGTGATTCCTGCCTGCTCAGCTCCATGAGTATTGCCTGCTGAGCTGCATGATTGGTGTCTGCTGAGCTGCACCATTTGTGTCTGCTGAGCTGCACCATTGGTGTCTGCTGAGCTGCCCAAATTGTGTCTGCTCAGTCACGGGTGTAGAGCCTGCTGCGTCACGTGTTTAGAGTCTGCTTAACCACTTCATTACAGTTTGCTCAGCTCCTTGACGATTTCCTGCTCCTCTCCGTGATTAGTACCCTCTTAGCCAAGTGATTAGTGCCTGCTCAGCTCTTTGATTATTGCCTCCTGAAGCACGTGATCAGTGCATGATAGCCACGTGATCAGCGCCTCTCAGTCACGTGATCAGCGCCCCTCAGTCACTTGATCAGCGCCTCTCAGTCACGTGATCAGTGCCTCTCAGTCACGTGATCAGTGCATGCTCAGTCACGTGATCAGTGCATGCTCAGCCACGTGATCAGGGCCTGCTCAGTCACGTGATCAGGGTCTGCTGAATCAAGGGACTAGCGCTTGCTCAGCTGCATGCTTAATCCCTGCTCAGCTGCCTGACTCGTGCCTGATCAGCTGTGTGATTAGTCCCTGCTCAGCTGCGTGATTAGTGCCTGCTCAAGACCGGGTTAGGAGCCGGCTGAGTGACGTGATTAGAGTCTGCTTAGCCACTTCATTACAGTCTGCTCAGCTCCATGATTATTGCCTGCTTAGCTGCGTGATTCCTGCCTGCTCAGCTCCATGATTTTTGCTTGCTGAGCTGCATAATAAGTGCCTGCTCAGTCCCCAGAGAGGAGCCGGCTGAATCACGTGATTAGAGTCTGCTTATCCAGTTCATTACAGCCTTCAGCTCCAATTATTATTGCCTGCTAAGTTGCGTGATTCCTGCCTGCTCAGGTCCGTGAGTATTGCCTGCTGAGTTGCGTGATTCCTGCTAGCTCAGCTCCATGATTATTGCCTGCTGAGCTGCGCGATTCCTGACTGCTAGCTTCTTGCTTATTGGCTGCTGAACTGCCTGATTCCTGCCTGCTCTGCTTCTTGATTATTGCCTGCTGAGCTGCGTGATTCCTGCTTGCTCAGCTCCAGGATTATTGCCTGCTGAGCTGCGTGATTCGTGCCTGCTCAGCTCCTTGATTACTGTCTGCTGAGCTGCGTGATTCCTGCCTGCTCAGCTCCAGGAGTATTGTCTGCTGGGCTGCAAGATTCGTGTGTGCTCAGTCACGGGTGTCAAGCCTGCTGAGTCACGTGTTTAGAGTCTGCTTAGCCACTTAATGGCAGTCTGCTCAGCTCCTTGATTTTTGCCAGCTGAGCTGCGAGATTCGTGCCTGCTCAGCTCCTTGATCTTTGCCTGCTGAGCTGAGTGATTCCTGCCTGCTCAGCTCCATGAGTATTGCCTGCTGAGCTGCATGATTGGTGTCTGCTGAGCTGCACCATTTGTGTCTGCTGAGCTGCACCATTGGTGTCTGCTGAGCTGCCCAAATTGTGCCTGCTCAGTCACGGGTGTAGAGCCTGCTGCGTCACGTGTTTAGAGTCTGCTTAACCACTTCATTACAGTTTGCTCAGCTCCTTGACGATTTCCTGCTCCTCTCCGTGATTAGTGCCCTCTTAGCCAAGTGATTAGTGCCTGCTCAGCTCTTTGATTATTGCCTCCTGAAGCACGTGATCAGTGCATGATAGCCACGTGATCAGCGCCTCTCAGTCACGTGATCAGCGCCCCTCAGTCACGTGATCAGCGCCTCTCAGTCACGTGATCAGTGCCTCTCAGTCACGTGATCAGTGCATGCTCAGTCACGTGATCAGTGCCTCTCAGTCACGTGATCAGTGCCTCTCAGTCACGTGATCAGTGCATGCTCAGTCACGTGATCAGTGCATGCTCAGCCACGTGATCAGGGCCTGCTCAGTCACGTGATCAGGGTCTGCTGAATCAAGGGATTAGCGCTTGCTCAGCTGCATGCTTAATCCCTGCTCAGCTGCCTGACTCGTGCCTGATCAGCTGTGTGATTAGTCCCTGCTCAGCTGCGTGATTAGTGCCTGCTCAAGACCGGGTTAGGAGCCGGCTGAGTGACGTGATTAGAGTCTGCTTAGCCACTTCATTACAGTCTGCTCAGCTCCATGATTATTGCCTGCTAAGCTGCGTGATTCCTGCCTGCTCAGCTTCTTGATTATTGCCTGCTGAGCTGCGTGATTCCTGCTTGCTCAGCTCCATATTTATTGCCTGCTGAGCTGCGTGATTCCTGCTTGCTCAGCTCCATGATTATTGCCTGCTGAGCTGCGTGATTCGTGCCTGCTCAGCTCCTTGATTAATGTCTGCTGAGCTGCGTGATTCCTGCCTGCTCAGCTCCAGGAGTATTGTCTGCTGGGCTGCAAGATTCGTGTGTGCTCAGTCACGGGTGTCAAGCCTGCTGAGTCACGTGTTTAGAGTCTGCTTAGCCACTTAATGGCAGTCTGCTCAGCTCCTTGATTTTTGCCAGGTGAGCTGCGAGATTCGTGCCTGCTCAGCTCCTTGATCATTGCCTGCTGAGCTGAGTGATTCCTGCCTGCTCAGCTCCATGAGTATTGCCTGCTGAGCTGCATGATTGGTGTCTGCTGAGCTGCACCATTTGTGTCTGCTGAGCTGCACCATTGGTGTCTGCTGAGCTGTCCAAATTGTGTCTGCTCAGTCACGGGTGTAGAGCCTGCTGCGTCACGTGTTTAGAGTCTGCTTAACCACTTCATTACAGTTTGCTCAGCTCCTTGACGATTTCCTGCTCCTCTCCGTGATTAGTGCCCTCTTAGCCAAGTGATTAGTGCCTGCTCAGCTCTTTGATTATTGCCTCCTGAAGCACGTGATCAGTGCATGATAGCCACGTGATCAGCGCCTCTCAGTCACGTGATCAGCGCCCCTCAGTCACGTGATCAGCGCCTCTCAGTCACGTGATCAGTGCCTCTCAGTCACGTGATCAGTGCATGCTCAGTCACGTGATCAGTGCCTCTCAGTCACGTGATCAGTGCCTCTCAGTCACGTGATCAGTGCATGCTCAGTCACGTGATCAGTGCATGCTCAGCCACGTGATCAGGGCCTGCTCAGTCACGTGATCAGGGTCTGCTGAATCAAGGGATTAGCGCTTGCTCAGCTGCATGCTTAATCCCTGCTCAGCTGCCTGACTCGTGCCTGATCAGCTGTGTGATTAGTCCCTGCTCAGCTGCGTGATTAGTGCCTGCTCAAGACCGGGTTAGGTGCCGGCTGAGTGACGTGATTAGAGTCTGCTTAGCCACTTCATTACAGTCTGCTCAGCTCCATGATTATTGCCTGCTAAGCTGCGTGATTCCTGCCTGCTCAGCTTCTTGATTATTGCCTGCTGAGCTGCGTGATTCCTGCTTGCTCAGCTCCATATTTATTGCCTGCTGAGCTGCGTGATTCCTGCCTGCTCAGCTTCTTGATTATTGCATGCTGAGCTGCGTGATTCCTGTTTGCTCAGCTCCATGATTATTGCCTGCTGAGCTGCGTGATTCCTGCTTGCTCAGCTCCATGATTTTTGCTTGCTGAGCTGCATAATAAGTGCCTGCTCAGTCCCCAGAGAGGAGCCGGCTGAATCACGTGATTAGAGTCTGCTTATCCAGTTCATTACAGCCTTCAGCTCCAATTATTATTGCCTGCTAAGTTGCGTGATTCCTGCCTGCTCAGGTCCGTGAGTATTGCCTGCTGAGTTGCGTGATTCCTGCCAGCTCAGCTCCATGATTATTGCCTGCTGAGCTGCGCGATTCCTGACTGCTAGCTTCTTGCTTATTGGCTGCTGAGCTGCCTGATTCCTGCCTGCTCTGCTTCTTGATTATTGCCTGCTGAGCTGCGTGATTCCTGCTTGCTCAGCTCCAGGATTATTGCCTGCTGAGCTGCGTGATTCGTGCCTGCTCAGCTCCTTGATTACTGTCTGCTGAGCTGCGTGATTCCTGCCTGCTCAGCTCCAGGAGTATTGTCTGCTGGGCTGCAAGATTCGTGTGTGCTCAGTCACGGGTGTCAAGCCTGCTGAGTCACGTGTTTAGAGTCTGCTTAGCCACTTAATGGCAGTCTGCTCAGCTCCTTGATCTTTGCCTGCTGAGCTGAGTGATTCCTGCCTGCTCAGCTCCATGAGTATTGCCTGCTGAGCTGCATGATTGGTGTCTGCTGAGCTGCACCATTTGTGTCTGCTGAGCTGCACCATTGGTGTCTGCTGAGCTGCCCAAATTGTGTCTGCTCAGTCACGGGTGTAGAGCCTGCTGCGTCACGTGTTTAGAGTCTGCTTAACCACTTCATTACAGTTTGCTCAGCTCCTTGACGATTTCCTGCTCCTCTCCGTGATTAGTGCCCTCTTAGCCAAGTGATTAGTGCCTGCTCAGCTCTTTGATTATTGCCTCCTGAAGCACGTGATCAGTGCATGATAGCCACGTGATCAGCGCCTCTCAGTCACGTGATCAGCGCCCCTCAGTCACGTGATCAGCGCCTCTCAGTCACGTGATCAGTGCCTCTCAGTCACGTGATCAGTGCATGCTCAGTCACGTGATCAGTGCCTCTCAGTCACGTGATCAGTGCCTCTCAGTCACGTGATCAGTGCATGCTCAGTCACGTGATCAGTGCATGCTCAGCCACGTGATCAGGGCCTGCTCAGTCACGTGATCAGGGTCTGCTGAATCAAGGGATTAGCGCTTGCTCAGCTGCATGCTTAATCCCTGCTCAGCTGCCTGACTCGTGCCTGATCAGCTGTGTGATTAGTCCCTGCTCAGCTGCGTGATTAGTGCCTGCTCAAGACCGGGTTAGGAGCCGGCTGAGAGACGTGATTAGAGTCTGCTTAGCCACTTCATTACAGTCTGCTCAGCTCCATGATTATTGCCTGCTAAGCTGCGTGATTCCTGCCTGCTCAGCTTCTTGATTATTGCCTGCTGAGCTGCGTGATTCCTGCTTGCTCAGCTCCATATTTATTGCCTGCTGAGCTGCGTGATTCCTGCCTGCTCAGCTTCTTGATTATTGCATGCTGAGCTGCGTGATTCCTGTTTGCTCAGCTCCATGATTATTGCCTGCAGAGCTGCGTGATTCCTGCTTGCTCAGCTCCATGATTTTTGCTTGCTGAGCTGCATAATAAGTGCCTGCTCAGTCCCCAGAGAGGAGCCGGCTGAATCACGTGATTAGAGTCTGCTTATCCAGTTCATTACAGCCTTCAGCTCCAATTATTATTGCCTGCTAAGTTGCGTGATTCCTGCCAGCTCAGCTCCATGAGTATTGCCTGCTGAGTGCGTGATTCCTGCTAGCTTCTTGATTATTGGCTGCTGAGCTGCTGATTCCTGCCTGCTCTGCTTCTTGATTATTGCCTGCTGAGCTGCGTGATTCCTGCTTGCTCTGCTCCATGATTATTGCCTGCTGAGCTGCGCGATTCCTGACTGCTAGCTTCTTGCTTATTGGCTGCTGAGCTGCCTGATTCCTGCCTGCTCTGCTTCTTGATTATTGCCTGCTGAGCTGCGTGATTCCTGCTTGCTCAGCTCCAGGATTATTGCCTGCTGAGCTGCGTGATTCGTGCCTGCTCAGCTCCTTGATTACTGTCTGCTGAGCTGCGTGATTCCTGCCTGCTCAGCTCCAGGAGTATTGTCTGCTGGGCTGCAAGATTCGTGTGTGCTCAGTCACGGATGTCAAGCCTGCTGAGTCACGTGTTTAGAGTCTGCTTAGCCACTTAATGGCAGTCTGCTCAGCTCCTTGATCTTTGCCTGCTGAGCTGAGTGATTCCTGCCTGCTCAGCTCCATGAGTATTGCCTGCTGAGCTGCATGATTGGTGTCTGCTGAGCTGCACTATTTGTGTCTGCTGAGCTGCACCATTGGTGTCTGCTGAGCTGCCCAAATTGTGTCTGCTCAGTCACGGGTGTAGAGCCTGCTGCGTCACGTGTTTAGAGTCTGCTTAACCACTTCATTACAGTTTGCTCAGCTCCTTGACGATTTCCTGCTCCTCTCCGTGATTAGTGCCCTCTTAGCCAAGTGATTAGTGCCTGCTCAGCTCTTTGATTATTGCCTCCTGAAGCACGTGATCAGTGCATGATAGCCACGTGATCAGCGCCTCTCAGTCACGTGATCAGCGCCCCTCAGTCACGTGATCAGCGCCTCTCAGTCACGTGATCAGTGCCTCTCAGTCACGTGATCAGTGCATGCTCAGTCACGTGATCAGTGCCTCTCAGTCACGTGATCAGTGCCTCTCAGTCACGTGATCAGTGCATGCTCAGTCACGTGATCAGTGCATGCTCAGCCACGTGATCAGGGCCTGCTCAGTCACGTGATCAGGGTCTGCTGAATCAAGGGATTAGCGCTTGCTCAGCTGCATGCTTAATCCCTGCTCAGCTGCCTGACTCGTGCCTGATCAGCTGTGTGATTAGTCCCTGCTCAGCTGCGTGATTAGTGCCTGCTCAAGACCGGGTTAGGAGCCGGCTGAGTGACGTGATTAGAGTCTGCTTAGCCACTTCATTACAGTCTGCTCAGCTCCATGATTATTGCCTGCTAAGCTGCGTGATTCCTGCCTGCTCAGCTTCTTGATTATTGCCTGCTGAGCTGCGTGATTCCTGCTTGCTCAGCTCCATATTTATTGCCTGCTGAGCTGCGTGATTCCTGCCTGCTCAGCTTCTTGATTATTGCATGCTGAGCTGCGTGATTCCTGTTTGCTCAGCTCCATGATTATTGCCTGCTGAGCTGCGTGATTCCTGCTTGCTCAGCTCCATGATTTTTGCTTGCTGAGCTGCATAATAAGTGCCTGCTCAGTCCCCAGAGAGGAGCCGGCTGAATCACGTGATTAGAGTCTGCTTATCCAGTTCATTACAGCCTTCAGCTCCAATTATTATTGCCTGCTAAGTTGCGTGATTCCTGCCTGCTCAGGTCCGTGAGTATTGCCTGCTGAGGTGCGTGATTCCTGCCAGCTCAGCTCCATGATTATTGCCTGCTGAGCTGCGCGAATCCTGACTGCTAGCTTCTTGCTTATTGGCTGCTGAGCTGCCTGATTCCTGCCTGCTCTGCTTCTTGATTATTGCCTGCTGAGCTGCGTGATTCCTGCTTGCTCAGCTCCAGGATTATTGCCTGCTGAGCTGCGTGATTCGTGCCTGCTCAGCTCCTTGATTACTGTCTGCTGAGCTGCGTGATTCCTGCCTGCTCAGCTCCAGGAGTATTGTCTGCTGGGCTGCAAGATTCGTGTGTGCTCAGTCACGGGTGTCAAGCCTGCTGAGTCACGTGTTTAGAGTCTGCTTAGCCACTTAATGGCAGTCTGCTCAGCTCCTTGATCTTTGCCTGCTGAGCTGAGTGATTCCTGCCTGCTCAGCTCCATGAGTATTGCCTGCTGAGCTGCATGATTGGTGTCTGCTGAGCTGCACCATTTGTGTCTGCTGAGCTGCACCATTGGTGTCTGCTGAGCTGCCCAAATTGTGTCTGCTCAGTCACGGGTGTAGAGCCTGCTGCGTCACGTGTTTAGAGTCTGCTTAACCACTTCATTACAGTTTGCTCAGCTCCTTGACGATTTCCTGCTCCTCTCCGTGATTAGTGCCCTCTTAGCCAAGTGATTAGTGCCTGCTCAGCTCTTTGATTATTGCCTCCTGAAGCACGTGATCAGTGCATGATAGCCACGTGATCAGCGCCTCTCAGTCACGTGATCAGCGCCCCTCAGTCACGTGATCAGCGCCTCTCAGTCACGTGATCAGTGCCTCTCAGTCACGTGATCAGTGCATGCTCAGTCACGTGATCAGTGCCTCTCAGTCACGTGATCAGTGCCTCTCAGTCACGTGATCAGTGCATGCTCAGTCACGTGATCAGTGCATGCTCAGCCACGTGATCAGGGCCTGCTCAGTCACGTGATCAGGGTCTGCTGAATCAAGGGATTAGCGCTTGCTCAGCTGCATGCTTAATCCCTGCTCAGCTGCCTGACTCGTGCCTGATCAGCTGTGTGATTAGTCCCTGCTCAGCTGCGTGATTAGTGCCTGCTCAAGACCGGGTTAGGAGCCGGCTGAGAGACGTGATTAGAGTCTGCTTAGCCACTTCATTACAGTCTGCTCAGCTCCATGATTATTGCCTGCTAAGCTGCGTGATTCCTGCCTGCTCAGCTTCTTGATTATTGCCTGCTGAGCTGCGTGATTCCTGCTTGCTCAGCTCCATATTTATTGCCTGCTGAGCTGCGTGATTCCTGCCTGCTCAGCTTCTTGATTATTGCATGCTGAGCTGCGTGATTCCTGTTTGCTCAGCTCCATGATTATTGCCTGCAGAGCTGCGTGATTCCTGCTTGCTCAGCTCCATGATTTTTGCTTGCTGAGCTGCATAATAAGTGCCTGCTCAGTCCCCAGAGAGGAGCCGGCTGAATCACGTGATTAGAGTCTGCTTATCCAGTTCATTACAGCCTTCAGCTCCAATTATTATTGCCTGCTAAGTTGCGTGATTCCTGCCAGCTCAGCTCCATGAGTATTGCCTGCTGAGCTGCGTGATTCCTGCTGCTAGCTTCTTGATTATTGGCTGCTGAGCTGCTGATTCCTGCCTGCTCTGCTTCTTGATTATTGCCTGCTGAGCTGCGTGATTCCTGCTTGCTCTGCTCCATGATTATTGCCTGCTGAGCTGCGCGATTCCTGACTGCTAGCTTCTTGCTTATTGGCTGCTGAGCTGCCTGATTCCTGCCTGCTCTGCTTCTTGATTATTGCCTGCTGAGCTGCGTGATTCCTGCTTGCTCAGCTCCAGGATTATTGCCTGCTGAGCTGCGTGATTCGTGCCTGCTCAGCTCCTTGATTACTGTCTGCTGAGCTGCGTGATTCCTGCCTGCTCAGCTCCAGGAGTATTGTCTGCTGGGCTGCAAGATTCGTGTGTGCTCAGTCACGGATGTCAAGCCTGCTGAGTCACGTGTTTAGAGTCTGCTTAGCCACTTAATGGCAGTCTGCTCAGCTCCTTGATCTTTGCCTGCTGAGCTGAGTGATTCCTGCCTGCTCAGCTCCATGAGTATTGCCTGCTGAGCTGCATGATTGGTGTCTGCTGAGCTGCACTATTTGTGTCTGCTGAGCTGCACCATTGGTGTCTGCTGAGCTGCCCAAATTGTGTCTGCTCAGTCACGGGTGTAGAGCCTGCTGCGTCACGTGTTTAGAGTCTGCTTAACCACTTCATTACAGTTTGCTCAGCTCCTTGACGATTTCCTGCTCCTCTCCGTGATTAGTGCCCTCTTAGCCAAGTGATTAGTGCCTGCTCAGCTCTTTGATTATTGCCTCCTGAAGCACGTGATCAGTGCATGATAGCCACGTGATCAGCGCCTCTCAGTCACGTGATCAGCGCCCCTCAGTCACGTGATCAGCGCCTCTCAGTCACGTGATCAGTGCCTCTCAGTCACGTGATCAGTGCATGCTCAGTCACGTGATCAGTGCCTCTCAGTCACGTGATCAGTGCCTCTCAGTCACGTGATCAGTGCATGCTCAGTCACGTGATCAGTGCATGCTCAGCCACGTGATCAGGGCCTGCTCAGTCACGTGATCAGGGTCTGCTGAATCAAGGGATTAGCGCTTGCTCAGCTGCATGCTTAATCCCTGCTCAGCTGCCTGACTCGTGCCTGATCAGCTGTGTGATTAGTCCCTGCTCAGCTGCGTGATTAGTGCCTGCTCAAGACCGGGTTAGGAGCCGGCTGAGTGACGTGATTAGAGTCTGCTTAGCCACTTCATTACAGTCTGCTCAGCTCCATGATTATTGCCTGCTAAGCTGCGTGATTCCTGCCTGCTCAGCTTCTTGATTATTGCCTGCTGAGCTGCGTGATTCCTGCTTGCTCAGCTCCATATTTATTGCCTGCTGAGCTGCGTGATTCCTGCCTGCTCAGCTTCTTGATTATTGCATGCTGAGCTGCGTGATTCCTGTTTGCTCAGCTCCATGATTATTGCCTGCTGAGCTGCGTGATTCCTGCTTGCTCAGCTCCATGATTTTTGCTTGCTGAGCTGCATAATAAGTGCCTGCTCAGTCCCCAGAGAGGAGCCGGCTGAATCACGTGATTAGAGTCTGCTTATCCAGTTCATTACAGCCTTCAGCTCCAATTATTATTGCCTGCTAAGTTGCGTGATTCCTGCCTGCTCAGGTCCGTGAGTATTGCCTGCTGAGTTGCGTGATTCCTGCCAGCTCAGCTCCATGATTATTGCCTGCTGAGCTGCGCGAATCCTGACTGCTAGCTTCTTGCTTATTGGCTGCTGAGCTGCCTGATTCCTGCCTGCTCTGCTTCTTGATTATTGCCTGCTGAGCTGCGTGATTCCTGCTTGCTCAGCTCCAGGATTATTGCCTGCTGAGCTGCGTGATTCGTGCCTGCTCAGCTCCTTGATTACTGTCTGCTGAGCTGCGTGATTCCTGCCTGCTCAGCTCCAGGAGTATTGTCTGCTGGGCTGCAAGATTCGTGTGTGCTCAGTCACGGGTGTCAAGCCTGCTGAGTCACGTGTTTAGAGTCTGCTTAGCCACTTAATGGCAGTCTGCTCAGCTCCTTGATCTTTGCCTGCTGAGCTGAGTGATTCCTGCCTGCTCAGCTCCATGAGTATTGCCTGCTGAGCTGCATGATTGGTGTCTGCTGAGCTGCACCATTTGTGTCTGCTGAGCTGCACCATTGGTGTCTGCTGAGCTGCCCAAATTGTGTCTGCTCAGTCACGGGTGTAGAGCCTGCTGCGTCACGTGTTTAGAGTCTGCTTAACCACTTCATTACAGTTTGCTCAGCTCCTTGACGATTTCCTGCTCCTCTCCGTGATTAGTGCCCTCTTAGCCAAGTGATTAGTGCCTGCTCAGCTCTTTGATTATTGCCTCCTGAAGCACGTGATCAGTGCATGATAGCCACGTGATCAGCGCCTCTCAGTCACGTGATCAGCGCCCCTCAGTCACGTGATCAGCGCCTCTCAGTCACGTGATCAGTGCCTCTCAGTCACGTGATCAGTGCATGCTCAGTCACGTGATCAGTGCCTCTCAGTCACGTGATCAGTGCCTCTCAGTCACGTGATCAGTGCATGCTCAGTCACGTGATCAGTGCATGCTCAGCCACGTGATCAGGGCCTGCTCAGTCACGTGATCAGGGTCTGCTGAATCAAGGGATTAGCGCTTGCTCAGCTGCATGCTTAATCCCTGCTCAGCTGCCTGACTCGTGCCTGATCAGCTGTGTGATTAGTCCCTGCTCAGCTGCGTGATTAGTGCCTGCTCAAGACCGGGTTAGGAGCCGGCTGAGTGACGTGATTAGAGTCTGCTTAGCCACTTCATTACAGTCTGCTCAGCTCCATGATTATTGCCTGCTAAGCTGCGTGATTCCTGCCTGCTCAGCTTCTTGATTATTGCCTGCTGAGCTGCGTGATTCCTGCTTGCTCAGCTCCATATTTATTGCCTGCTGAGCTGCGTGATTCCTGCCTGCTCAGCTTCTTGATTATTGCATGCTGAGCTGCGTGATTCCTGTTTGCTCAGCTCCATGATTATTGCCTGCTGAGCTGCGTGATTCCTGCTTGCTCAGCTCCATGATTTTTGCTTGCTGAGCTGCATAATAAGTGCCTGCTCAGTCCCCAGAGAGGAGCCGGCTGAATCACGTGATTAGAGTCTGCTTATCCAGTTCATTACAGCCTTCAGCTCCAATTATTATTGCCTGCTAAGTTGCGTGATTCCTGCCTGCTCAGGTCCGTGAGTATTGCCTGCTGAGTTGCGTGATTCCTGCCAGCTCAGCTCCATGATTATTGCCTGCTGAGCTGCGCGATTCCTGACTGCTAGCTTCTTGCTTATTGGCTGCTGAGCTGCCTGATTCCTGCCTGCTCTGCTTCTTGATTATTGCCTGCTGAGCTGCGTGATTCCTGCTTGCTCAGCTCCAGGATTATTGCCTGCTGAGCTGCGTGATTCGTGCCTGCTCAGCTCCTTGATTACTGTCTGCTGAGCTGCGTGATTCCTGCCTGCTCAGCTCCAGGAGTATTGTCTGCTGGGCTGCAAGATTCGTGTGTGCTCAGTCACGGGTGTCAAGCCTGCTGAGTCACGTGTTTAGAGTCTGCTTAGCCACTTAATGGCAGTCTGCTCAGCTCCTTGATCTTTGCCTGCTGAGCTGAGTGATTCCTGCCTGCTCAGCTCCATGAGTATTGCCTGCTGAGCTGCATGATTGGGGTCTGCTGAGCTGCACCATTTGTGTCTGCTGAGCTGCACCATTGGTGTCTGCTGAGCTGCCCAAATTGTGTCTGCTCAGTCACGGGTGTAGAGCCTGCTGCGTCACGTGTTTAGAGTCTGCTTAACCACTTCATTACAGTTTGCTCAGCTCCTTGACGATTTCCTGCTCCTCTCCGTGATTAGTGCCCTCTTAGCCAAGTGATTAGTGCCTGCTCAGCTCTTTGATTATTGCCTCCTGAAGCACGTGATCAGTGCATGATAGCCACGTGATCAGCGCCTCTCAGTCACGTGATCAGCGCCCCTCAGTCACGTGATCAGCGCCTCTCAGTCACGTGATCAGTGCCTCTCAGTCACGTGATCAGTGCATGCTCAGTCACGTGATCAGTGCCTCTCAGTCACGTGATCAGTGCCTCTCAGTCACGTGATCAGTGCATGCTCAGTCACGTGATCAGTGCATGCTCAGCCACGTGATCAGGGCCTGCTCAGTCACGTGATCAGGGTCTGCTGAATCAAGGGATTAGCGCTTGCTCAGCTGCATGCTTAATCCCTGCTCAGCTGCCTGACTCGTGCCTGATCAGCTGTGTGATTAGTCCCTGCTCAGCTGCGTGATTAGTGCCTGCTCAAGACCGGGTTAGGAGCCGGCTAAGAGACGTGATTAGAGTCTGCTTAGCCACTTCATTACAGTCTGCTCAGCTCCATGATTATTGCCTGCTAAGCTGCGTGATTCCTGCCTGCTCAGCTTCTTGATTATTGCCTGCTGAGCTGCGTGATTCCTGCTTGCTCAGCTCCATATTTATTGCCTGCTGAGCTGCGTGATTCCTGCCTGCTCAGCTTCTTGATTATTGCATGCTGAGCTGCGTGATTCCTGTTTGCTCAGCTCCATGATTATTGCCTGCAGAGCTGCGTGATTCCTGCTTGCTCAGCTCCATGATTTTTGCTTGCTGAGCTGCATAATAAGTGCCTGCTCAGTCCCCAGAGAGGAGCCGGCTGAATCACGTGATTAGAGTCTGCTTATCCAGTTCATTACAGCCTTCAGCTCCAATTATTATTGCCTGCTAAGTTGCGTGATTCCCACCAGCTCAGCTCCATGAGTATTGCCTGCTGAGCTGCGCGATTCCTGACTGCTAGCTTCTTGCTTATTGCCTGCTGAGCTGCCTGATTCCTGCCTGCTCTGCTTCTTGTTTATTGCCTGCTGAGCTGCGTGATTCCTGCTTGCTCTGCTCCATGATTATTGCCTGCTGAGCTGCGCGATTCCTGACTGCTAGCTTCTTGCTTATTGGCTGCTGAGCTGCCTGATTCCTGCCTGCTCTGCTTCTTGATTATTGCCTGCTGAGCTGCGTGATTCCTGCTTGCTCAGCTCCAGGATTATTGCCTGCTGAGCTGCGTGATTCGTGCCTGCTCAGCTCCTTGATTACTGTCTGCTGAGCTGCGTGATTCCTGCCTGCTCAGCTCCAGGAGTATTGTCTGCTGGGCTGCAAGATTCGTGTGTGCTCAGTCACGGATGTCAAGCCTGCTGAGTCACGTGTTTAGAGTCTGCTTAGCCACTTAATGGCAGTCTGCTCAGCTCCTTGATCTTTGCCTGCTGAGCTGAGTGATTCCTGCCTGCTCAGCTCCATGAGTATTGCCTGCTGAGCTGCATGATTGGTGTCTGCTGAGCTGCACTATTTGTGTCTGCTGAGCTGCACCATTGGTGTCTGCTGAGCTGCCCAAATTGTGTCTGCTCAGTCACGGGTGTAGAGCCTGCTGCGTCACGTGTTTAGAGTCTGCTTAACCACTTCATTACAGTTTGCTCAGCTCCTTGACGATTTCCTGCTCCTCTCCGTGATTAGTACCCTCTTAGCCAAGTGATTAGTGCCTGCTCAGCTCTTTGATTATTGCCTCCTGAAGCACGTGATCAGTGCATGATAGCCACGTGATCAGCGCCTCTCAGTCACGTGATCAGCGCCCCTCAGTCACTTGATCAGCGCCTCTCAGTCACGTGATCAGTGCCTCTCAGTCACGTGATCAGTGCATGCTCAGTCACGTGATCAGTGCATGCTCAGCCACGTGATCAGGGCCTGCTCAGTCACGTGATCAGGGTCTGCTGAATCAAGGGACTAGCGCTTGCTCAGCTGCATGCTTAATCCCTGCTCAGCTGCCTGACTCGTGCCTGATCAGCTGTGTGATTAGTCCCTGCTCAGCTGCGTGATTAGTGCCTGCTCAAGACCGGGTTAGGAGCCGGCTGAGTGACGTGATTAGAGTCTGCTTAGCCACTTCATTACAGTCTGCTCAGCTCCATGATTATTGCCTGCTTAGCTGCGTGATTCCTGCCTGCTCAGCTCCATGATTTTTGCTTGCTGAGCTGCATAATAAGTGCCTGCTCAGTCCCCAGAGAGGAGCCGGCTGAATCACGTGATTAGAGTCTGCTTATCCAGTTCATTACAGCCTTCAGCTCCAATTATTATTGCCTGCTAAGTTGCGTGATTCCTGCCTGCTCAGGTCCGTGAGTATTGCCTGCTGAGTTGCGTGATTCCTGCCAGCTCAGCTCCATGATTATTGCCTGCTGAGCTGCGCGATTCCTGACTGCTAGCTTCTTGCTTATTGGCTGCTGAACTGCCTGATTCCTGCCTGCTCTGCTTCTTGATTATTGCCTGCTGAGCTGCGTGATTCCTGCTTGCTCAGCTCCAGGATTATTGCCTGCTGAGCTGCGTGATTCGTGCCTGCTCAGCTCCTTGATTACTGTCTGCTGAGCTGCGTGATTCCTGCCTGCTCAGCTCCAGGAGTATTGTCTGCTGGGCTGCAAGATTCGTGTGTGCTCAGTCACGGGTGTCAAGCCTGCTGAGTCACGTGTTTAGAGTCTGCTTAGCCACTTAATGGCAGTCTGCTCAGCTCCTTGATTTTTGCCAGCTGAGCTGCGAGATTCGTGCCTGCTCAGCTCCTTGATCTTTGCCTGCTGAGCTGAGTGATTCCTGCCTGCTCAGCTCCATGAGTATTGCCTGCTGAGCTGCATGATTGGTGTCTGCTGAGCTGCACCATTTGTGTCTGCTGAGCTGCACCATTGGTGTCTGCTGAGCTGCCCAAATTGTGTCTGCTCAGTCACGGGTGTAGAGCCTGCTGCGTCACGTGTTTAGAGTCTGCTTAACCACTTCATTACAGTTTGCTCAGCTCCTTGACGATTTCCTGCTCCTCTCCGTGATTAGTGCCCTCTTAGCCAAGTGATTAGTGCCTGCTCAGCTCTTTGATTATTGCCTCCTGAAGCACGTGATCAGTGCATGATAGCCACGTGATCAGCGCCTCTCAGTCACGTGATCAGCGCCCCTCAGTCACGTGATCAGCGCCTCTCAGTCACGTGATCAGTGCCTCTCAGTCACGTGATCAGTGCATGCTCAGTCACGTGATCAGTGCCTCTCAGTCACGTGATCAGTGCCTCTCAGTCACGTGATCAGTGCATGCTCAGTCACGTGATCAGTGCATGCTCAGCCACGTGATCAGGGCCTGCTCAGTCACGTGATCAGGGTCTGCTGAATCAAGGGATTAGCGCTTGCTCAGCTGCATGCTTAATCCCTGCTCAGCTGCCTGACTCGTGCCTGATCAGCTGTGTGATTAGTCCCTGCTCAGCTGCGTGATTAGTGCCTGCTCAAGACCGGGTTAGGAGCCGGCTGAGTGACGTGATTAGAGTCTGCTTAGCCACTTCATTACAGTCTGCTCAGCTCCATGATTATTGCCTGCTAAGCTGCGTGATTCCTGCCTGCTCAGCTTCTTGATTATTGCCTGCTGAGCTGCGTGATTCCTGCTTGCTCAGCTCCATATTTATTGCCTGCTGAGCTGCGTGATTCCTGCTTGCTCAGCTCCAGGATTATTGCCTGCTGAGCTGCGTGATTCGTGCCTGCTCAGCTCCTTGATTAATGTCTGCTGAGCTGCGTGATTCCTGCCTGCTCAGCTCCAGGAGTATTGTCTGCTGGGCTGCAAGATTCGTGTGTGCTCAGTCACGGGTGTCAAGCCTGCTGAGTCACGTGTTTAGAGTCTGCTTAGCCACTTAATGGCAGTCTGCTCAGCTCCTTGATTTTTGCCAGGTGAGCTGCGAGATTCGTGCCTGCTCAGCTCCTTGATCTTTGCCTGCTGAGCTGAGTGATTCCTGCCTGCTCAGCTCCATGAGTATTGCCTGCTGAGCTGCATGATTGGTGTCTGCTGAGCTGCACCATTTGTGTCTGCTGAGCTGCACCATTGGTGTCTGCTGAGCTGTCCAAATTGTGTCTGCTCAGTCACGGGTGTAGAGCCTGCTGCGTCACGTGTTTAGAGTCTGCTTAACCACTTCATTACAGTTTGCTCAGCTCCTTGACGATTTCCTGCTCCTCTCCGTGATTAGTGCCCTCTTAGCCAAGTGATTAGTGCCTGCTCAGCTCTTTGATTATTGCCTCCTGAAGCACGTGATCAGTGCATGATAGCCACGTGATCAGCGCCTCTCAGTCACGTGATCAGCGCCCCTCAGTCACGTGATCAGCGCCTCTCAGTCACGTGA
This sequence comes from Bos javanicus, assembly GCF_032452875.1. Classification (NCBI taxonomy): domain Eukaryota; kingdom Metazoa; phylum Chordata; class Mammalia; order Artiodactyla; family Bovidae; genus Bos; species Bos javanicus. The sequence goes on from NW_026893790.1 coordinate 117,339, forward strand.
TCAGTGCCTCTCAGTCACGTGATCAGTGCATGCTCAGTCACGTGATCAGTGCCTCTCAGTCACGTGATCAGTGCCTCTCAGTCACGTGATCAGTGCATGCTCAGTCACGTGATCAGTGCATGCTCAGCCACGTGATCAGGGCCTGCTCAGTCACGTGATCAGGGTCTGCTGAATCAAGGGATTAGCGCTTGCTCAGCTGCATGCTTAATCCCTGCTCAGCTGCCTGACTCGTGCCTGATCAGCTGTGTGATTAGTCCCTGCTCAGCTGCGTGATTAGTGCCTGCTCAAGACCGGGTTAGGTGCCGGCTGAGTGACGTGATTAGAGTCTGCTTAGCCACTTCATTACAGTCTGCTCAGCTCCATGATTATTGCCTGCTAAGCTGCGTGATTCCTGCCTGCTCAGCTTCTTGATTATTGCCTGCTGAGCTGCGTGATTCCTGCTTGCTCAGCTCCATATTTATTGCCTGCTGAGCTGCGTGATTCCTGCCTGCTCAGCTTCTTGATTATTGCATGCTGAGCTGCGTGATTCCTGTTTGCTCAGCTCCATGATTATTGCCTGCTGAGCTGCGTGATTCCTGCTTGCTCAGCTCCATGATTTTTGCTTGCTGAGCTGCATAATAAGTGCCTGCTCAGTCCCCAGAGAGGAGCCGGCTGAATCACGTGATTAGAGTCTGCTTATCCAGTTCATTACAGCCTTCAGCTCCAATTATTATTGCCTGCTAAGTTGCGTGATTCCTGCCTGCTCAGGTCCGTGAGTATTGCCTGCTGAGTTGCGTGATTCCTGCCAGCTCAGCTCCATGATTATTGCCTGCTGAGCTGCGCGATTCCTGACTGCTAGCTTCTTGCTTATTGGCTGCTGAGCTGCCTGATTCCTGCCTGCTCTGCTTCTTGATTATTGCCTGCTGAGCTGCGTGATTCCTGCTTGCTCAGCTCCAGGATTATTGCCTGCTGAGCTGCGTGATTCGTGCCTGCTCAGCTCCTTGATTACTGTCTGCTGAGCTGCGTGATTCCTGCCTGCTCAGCTCCAGGAGTATTGTCTGCTGGGCTGCAAGATTCGTGTGTGCTCAGTCACGGGTGTCAAGCCTGCTGAGTCACGTGTTTAGAGTCTGCTTAGCCACTTAATGGCAGTCTGCTCAGCTCCTTGATCTTTGCCTGCTGAGCTGAGTGATTCCTGCCTGCTCAGCTCCATGAGTATTGCCTGCTGAGCTGCATGATTGGGGTCTGCTGAGCTGCACCATTTGTGTCTGCTGAGCTGCACCATTGGTGTCTGCTGAGCTGCCCAAATTGTGTCTGCTCAGTCACGGGTGTAGAGCCTGCTGCGTCACGTGTTTAGAGTCTGCTTAACCACTTCATTACAGTTTGCTCAGCTCCTTGACGATTTCCTGCTCCTCTCCGTGATTAGTGCCCTCTTAGCCAAGTGATTAGTGCCTGCTCAGCTCTTTGATTATTGCCTCCTGAAGCACGTGATCAGTGCATGATAGCCACGTGATCAGCGCCTCTCAGTCACGTGATCAGCGCCCCTCAGTCACGTGATCAGCGCCTCTCAGTCACGTGATCAGTGCCTCTCAGTCACGTGATCAGTGCATGCTCAGTCACGTGATCAGTGCCTCTCAGTCACGTGATCAGTGCCTCTCAGTCACGTGATCAGTGCATGCTCAGTCACGTGATCAGTGCATGCTCAGCCACGTGATCAGGGCCTGCTCAGTCACGTGATCAGGGTCTGCTGAATCAAGGGATTAGCGCTTGCTCAGCTGCATGCTTAATCCCTGCTCAGCTGCCTGACTCGTGCCTGATCAGCTGTGTGATTAGTCCCTGCTCAGCTGCGTGATTAGTGCCTGCTCAAGACCGGGTTAGGAGCCGGCTGAGAGACGTGATTAGAGTCTGCTTAGCCACTTCATTACAGTCTGCTCAGCTCCATGATTATTGCCTGCTAAGCTGCGTGATTCCTGCCTGCTCAGCTTCTTGATTATTGCCTGCTGAGCTGCGTGATTCCTGCTTGCTCAGCTCCATATTTATTGCCTGCTGAGCTGCGTGATTCCTGCCTGCTCAGCTTCTTGATTATTGCATGCTGAGCTGCGTGATTCCTGTTTGCTCAGCTCCATGATTATTGCCTGCTGAGCTGCGTGATTCCTGCGTGCTCAGCTCCATGATTTTTGCTTGCTGAGCTGCATAATAAGTGCCTGCTCAGTCCCCAGAGAGGAGCCGGCTGAATCACGTGATTAGAGTCTGCTTATCCAGTTCATTACAGCCTTCAGCTCCAATTATTATTGCCTGCTAAGTTGCGTGATTCCTGCCAGCTCAGCTCCATGAGTATTGCCTGCTGAGCTGCGTGATTCCTGACTGCTAGCTTCTTGATTATTGCCTGCTGAGCTGCCTGATTCCTGCCTGCTCAGCTTCTTGATTATTGCCTGCTGAGCTGCGTGATTCCTGATTGCTCAGCTCCATGATTATTGCCTGCTGAGCTGCGCGATTCCTGACTGCTAGCTTCTTGCTTATTGGCTGCTGAGCTGCCTGATTCCTGCCTGCTCTGCTTCTTGATTATTGCCTGCTGAGCTGCGTGATTCCTGCTTGCTCAGCTCCAGGATTATTGCCTGCTGAGCTGCGTGATTCGTGCCTGCTCAGCTCCTTGATTACTGTCTGCTGAGCTGCGTGATTCCTGCCTGCTCAGCTCCAGGAGTATTGTCTGCTGGGCTGCAAGATTCGTGTGTGCTCAGTCACGGATGTCAAGCCTGCTGAGTCACGTGTTTAGAGTCTGCTTAGCCACTTAATGGCAGTCTGCTCAGCTCCTTGATCTTTGCCTGCTGAGCTGAGTGATTCCTGCCTGCTCAGCTCCATGAGTATTGCCTGCTGAGCTGCATGATTGGTGTCTGCTGAGCTGCACTATTTGTGTCTGCTGAGCTGCACCATTGGTGTCTGCTGAGCTGCCCAAATTGTGTCTGCTCAGTCACGGGTGTAGAGCCTGCTGCGTCACGTGTTTAGAGTCTGCTTAACCACTTCATTACAGTTTGCTCAGCTCCTTGACGATTTCCTGCTCCTCTCCGTGATTAGTACCCTCTTAGCCAAGTGATTAGTGCCTGCTCAGCTCTTTGATTATTGCCTCCTGAAGCACGTGATCAGTGCATGATAGCCACGTGATCAGCGCCTCTCAGTCACGTGATCAGCGCCCCTCAGTCACTTGATCAGCGCCTCTCAGTCACGTGATCAGTGCCTCTCAGTCACGTGATCAGTGCATGCTCAGTCACGTGATCAGTGCATGCTCAGCCACGTGATCAGGGCCTGCTCAGTCACGTGATCAGGGTCTGCTGAATCAAGGGACTAGCGCTTGCTCAGCTGCATGCTTAATCCCTGCTCAGCTGCCTGACTCGTGCCTGATCAGCTGTGTGATTAGTCCCTGCTCAGCTGCGTGATTAGTGCCTGCTCAAGACCGGGTTAGGAGCCGGCTGAGTGACGTGATTAGAGTCTGCTTAGCCACTTCATTACAGTCTGCTCAGCTCCATGATTATTGCCTGCTTAGCTGCGTGATTCCTGCCTGCTCAGCTCCATGATTTTTGCTTGCTGAGCTGCATAATAAGTGCCTGCTCAGTCCCCAGAGAGGAGCCGGCTGAATCACGTGATTAGAGTCTGCTTATCCAGTTCATTACAGCCTTCAGCTCCAATTATTATTGCCTGCTAAGTTGCGTGATTCCTGCCTGCTCAGGTCCGTGAGTATTGCCTGCTGAGTTGCGTGATTCCTGCCAGCTCAGCTCCATGATTATTGCCTGCTGAGCTGCGCGATTCCTGACTGCTAGCTTCTTGCTTATTGGCTGCTGAACTGCCTGATTCCTGCCTGCTCTGCTTCTTGATTATTGCCTGCTGAGCTGCGTGATTCCTGCTTGCTCAGCTCCAGGATTATTGCCTGCTGAGCTGCGTGATTCGTGCCTGCTCAGCTCCTTGATTACTGTCTGCTGAGCTGCGTGATTCCTGCCTGCTCAGCTCCAGGAGTATTGTCTGCTGGGCTGCAAGATTCGTGTGTGCTCAGTCACGGGTGTCAAGCCTGCTGAGTCACGTGTTTAGAGTCTGCTTAGCCACTTAATGGCAGTCTGCTCAGCTCCTTGATTTTTGCCAGCTGAGCTGCGAGATTCGTGCCTGCTCAGCTCCTTGATCTTTGCCTGCTGAGCTGAGTGATTCCTGCCTGCTCAGCTCCATGAGTATTGCCTGCTGAGCTGCATGATTGGTGTCTGCTGAGCTGCACCATTTGTGTCTGCTGAGCTGCACCATTGGTGTCTGCTGAGCTGCCCAAATTGTGTCTGCTCAGTCACGGGTGTAGAGCCTGCTGCGTCACGTGTTTAGAGTCTGCTTAACCACTTCATTACAGTTTGCTCAGCTCCTTGACGATTTCCTGCTCCTCTCCGTGATTAGTGCCCTCTTAGCCAAGTGATTAGTGCCTGCTCAGCTCTTTGATTATTGCCTCCTGAAGCACGTGATCAGTGCATGATAGCCACGTGATCAGCGCCTCTCAGTCACGTGATCAGCGCCCCTCAGTCACGTGATCAGCGCCTCTCAGTCACGTGATCAGTGCCTCTCAGTCACGTGATCAGTGCATGCTCAGTCACGTGATCAGTGCCTCTCAGTCACGTGATCAGTGCCTCTCAGTCACGTGATCAGTGCATGCTCAGTCACGTGATCAGTGCATGCTCAGCCACGTGATCAGGGCCTGCTCAGTCACGTGATCAGGGTCTGCTGAATCAAGGGATTAGCGCTTGCTCAGCTGCATGCTTAATCCCTGCTCAGCTGCCTGACTCGTGCCTGATCAGCTGTGTGATTAGTCCCTGCTCAGCTGCGTGATTAGTGCCTGCTCAAGACCGGGTTAGGAGCCGGCTGAGTGACGTGATTAGAGTCTGCTTAGCCACTTCATTACAGTCTGCTCAGCTCCATGATTATTGCCTGCTAAGCTGCGTGATTCCTGCCTGCTCAGCTTCTTGATTATTGCCTGCTGAGCTGCGTGATTCCTGCTTGCTCAGCTCCATATTTATTGCCTGCTGAGCTGCGTGATTCCTGCTTGCTCAGCTCCAGGATTATTGCCTGCTGAGCTGCGTGATTCGTGCCTGCTCAGCTCCTTGATTAATGTCTGCTGAGCTGCGTGATTCCTGCCTGCTCAGCTCCAGGAGTATTGTCTGCTGGGCTGCAAGATTCGTGTGTGCTCAGTCACGGGTGTCAAGCCTGCTGAGTCACGTGTTTAGAGTCTGCTTAGCCACTTAATGGCAGTCTGCTCAGCTCCTTGATTTTTGCCAGGTGAGCTGCGAGATTCGTGCCTGCTCAGCTCCTTGATCTTTGCCTGCTGAGCTGAGTGATTCCTGCCTGCTCAGCTCCATGAGTATTGCCTGCTGAGCTGCATGATTGGTGTCTGCTGAGCTGCACCATTTGTGTCTGCTGAGCTGCACCATTGGTGTCTGCTGAGCTGTCCAAATTGTGTCTGCTCAGTCACGGGTGTAGAGCCTGCTGCGTCACGTGTTTAGAGTCTGCTTAACCACTTCATTACAGTTTGCTCAGCTCCTTGACGATTTCCTGCTCCTCTCCGTGATTAGTGCCCTCTTAGCCAAGTGATTAGTGCCTGCTCAGCTCTTTGATTATTGCCTCCTGAAGCACGTGATCAGTGCATGATAGCCACGTGATCAGCGCCTCTCAGTCACGTGATCAGCGCCCCTCAGTCACGTGATCAGCGCCTCTCAGTCACGTGATCAGTGCCTCTCAGTCACGTGATCAGTGCATGCTCAGTCACGTGATCAGTGCCTCTCAGTCACGTGATCAGTGCCTCTCAGTCACGTGATCAGTGCATGCTCAGTCACGTGATCAGTGCATGCTCAGCCACGTGATCAGGGCCTGCTCAGTCACGTGATCAGGGTCTGCTGAATCAAGGGATTAGCGCTTGCTCAGCTGCATGCTTAATCCCTGCTCAGCTGCCTGACTCGTGCCTGATCAGCTGTGTGATTAGTCCCTGCTCAGCTGCGTGATTAGTGCCTGCTCAAGACCGGGTTAGGTGCCGGCTGAGTGACGTGATTAGAGTCTGCTTAGCCACTTCATTACAGTCTGCTCAGCTCCATGATTATTGCCTGCTAAGCTGCGTGATTCCTGCCTGCTCAGCTTCTTGATTATTGCCTGCTGAGCTGCGTGATTCCTGCTTGCTCAGCTCCATATTTATTGCCTGCTGAGCTGCGTGATTCCTGCCTGCTCAGCTTCTTGATTATTGCATGCTGAGCTGCGTGATTCCTGTTTGCTCAGCTCCATGATTATTGCCTGCTGAGCTGCGTGATTCCTGCTTGCTCAGCTCCATGATTTTTGCTTGCTGAGCTGCATAATAAGTGCCTGCTCAGTCCCCAGAGAGGAGCCGGCTGAATCACGTGATTAGAGTCTGCTTATCCAGTTCATTACAGCCTTCAGCTCCAATTATTATTGCCTGCTAAGTTGCGTGATTCCTGCCTGCTCAGGTCCGTGAGTATTGCCTGCTGAGTTGCGTGATTCCTGCCAGCTCAGCTCCATGATTATTGCCTGCTGAGCTGCGCGATTCCTGACTGCTAGCTTCTTGCTTATTGGCTGCTGAGCTGCCTGATTCCTGCCTGCTCTGCTTCTTGATTATTGCCTGCTGAGCTGCGTGATTCCTGCTTGCTCAGCTCCAGGATTATTGCCTGCTGAGCTGCGTGATTCGTGCCTGCTCAGCTCCTTGATTACTGTCTGCTGAGCTGCGTGATTCCTGCCTGCTCAGCTCCAGGAGTATTGTCTGCTGGGCTGCAAGATTCGTGTGTGCTCAGTCACGGGTGTCAAGCCTGCTGAGTCACGTGTTTAGAGTCTGCTTAGCCACTTAATGGCAGTCTGCTCAGCTCCTTGATCTTTGCCTGCTGAGCTGAGTGATTCCTGCCTGCTCAGCTCCATGAGTATTGCCTGCTGAGCTGCATGATTGGGGTCTGCTGAGCTGCACCATTTGTGTCTGCTGAGCTGCACCATTGGTGTCTGCTGAGCTGCCCAAATTGTGTCTGCTCAGTCACGGGTGTAGAGCCTGCTGCGTCACGTGTTTAGAGTCTGCTTAACCACTTCATTACAGTTTGCTCAGCTCCTTGACGATTTCCTGCTCCTCTCCGTGATTAGTGCCCTCTTAGCCAAGTGATTAGTGCCTGCTCAGCTCTTTGATTATTGCCTCCTGAAGCACGTGATCAGTGCATGATAGCCACGTGATCAGCGCCTCTCAGTCACGTGATCAGCGCCCCTCAGTCACGTGATCAGCGCCTCTCAGTCACGTGATCAGTGCCTCTCAGTCACGTGATCAGTGCATGCTCAGTCACGTGATCAGTGCCTCTCAGTCACGTGATCAGTGCCTCTCAGTCACGTGATCAGTGCATGCTCAGTCACGTGATCAGTGCATGCTCAGCCACGTGATCAGGGCCTGCTCAGTCACGTGATCAGGGTCTGCTGAATCAAGGGATTAGCGCTTGCTCAGCTGCATGCTTAATCCCTGCTCAGCTGCCTGACTCGTGCCTGATCAGCTGTGTGATTAGTCCCTGCTCAGCTGCGTGATTAGTGCCTGCTCAAGACCGGGTTAGGAGCCGGCTGAGAGACGTGATTAGAGTCTGCTTAGCCACTTCATTACAGTCTGCTCAGCTCCATGATTATTGCCTGCTAAGCTGCGTGATTCCTGCCTGCTCAGCTTCTTGATTATTGCCTGCTGAGCTGCGTGATTCCTGCTTGCTCAGCTCCATATTTATTGCCTGCTGAGCTGCGTGATTCCTGCCTGCTCAGCTTCTTGATTATTGCATGCTGAGCTGCGTGATTCCTGTTTGCTCAGCTCCATGATTATTGCCTGCAGAGCTGCGTGATTCCTGCTTGCTCAGCTCCATGATTTTTGCTTGCTGAGCTGCATAATAAGTGCCTGCTCAGTCCCCAGAGAGGAGCCGGCTGAATCACGTGATTAGAGTCTGCTTATCCAGTTCATTACAGCCTTCAGCTCCAATTATTATTGCCTGCTAAGTTGCGTGATTCCCACCAGCTCAGCTCCATGAGTATTGCCTGCTGAGCTGCGTGATTCCTGCCTGCTCAGCTCTTGATTATTGCCTGCTGAGCTGCCTGATTCCTGCCTGCTCAGCTTCTTGATTATTGCCTGCTGAGCTGCGTGATTCCTGCTTGCTCTGCTCCATGATTATTGCCTGCTGAGCTGCGCGATTCCTGACTGCTATCTTCTTGCTTATTGGCTGCTGAGCTGCCTGATTCCTGCCTGCTCTGCTTCTTGATTATTGCCTGCTGAGCTGCGTGATTCCTGCTTGCTCAGCTCCAGGATTATTGCCTGCTGAGCTGCGTGATTCGTGCCTGCTCAGCTCCTTGATTACTGTCTGCTGAGCTGCGTGATTCCTGCCTGCTCAGCTCCAGGAGTATTGTCTGCTGGGCTGCAAGATTCGTGTGTGCTCAGTCACGGATGTCAAGCCTGCTGAGTCACGTGTTTAGAGTCTGCTTAGCCACTTAATGGCAGTCTGCTCAGCTCCTTGATCTTTGCCTGCTGAGCTGAGTGATTCCTGCCTGCTCAGCTCCATGAGTATTGCCTGCTGAGCTGCATGATTGGTGTCTGCTGAGCTGCACTATTTGTGTCTGCTGAGCTGCACCATTGGTGTCTGCTGAGCTGCCCAAATTGTGTCTGCTCAGTCACGGGTGTAGAGCCTGCTGCGTCACGTGTTTAGAGTCTGCTTAACCACTTCATTACAGTTTGCTCAGCTCCTTGACGATTTCCTGCTCCTCTCCGTGATTAGTACCCTCTTAGCCAAGTGATTAGTGCCTGCTCAGCTCTTTGATTATTGCCTCCTGAAGCACGTGATCAGTGCATGATAGCCACGTGATCAGCGCCTCTCAGTCACGTGATCAGCGCCCCTCAGTCACTTGATCAGCGCCTCTCAGTCACGTGATCAGTGCCTCTCAGTCACGTGATCAGTGCATGCTCAGTCACGTGATCAGTGCATGCTCAGCCACGTGATCAGGGCCTGCTCAGTCACGTGATCAGGGTCTGCTGAATCAAGGGACTAGCGCTTGCTCAGCTGCATGCTTAATCCCTGCTCAGCTGCCTGACTCGTGCCTGATCAGCTGTGTGATTAGTCCCTGCTCAGCTGCGTGATTAGTGCCTGCTCAAGACCGGGTTAGGAGCCGGCTGAGTGACGTGATTAGAGTCTGCTTAGCCACTTCATTACAGTCTGCTCAGCTCCATGATTATTGCCTGCTTAGCTGCGTGATTCCTGCCTGCTCAGCTCCATGATTTTTGCTTGCTGAGCTGCATAATAAGTGCCTGCTCAGTCCCCAGAGAGGAGCCGGCTGAATCACGTGATTAGAGTCTGCTTATCCAGTTCATTACAGCCTTCAGCTCCAATTATTATTGCCTGCTAAGTTGCGTGATTCCTGCCTGCTCAGGTCCGTGAGTATTGCCTGCTGAGTTGCGTGATTCCTGCCAGCTCAGCTCCATGATTATTGCCTGCTGAGCTGCGCGATTCCTGACTGCTAGCTTCTTGCTTATTGGCTGCTGAACTGCCTGATTCCTGCCTGCTCTGCTTCTTGATTATTGCCTGCTGAGCTGCGTGATTCCTGCTTGCTCAGCTCCAGGATTATTGCCTGCTGAGCTGCGTGATTCGTGCCTGCTCAGCTCCTTGATTACTGTCTGCTGAGCTGCGTGATTCCTGCCTGCTCAGCTCCAGGAGTATTGTCTGCTGGGCTGCAAGATTCGTGTGTGCTCAGTCACGGGTGTCAAGCCTGCTGAGTCACGTGTTTAGAGTCTGCTTAGCCACTTAATGGCAGTCTGCTCAGCTCCTTGATTTTTGCCAGCTGAGCTGCGAGATTCGTGCCTGCTCAGCTCCTTGATCTTTGCCTGCTGAGCTGAGTGATTCCTGCCTGCTCAGCTCCATGAGTATTGCCTGCTGAGCTGCATGATTGGTGTCTGCTGAGCTGCACCATTTGTGTCTGCTGAGCTGCACCATTGGTGTCTGCTGAGCTGCCCAAATTGTGTCTGCTCAGTCACGGGTGTAGAGCCTGCTGCGTCACGTGTTTAGAGTCTGCTTAACCACTTCATTACAGTTTGCTCAGCTCCTTGACTATTTCCTGCTCCTCTCCGTGATTAGTGCCCTCTTAGCCAAGTGATTAGTGCCTGCTCAGCTCTTTGATTATTGCCTCCTGAAGCACGTGATCAGTGCATGATAGCCACGTGATCAGCGCCTCTCAGTCACGTGATCAGCGCCCCTCAGTCACGTGATCAGCGCCTCTCAGTCACGTGATCAGTGCCTCTCAGTCACGTGATCAGTGCATGCTCAGTCACGTGATCAGTGCCTCTCAGTCACGTGATCAGTGCCTCTCAGTCACGTGATCAGTGCATGCTCAGTCACGTGATCAGTGCATGCTCAGCCACGTGATCAGGGCCTGCTCAGTCACGTGATCAGGGTCTGCTGAATCAAGGGATTAGCGCTTGCTCAGCTGCATGCTTAATCCCTGCTCAGCTGCCTGACTCGTGCCTGATCAGCTGTGTGATTAGTCCCTGCTCAGCTGCGTGATTAGTGCCTGCTCAAGACCGGGTTAGGTGCCGGCTGAGTGACGTGATTAGAGTCTGCTTATCCACTTCATTACAGTCTGCTCAGCTCCATGATTATTGCCTGCTAAGCTGCGTGATTCCTGCCTGCTCAGCTTCTTGATTATTGCCTGCTGAGCTGCGTGATTCCTGCTTGCTCAGCTCCATATTTATTGCCTGCTGAGCTGCGTGATTCCTGCCTGCTCAGCTTCTTGATTATTGCATGCTGAGCTGCGTGATTCCTGTTTGCTCAGCTCCATGATTATTGCCTGCTGAGCTGCGTGATTCCTGCTTGCTCAGCTCCATGATTTTTGCTTGCTGAGCTGCATAATAAGTGCCTGCTCAGTCCCCAGAGAGGAGCCGGCTGAATCACGTGATTAGAGTCTGCTTATCCAGTTCATTACAGCCTTCAGCTCCAATTATTATTGCCTGCTAAGTTGCGTGATTCCTGCCTGCTCAGGTCCGTGAGTATTGCCTGCTGAGTTGCGTGATTCCTGCCAGCTCAGCTCCATGATTATTGCCTGCTGAGCTGCGCGATTCCTGACTGCTAGCTTCTTGCTTATTGGCTGCTGAGCTGCCTGATTCCTGCCTGCTCTGCTTCTTGATTATTGCCTGCTGAGCTGCGTGATTCCTGCTTGCTCAGCTCCAGGATTATTGCCTGCTGAGCTGCGTGATTCGTGCCTGCTCAGCTCCTTGATTACTGTCTGCTGAGCTGCGTGATTCCTGCCTGCTCAGCTCCAGGAGTATTGTCTGCTGGGCTGCAAGATTCGTGTGTGCTCAGTCACGGGTGTCAAGCCTGCTGAGTCACGTGTTTAGAGTCTGCTTAGCCACTTAATGGCAGTCTGCTCAGCTCCTTGATCTTTGCCTGCTGAGCTGAGTGATTCCTGCCTGCTCAGCTCCATGAGTATTGCCTGCTGAGCTGCATGATTGGGGTCTGCTGAGCTGCACCATTTGTGTCTGCTGAGCTGCACCATTGGTGTCTGCTGAGCTGCCCAAATTGTGTCTGCTCAGTCACGGGTGTAGAGCCTGCTGCGTCACGTGTTTAGAGTCTGCTTAACCACTTCATTACAGTTTGCTCAGCTCCTTGACGATTTCCTGCTCCTCTCCGTGATTAGTGCCCTCTTAGCCAAGTGATTAGTGCCTGCTCAGCTCTTTGATTATTGCCTCCTGAAGCACGTGATCAGTGCATGATAGCCACGTGATCAGCGCCTCTCAGTCACGTGATCAGCGCCCCTCAGTCACGTGATCAGCGCCTCTCAGTCACGTGATCAGTGCCTCTCAGTCACGTGATCAGTGCATGCTCAGTCACGTGATCAGTGCCTCTCAGTCACGTGATCAGTGCCTCTCAGTCACGTGATCAGTGCATGCTCAGTCACGTGATCAGTGCATGCTCAGCCACGTGATCAGGGCCTGCTCAGTCACGTGATCAGGGTCTGCTGAATCAAGGGATTAGCGCTTGCTCAGCTGCATGCTTAATCCCTGCTCAGCTGCCTGACTCGTGCCTGATCAGCTGTGTGATTAGTCCCTGCTCAGCTGCGTGATTAGTGCCTGCTCAAGACCGGGTTAGGAGCCGGCTGAGTGACGTGATTAGAGTCTGCTTAGCCACTTCATTACAGTCTGCTCAGCTCCATGATTATTGCCTGCTAAGCTGCGTGATTCCTGCCTGCTCAGCTTCTTGATTATTGCCTGCTGAGCTGCGTGATTCCTGCTTGCTCAGCTCCATATTTATTGCCTGCTGAGCTGCGTGATTCCTGCCTGCTCAGCTTCTTGATTATTGCATGCTGAGCTGCGTGATTCCTGTTTGCTCAGCTCCATGATTATTGCCTGCAGAGCTGCGTGATTCCTGCTTGCTCAGCTCCATGATTTTTGCTTGCTGAGCTGCATAATAAGTGCCTGCTCAGTCCCCAGAGAGGAGCCGGCTGAATCACGTGATTAGAGTCTGCTTATCCAGTTCATTACAGCCTTCAGCTCCAATTATTATTGCCTGCTGAGCTGCGCGATTCCTGACTGCTAGCTTCTTGCTTATTGGCTGCTGAGCTGCCTGATTCCTGCCTGCTCTGCTTCTTGATTATTGCCTGCTGAGCTGCGTGATTCCTGCTTGCTCTGCTCCAGGATTATTGCCTGCTGAGCTGCGTGATTCGTGCCTGCTCAGCTCCTTGATTACTGTCTGCTGAGCTGCGTGATTCCTGCCTGCTCAGCTCCAGGAGTATTGTCTGCTGGGCTGCAAGATTCGTGTGTGCTCAGTCACGGGTGTCAAGCCTGCTGAGTCACGTGTTTAGAGTCTGCTTAGCCACTTAATGGCAGTCTGCTCAGCTCCTTGATCTTTGCCTGCTGAGCTGGATGATTCCTGCCTGCTCAGCTCCATGAGTATTGCCTGCTGAGCTGCATGATTGGTGTCTGCTGAGCTGCACCATTGGTGTCTGCTGAGCTGCCCAAATTGTGTCTGCTCAGTCACGGGTGTAGAGCCTGCTGCTTCACGTGTTTAGAGTCTGCTTAACCACTTCATTACAGTTTGCTCAGCTCCTTGACGATTTCCTGCTCCTCTCCGTGATTAGTGCCCTCTTAGCCAAGTGATTAGTGCCTGCTCAGCTCTTTGATTATTGCCTCCTGAAGCACGTGATCAGTGCATGATAGCCACGTGATCAGCGCCTCTCAGTCACGTGATCAGCGCCCCTCAGTCACGTGATCAGCGCCTCTCAGTCACGTGATCAGTGCCTCTCAGTCACGTGATCAGTGCATGCTCAGTCACGTGATCAGTGCATGCTCAGCCACGTGATCAGGGCCTGCTCAGTCACGTGATCAGGGTCTGCTGAATCAAGGGATTAGCGCTTGCTCAGCTGCATGCTTAATCCCTGCTCAGCTGCCTGACTCGTGCCTGATCAGCTGTGTGATTAGTCCCTGCTCAGCTGCGTGATTAGTGCCTGCTCAAGACCGGGTTAGGAGCCGGCTGAGTGACGTGATTAGAGTCTGCTTAGCCACTTCATTACAGTCTGCTCAGCTCCATGATTATTGCCTGCTAAGCTGCGTGATTCCTGCCTGCTCAGCTCCATGATTTTTGCTTGCTGAGCTGCATAATAAGTGCCTGCTCAGTCCCCAGAGAGGAGCCGGCTGAATCACGTGATTAGAGTCTGCTTATCCAGTTCATTACAGCCTTCAGCTCCAATTATTATTGCCTGCTAAGTTGCGTGATTCCTGCCTGCTCAGGTCCGTGAGTATTGCCTGCTGAGTTGCGTGATTCCTGCCAGCTCAGCTCCATGATTATTGCCTGCTGAGCTGCGCGATTCCTGACTGCTAGCTTCTTGCTTATTGGCTGCTGAGCTGCCTGATTCCTGCCTGCTCTGCTTCTTGATTATTGCCTGCTGAGCTGCGTGATTCCTGCTTGCTCAGCTCCAGGATTATTGCCTGCTGAGCTGCGTGATTCGTGCCTGCTCAGCTCCTTGATTACTGTCTGCTGAGCTGCGTGATTCCTGCCTGCTCAGCTCCAGGAGTATTGTCTGCTGGGCTGCAAGATTCGTGTGTGCTCAGTCACGGGTGTCAAGCCTGCTGAGTCACGTGTTTAGAGTCTGCTTAGCCACTTAATGGCAGTCTGCTCAGCTCCTTGATTTTTGCCAGCTGAGCTGCGAGATTCGTGCCTGCTCAGCTCCTTGATCTTTGCCTGCTGAGCTGAGTGATTCCTGCCTGCTCAGCTCCATGAGTATTGCCTGCTGAGCTGCATGATTGGTGTCTGCTGAGCTGCACCAATTGTGTCTGCTGAGCTGCACTATTGGTGTCTGCTGAGCTGCCCAAATTGTGTCTGCTCAGTCACGGGTGTAGAGCCTGCTGCGTCACGTGTTTAGAGTCTGCTTAACCACTTCATTACAGTTTGCTCAGCTCCTTGACGATTTCCTGCTCCTCTCCGTGATTAGTGCCCTCTTAGCCAAGTGATTAGTGCCTGCTCAGCTCTTTGATTATTGCCTCCTGAAGCACGTGATCAGTGCATGATAGCCACGTGATCAGCGCCTCTCAGTCACGTGATCAGCGCCCCTCAGTCACGTGATCAGCGCCTCTCAGTCACGTGATCAGTGCCTCTCAGTCACGTGATCAGTGCATGCTCAGTCACGTGATCAGTGCCTCTCAGTCACGTGATCAGTGCCTCTCAGTCACGTGATCAGTGCATGCTCAGTCACGTGATCAGTGCATGCTCAGCCACGTGATCAGGGCCTGCTCAGTCACGTGATCAGGGTCTGCTGAATCAAGGGATTAGCGCTTGCTCAGCTGCATGCTTAATCCCTGCTCAGCTGCCTGACTCGTGCCTGATCAGCTGTGTGATTAGTCCCTGCTCAGCTGCGTGATTAGTGCCTGCTCAAGACCGGGTTAGGAGCCGGCTGAGTGACGTGATTAGAGTCTGCTTAGCCACTTCATTACAGTCTGCTCAGCTCCATGATTATTGCCTGCTAAGCTGCGTGATTCCTGCCTGCTCAGCTTCTTGATTATTGCCTGCTGAGCTGCGTGATTCCTGCTTGCTCAGCTCCATATTTATTGCCTGCTGAGCTGCGTGATTCCTGCCTGCTCAGCTTCTTGATTATTGCATGCTGAGCTGCGTGATTCCTGTTTGCTCAGCTCCATGATTATTGCCTGCTGAGCTGCGTGATTCCTGCTTGCTCAGCTCCATGATTTTTGCTTGCTGAGCTGCATAATAAGTGCCTGCTCAGTCCCCAGAGAGGAGCCGGCTGAATCACGTGATTAGAGTCTGCTTATCCAGTTCATTACAGCCTTCAGCTCCAATTATTATTGCCTGCTAAGTTGCGTGATTCCTGCCTGCTCAGGTCCGTGAGTATTGCCTGCTGAGTTGCGTGATTCCTGCCAGCTCAGCTCCATGATTATTGCCTGCTGAGCTGCGCGATTCCTGACTGCTAGCTTCTTGCTTATTGGCTGCTGAGCTGCCTGATTCCTGCCTGCTCTGCTTCTTGATTATTGCCTGCTGAGCTGCGTGATTCCTGCTTGCTCAGCTCCAGGATTATTGCCTGCTGAGCTGCGTGATTCGTGCCTGCTCAGCTCCTTGATTACTGTCTGCTGAGCTGCGTGATTCCTGCCTGCTCAGCTCCAGGAGTATTGTCTGCTGGGCTGCAAGATTCGTGTGTGCTCAGTCACGGGTGTCAAGCCTGCTGAGTCACGTGTTTAGAGTCTGCTTAGCCACTTAATGGCAGTCTGCTCAGCTCCTTGATCTTTGCCTGCTGAGCTGAGTGATTCCTGCCTGCTCAGCTCCATGAGTATTGCCTGCTGAGCTGCATGATTGGTGTCTGCTGAGCTGCACCATTTGTGTCTGCTGAGCTGCACCATTGGTGTCTGCTGAGCTGCCCAAATTGTGTCTGCTCAGTCACGGGTGTAGAGCCTGCTGCGTCACGTGTTTAGAGTCTGCTTAACCACTTCATTACAGTTTGCTCAGCTCCTTGACGATTTCCTGCTCCTCTCCGTGATTAGTGCCCTCTTAGCCAAGTGATTAGTGCCTGCTCAGCTCTTTGATTATTGCCTCCTGAAGCACGTGATCAGTGCATGATAGCCACGTGATCAGCGCCTCTCAGTCACGTGATCAGCGCCCCTCAGTCACGTGATCAGCGCCTCTCAGTCACGTGATCAGTGCCTCTCAGTCACGTGATCAGTGCATGCTCAGTCACGTGATCAGTGCCTCTCAGTCACGTGATCAGTGCCTCTCAGTCACGTGATCAGTGCATGCTCAGTCACGTGATCAGTGCATGCTCAGCCACGTGATCAGGGCCTGCTCAGTCACGTGATCAGGGTCTGCTGAATCAAGGGATTAGCGCTTGCTCAGCTGCATGCTTAATCCCTGCTCAGCTGCCTGACTCGTGCCTGATCAGCTGTGTGATTAGTCCCTGCTCAGCTGCGTGATTAGTGCCTGCTCAAGACCGGGTTAGGAGCCGGCTGAATGACGTGATTAGAGTCTGCTTAGCCACTTCATTACAGTCTGCTCAGCTCCATGATTATTGCCTGCTAAGCTGCGTGATTCCTGCCTGCTCAGCTTCTTGATTATTGCCTGCTGAGCTGCGTGATTCCTGCTTGCTCAGCTCCATATTTATTGCCTGCTGAGCTGCGTGATTCCTGCCTGCTCAGCTTCTTGATTATTGCATGCTGAGCTGCGTGATTCCTGTTTGCTCAGCTCCATGATTATTGCCTGCTGAGCTGCGTGATTCCTGCTTGCTCAGCTCCATGATTTTTGCTTGCTGAGCTGCATAATAAGTGCCTGCTCAGTCCCCAGAGAGGAGCCGGCTGAATCACGTGATTAGAGTCTGCTTATCCAGTTCATTACAGCCTTCAGCTCCAATTATTATTGCCTGCTAAGTTGCGTGATTCCTGCCTGCTCAGGTCCGTGAGTATTGCCTGCTGAGTTGCGTGATTCCTGCCAGCTCAGCTCCATGATTATTGCCTGCTGAGCTGCGCGATTCCTGACTGCTAGCTTCTTGCTTATTGGCTGCTGAGCTGCCTGATTCCTGCCTGCTCTGCTTCTTGATTATTGCCTGCTGAGCTGCGTGATTCCTGCTTGCTCAGCTCCAGGATTATTGCCTGCTGAGCTGCGTGATTCGTGCCTGCTCAGCTCCTTGATTACTGTCTGCTGAGCTGCGTGATTCCTGCCTGCTCAGCTCCAGGAGTATTGTCTGCTGGGCTGCAAGATTCGTGTGTGCTCAGTCACGGGTGTCAAGCCTGCTGAGTCACGTGTTTAGAGTCTGCTTAGCCACTTAATGGCAGTCTGCTCAGCTCCTTGATCTTTGCCTGCTGAGCTGAGTGATTCCTGCCTGCTCAGCTCCATGAGTATTGCCTGCTGAGCTGCATGATTGGTGTCTGCTGAGCTGCACTATTTGTGTCTGCTGAGCTGCACCATTGGTGTCTGCTGAGCTGCCCAAATTGTGTCTGCTCAGTCACGGGTGTAGAGCCTGCTGCGTCACGTATTTAGAGTCTGCTTAACCACTTCATTACAGTTTGCTCAGCTCCTTGACGATTTCCTGCTCCTCTCCGTGATTAGTGCCCTCTTAGCCAAGTGATTAGTGCCTGCTCAGCTCTTTGATTATTGCCTCCTGAAGCACGTGATCAGTGCATGATAGCCACGTGATCAGCGCCTCTCAGTCACGTGATCAGCGCCCCTCAGTCACGTGATCAGCGCCTCTCAGTCACGTGATCAGTGCCTCTCAGTCACGTGATCAGTGCATGCTCAGTCACGTGATCAGTGCCTCTCAGTCACGTGATCAGTGCCTCTCAGTCACGTGATCAGTGCATGCTCAGTCACGTGATCAGTGCATGCTCAGCCACGTGATCAGGGCCTGCTCAGTCACGTGATCAGGGTCTGCTGAATCAAGGGATTAGCGCTTGCTCAGCTGCATGCTTAATCCCTGCTCAGCTGCCTGACTCGTGCCTGATCAGCTGTGTGATTAGTCCCTGCTCAGCTGCGTGATTAGTGCCTGCTCAAGACCGGGTTAGGTGCCGGCTGAGTGACGTGATTAGAGTCTGCTTAGCCACTTCATTACAGTCTGCTCAGCTCCATGATTATTGCCTGCTAAGCTGCGTGATTCCTGCCTGCTCAGCTTCTTGATTATTGCCTGCTGAGCTGCGTGATTCCTGCTTGCTCAGCTCCATATTTATTGCCTGCTGAGCTGCGTGATTCCTGCCTGCTCAGCTTCTTGATTATTGCATGCTGAGCTGCGTGATTCCTGTTTGCTCAGCTCCATGATTATTGCCTGCAGAGCTGCGTGATTCCTGCTTGCTCAGCTCCATGATTTTTGCTTGCTGAGCTGCATAATAAGTGCCTGCTCAGTCCCCAGAGAGGAGCCGGCTGAATCACGTGATTAGAGTCTGCTTATCCAGTTCATTACAGCCTTCAGCTCCAATTATTATTGCCTGCTAAGTTGCGTGATTCCTGCCTGCTCAGGTCCGTGAGTATTGCCTGCTGAGTTGCGTGATTCCTGCCAGCTCAGCTCCATGATTATTGCCTGCTGAGCTGCGCGATTCCTGACTGCTAGCTTCTTGCTTATTGGCTGCTGAGCTGCCTGATTCCTGCCTGCTCTGCTTCTTGATTATTGCCTGCTGAGCTGCGTGATTCCTGCTTGCTCAGCTCCAGGATTATTGCCTGCTGAGCTGCGTGATTCGTGCCTGCTCAGCTCCTTGATTACTGTCTGCTGAGCTGCGTGATTCCTGCCTGCTCAGCTCCAGGAGTATTGTCTGCTGGGCTGCAAGATTCGTGTGTGCTCAGTCACGGGTGTCAAGCCTGCTGAGTCACGTGTTTAGAGTCTGCTTAGCCACTTAATGGCAGTCTGCTCAGCTCCTTGATCTTTGCCTGCTGAGCTGAGTGATTCCTGCCTGCTCAGCTCCATGAGTATTGCCTGCTGAGCTGCATGATTGGGGTCTGCTGAGCTGCACCATTTGTGTCTGCTGAGCTGCACCATTGGTGTCTGCTGAGCTGCCCAAATTGTGTCTGCTCAGTCACGGGTGTAGAGCCTGCTGCGTCACGTGTTTAGAGTCTGCTTAACCACTTCATTACAGTTTGCTCAGCTCCTTGACGATTTCCTGCTCCTCTCCGTGATTAGTGCCCTCTTAGCCAAGTGATTAGTGCCTGCTCAGCTCTTTGATTATTGCCTCCTGAAGCACGTGATCAGTGCATGATAGCCACGTGATCAGCGCCTCTCAGTCACGTGATCAGCGCCCCTCAGTCACGTGATCAGCGCCTCTCAGTCACGTGATCAGTGCCTCTCAGTCACGTGATCAGTGCATGCTCAGTCACGTGATCAGTGCCTCTCAGTCACGTGATCAGTGCCTCTCAGTCACGTGATCAGTGCATGCTCAGTCACGTGATCAGTGCATGCTCAGCCACGTGATCAGGGCCTGCTCAGTCACGTGATCAGGGTCTGCTGAATCAAGGGATTAGCGCTTGCTCAGCTGCATGCTTAATCCCTGCTCAGCTGCCTGACTCGTGCCTGATCAGCTGTGTGATTAGTCCCTGCTCAGCTGCGTGATTAGTGCCTGCTCAAGACCGGGTTAGGAGCCGGCTGAGAGACGTGATTAGAGTCTGCTTAGCCACTTCATTACAGTCTGCTCAGCTCCATGATTATTGCCTGCTAAGCTGCGTGATTCCTGCCTGCTCAGCTTCTTGATTATTGCCTGCTGAGCTGCGTGATTCCTGCTTGCTCAGCTCCATATTTATTGCCTGCTGAGCTGCGTGATTCCTGCCTGCTCAGCTTCTTGATTATTGCATGCTGAGCTGCGTGATTCCTGTTTGCTCAGCTCCATGATTATTGCCTGCAGAGCTGCGTGATTCCTGCTTGCTCAGCTCCATGATTTTTGCTTGCTGAGCTGCATAATAAGTGCCTGCTCAGTCCCCAGAGAGGAGCCGGCTGAATCACGTGATTAGAGTCTGCTTATCCAGTTCATTACAGCCTTCAGCTCCAATTATTATTGCCTGCTAAGTTGCGTGATTCCTGCCAGCTCAGCTCCATGAGTATTGCCTGCTGAGCTGCGTGATTCCTGACTGCTAGCTTCTTGCTTATTGGCTGCTGAGCTGCCTGATTCCTGCCTGCTCTGCTTCTTGATTATTGCCTGCTGAGCTGCGTGATTCCTGCTTGCTCTGCTCCATGATTATTGCCTGCTGAGCTGCGTGATTCCTGACTGCTAGCTTCTTGCTTATTGGCTGCTGAGCTGCCTGATTCCTGCCTGCTCTGCTTCTTGATTATTGCCTGCTGAGCTGCGTGATTCCTGCCTGCTCAGCTCCAGGATTATTGCCTGCAGAGCTGCGTGATTCCTGCTTGCTCAGCTCCATGATTTTTGCTTGCTGAGCTGCATGATAAGTGCCTGCTCAGTCCCCAGAGAGGAGCCTGCTGAGTCACGTGATTAGAGTCTGCTTATCCAGTTCATTACAGCCTTCAGCTCCAATTATTATTGCCTGCTCAGTTGCGTGATTCCTGCCTGCTCAGCTCCGTGAGTATTGCCTGCTGAGTTGCGTGATTCCTGCCAGCTCAGCTCCATGATTATTGCCTGCTGAGCTGCGCGATTCCTGACTGCTAGCTTCTTGCTTATTGGCTGCTGAGCTGCGTGATTCCTGCCTGCTCAGCTTCTTGATTATTGCCTGCTGAGCTGCGTGATTCCTGCTTGCTCAGCTCCATATTTATTGCCTGCTGAGCTGCGTGATTCCTGCCTGCTCAGCTTCTTGATTATTGCATGCTGAGCTGCGTGATTCCTGTTTGCTCAGCTCCATGATTATTGCCTGCAGAGCTGCGTGATTCCTGCTTGCTCAGCTCCATGATTTTTGCTTGCTGAGCTGCATAATAAGTGCCTGCTCAGTCCCCAGAGAGGAGCCGGCTGAATCACGTGATTAGAGTCTGCTTATCCAGTTCATTACAGCCTTCAGCTCCAATTATTATTGCCTGCTAAGTTGCGTGATTCCTGCCTGCTCAGGTCCGTGAGTATTGCCTGCTGAGTTGCGTGATTCCTGCCAGCTCAGCTCCATGATTATTGCCTGCTGAGCTGCGCGATTCCTGACTGCTAGCTTCTTGCTTATTGGCTGCTGAGCTGCCTGATTCCTGCCTGCTCTGCTTCTTGATTATTGCCTGCTGAGCTGCGTGATTCCTGCTTGCTCAGCTCCAGGATTATTGCCTGCTGAGCTGCGTGATTCGTGCCTGCTCAGCTCCTTGATTACTGTCTGCTGAGCTGCGTGATTCCTGCCTGCTCAGCTCCAGGAGTATTGTCTGCTGGGCTGCAAGATTCGTGTGTGCTCAGTCACGGGTGTCAAGCCTGCTGAGTCACGTGTTTAGAGTCTGCTTAGCCACTTAATGGCAGTCTGCTCAGCTCCTTGATCTTTGCCTGCTGAGCTGAGTGATTCCTGCCTGCTCAGCTCCATGAGTATTGCCTGCTGAGCTGCATGATTGGGGTCTGCTGAGCTGCACCATTTGTGTCTGCTGAGCTGCACCATTGGTGTCTGCTGAGCTGCCCAAATTGTGTCTGCTCAGTCACGGGTGTAGAGCCTGCTGCGTCACGTGTTTAGAGTCTGCTTAACCACTTCATTACAGTTTGCTCAGCTCCTTGACGATTTCCTGCTCCTCTCCGTGATTAGTGCCCTCTTAGCCAAGTGATTAGTGCCTGCTCAGCTCTTTGATTATTGCCTCCTGAAGCACGTGATCAGTGCATGATAGCCACGTGATCAGCGCCTCTCAGTCACGTGATCAGCGCCCCTCAGTCACGTGATCAGCGCCTCTCAGTCACGTGATCAGTGCCTCTCAGTCACGTGATCAGTGCATGCTCAGTCACGTGATCAGTGCCTCTCAGTCACGTGATCAGTGCCTCTCAGTCACGTGATCAGTGCATGCTCAGTCACGTGATCAGTGCATGCTCAGCCACGTGATCAGGGCCTGCTCAGTCACGTGATCAGGGTCTGCTGAATC
This sequence comes from Bos javanicus, assembly GCF_032452875.1. Lineage (NCBI taxonomy): Eukaryota > Metazoa > Chordata > Mammalia > Artiodactyla > Bovidae > Bos > Bos javanicus. The sequence goes on from NW_026893790.1 coordinate 139,308, forward strand.
AAGGGATTAGCGCTTGCTCAGCTGCATGCTTAATCCCTGCTCAGCTGCCTGAATCGTGCCTGATCAGCTGTGTGATTAGTCCCTGCTCAGCTGCGTGATTAGTGCCTGCTCAAGACCGGGTTAGGAGCCGGCTAAGAGACGTGATTAGAGTCTGCTTAGCCACTTCATTACAGTCTGCTCAGCTCCATGATTATTGCCTGCTAAGCTGCGTGATTCCTGCCTGCTCAGCTTCTTGATTAGTGCCTGCTGAGCTGCGTGATTCCTGCTTGCTCAGCTCCATATTTATTGCCTGCTGAGCTGCGTGATTCCTGCCTGCTCAGCTTCTTGATTATTGCATGCTGAGCTGCGTGATTCCTGTTTGCTCAGCTCCATGATTATTGCCTGCAGAGCTGCGTGATTCCTGCTTGCTCAGCTCCATGATTTTTGCTTGCTGAGCTGCATAATAAGTGCCTGCTCAGTCCCCAGAGAGGAGCCGGCTGAATCACGTGATTAGAGTCTGCTTATCCAGTTCATTACAGCCTTCAGCTCCAATTATTATTGCCTGCTAAGTTGCGTGATTCCTGCCTGCTCAGCTCCGTGAGTATTGCCTGCTGAGCTGCGTGATTCCTGCCTGCTCAGCTCCTTGCTTATTGCCTGCTGAGCTGCCTGATTCCTGCCTGCTCAGCTTCTTGATTATTGCCTGCTGAGCTGCGTGATTCCTGCTTGCTCTGCTCCATGATTATTGCCTGCTGAGCTGCGTGATTCCTGACTGCTAGCTTCTTGCTTATTGGCTGCTGAGCTGCCTGATTCCTGCCTGCTCTGCTTCTTGATTATTGCCTGCTGAGCTGCGTGATTCCTGCTTGCTCAGCTCCAGGATTATTGCCTGCTGAGCTGCGTGATTCGTGCCTGCTCAGCTCCTTGATTACTGTCTGCTGAGCTGCGTGATTCCTGCCTGCTCAGCTCCAGGAGTATTGTCTGCTGGGCTGCAAGATTCGTGTGTGCTCAGTCACGGATGTCAAGCCTGCTGAGTCACGTGTTTAGAGTCTGCTTAGCCACTTAATGGCAGTCTGCTCAGCTCCTTGATCTTTGCCTGCTGAGCTGAGTGATTCCTGCCTGCTCAGCTCCATGAGTATTGCCTGCTGAGCTGCATGATTGGTGTCTGCTGAGCTGCACCATTGGTGTCTGCTGAGCTGCCCAAATTGTGTCTGCTCAGTCACGGGTGTAGAGCCTGCTGCGTCACGTGTTTAGAGTCTGCTTAACCACTTCATTACAGTTTGCTCAGCTCCTTGACGATTTCCTGCTCCTCTCCGTGATTAGTACCCTCTTAGCCAAGTGATTAGTGCCTGCTCAGCTCTTTGATTATTGCCTCCTGAAGCACGTGATCAGTGCATGATAGCCACGTGATCAGCGCCTCTCAGTCACGTGATCAGCGCCCCTCAGTCACTTGATCAGCGCCTCTCAGTCACGTGATCAGTGCCTCTCAGTCACGTGATCAGTGCATGCTCAGTCACGTGATCAGTGCATGCTCAGCCACGTGATCAGGGCCTGCTCAGTCACGTGATCAGGGTCTGCTGAATCAAGGGACTAGCGCTTGCTCAGCTGCATGCTTAATCCCTGCTCAGCTGCCTGACTCGTGCCTGATCAGCTGTGTGATTAGTCCCTGCTCAGCTGCGTGATTAGTGCCTGCTCAAGACCGGGTTAGGAGCCGGCTGAGTGACGTGATTAGAGTCTGCTTAGCCACTTCATTACAGTCTGCTCAGCTCCATGATTATTGCCTGCTTAGCTGCGTGATTCCTGCCTGCTCAGCTCCATGATTTTTGCTTGCTGAGCTGCATAATAAGTGCCTGCTCAGTCCCCAGAGAGGAGCCGGCTGAATCACGTGATTAGAGTCTGCTTATCCAGTTCATTACAGCCTTCAGCTCCAATTATTATTGCCTGCTAAGTTGCGTGATTCCTGCCTGCTCAGGTCCGTGAGTATTGCCTGCTGAGTTGCGTGATTCCTGCCAGCTCAGCTCCATGATTATTGCCTGCTGAGCTGCGCGATTCCTGACTGCTAGCTTCTTGCTTATTGGCTGCTGAACTGCCTGATTCCTGCCTGCTCTGCTTCTTGATTATTGCCTGCTGAGCTGCGTGATTCCTGCTTGCTCAGCTCCAGGATTATTGCCTGCTGAGCTGCGTGATTCGTGCCTGCTCAGCTCCTTGATTACTGTCTGCTGAGCTGCGTGATTCCTGCCTGCTCAGCTCCAGGAGTATTGTCTGCTGGGCTGCAAGATTCGTGTGTGCTCAGTCACGGGTGTCAAGCCTGCTGAGTCACGTGTTTAGAGTCTGCTTAGCCACTTAATGGCAGTCTGCTCAGCTCCTTGATTTTTGCCAGCTGAGCTGCGAGATTCGTGCCTGCTCAGCTCCTTGATCTTTGCCTGCTGAGCTGAGTGATTCCTGCCTGCTCAGCTCCATGAGTATTGCCTGCTGAGCTGCATGATTGGTGTCTGCTGAGCTGCACCATTTGTGTCTGCTGAGCTGCACCATTGGTGTCTGCTGAGCTGCCCAAATTGTGTCTGCTCAGTCACGGGTGTAGAGCCTGCTGCGTCACGTGTTTAGAGTCTGCTTAACCACTTCATTACAGTTTGCTCAGCTCCTTGACGATTTCCTGCTCCTCTCCGTGATTAGTGCCCTCTTAGCCAAGTGATTAGTGCCTGCTCAGCTCTTTGATTATTGCCTCCTGAAGCACGTGATCAGTGCATGATAGCCACGTGATCAGCGCCTCTCAGTCACGTGATCAGCGCCCCTCAGTCACGTGATCAGCGCCTCTCAGTCACGTGATCAGTGCCTCTCAGTCACGTGATCAGTGCATGCTCAGTCACGTGATCAGTGCCTCTCAGTCACGTGATCAGTGCCTCTCAGTCACGTGATCAGTGCATGCTCAGTCACGTGATCAGTGCATGCTCAGCCACGTGATCAGGGCCTGCTCAGTCACGTGATCAGGGTCTGCTGAATCAAGGGATTAGCGCTTGCTCAGCTGCATGCTTAATCCCTGCTCAGCTGCCTGACTCGTGCCTGATCAGCTGTGTGATTAGTCCCTGCTCAGCTGCGTGATTAGTGCCTGCTCAAGACCGGGTTAGGAGCCGGCTGAGTGACGTGATTAGAGTCTGCTTAGCCACTTCATTACAGTCTGCTCAGCTCCATGATTATTGCCTGCTAAGCTGCGTGATTCCTGCCTGCTCAGCTTCTTGATTATTGCCTGCTGAGCTGCGTGATTCCTGCTTGCTCAGCTCCATATTTATTGCCTGCTGAGCTGCGTGATTCCTGCTTGCTCAGCTCCAGGATTATTGCCTGCTGAGCTGCGTGATTCGTGCCTGCTCAGCTCCTTGATTAATGTCTGCTGAGCTGCGTGATTCCTGCCTGCTCAGCTCCAGGAGTATTGTCTGCTGGGCTGCAAGATTCGTGTGTGCTCAGTCACGGGTGTCAAGCCTGCTGAGTCACGTGTTTAGAGTCTGCTTAGCCACTTAATGGCAGTCTGCTCAGCTCCTTGATTTTTGCCAGGTGAGCTGCGAGATTCGTGCCTGCTCAGCTCCTTGATCTTTGCCTGCTGAGCTGAGTGATTCCTGCCTGCTCAGCTCCATGAGTATTGCCTGCTGAGCTGCATGATTGGTGTCTGCTGAGCTGCACCATTTGTGTCTGCTGAGCTGCACCATTGGTGTCTGCTGAGCTGTCCAAATTGTGTCTGCTCAGTCACGGGTGTAGAGCCTGCTGCGTCACGTGTTTAGAGTCTGCTTAACCACTTCATTACAGTTTGCTCAGCTCCTTGACGATTTCCTGCTCCTCTCCGTGATTAGTGCCCTCTTAGCCAAGTGATTAGTGCCTGCTCAGCTCTTTGATTATTGCCTCCTGAAGCACGTGATCAGTGCATGATAGCCACGTGATCAGCGCCTCTCAGTCACGTGATCAGCGCCCCTCAGTCACGTGATCAGCGCCTCTCAGTCACGTGATCAGTGCCTCTCAGTCACGTGATCAGTGCATGCTGTCATCAGTGCCTCTCAGTCACGTGATCAGTGCCTCTCAGTCACGTGATCAGTGCATGCTCAGTCACGTGATCAGTGCATGCTCAGCCACGTCAGGGCCTGCTCAGTCACGTGATCAGGGTCTGCTGAATCAAGGGATGCAGCTGCATGCTTAATCCCTGCTCAGCTGCCTGACTCGTGCCTGATCAGCTGTGTGATTAGTCCCTGCTCAGCTGCGTGATTAGTGCCTGCTCAAGACCGGGTTAGGTGCCGGCTGAGTGACGTGATTAGAGTCTGCTTAGCCACTTCATTACAGTCTGCTCAGCTCCATGATTATTGCCTGCTAAGCTGCGTGATTCCTGCCTGCTCAGCTTCTTGATTATTGCCTGCTGAGCTGCGTGATTCCTGCTTGCTCAGCTCCATATTTATTGCCTGCTGAGCTGCGTGATTCCTGCCTGCTCAGCTTCTTGATTATTGCATGCTGAGCTGCGTGATTCCTGTTTGCTCAGCTCCATGATTATTGCCTGCAGAGCTGCGTGATTCCTGCTTGCTCAGCTCCATGATTTTTGCTTGCTGAGCTGCATAATAAGTGCCTGCTCAGTCCCCAGAGAGGAGCCGGCTGAATCACGTGATTAGAGTCTGCTTATCCAGTTCATTACAGCCTTCAGCTCCAATTATTATTGCCTGCTAAGTTGCGTGATTCCTGCCTGCTCAGGTCCGTGAGTATTGCCTGCTGAGTTGCGTGATTCCTGCCAGCTCAGCTCCATGATTATTGCCTGCTGAGCTGCGCGATTCCTGACTGCTAGCTTCTTGCTTATTGGCTGCTGAGCTGCCTGATTCCTGCCTGCTCTGCTTCTTGATTATTGCCTGCTGAGCTGCGTGATTCCTGCTTGCTCAGCTCCAGGATTATTGCCTGCTGAGCTGCGTGATTCGTGCCTGCTCAGCTCCTTGATTACTGTCTGCTGAGCTGCGTGATTCCTGCCTGCTCAGCTCCAGGAGTATTGTCTGCTGGGCTGCAAGATTCGTGTGTGCTCAGTCACGGGTGTCAAGCCTGCTGAGTCACGTGTTTAGAGTCTGCTTAGCCACTTAATGGCAGTCTGCTCAGCTCCTTGATCTTTGCCTGCTGAGCTGAGTGATTCCTGCCTGCTCAGCTCCATGAGTATTGCCTGCTGAGCTGCATGATTGGGGTCTGCTGAGCTGCACCATTTGTGTCTGCTGAGCTGCACCATTGGTGTCTGCTGAGCTGCCCAAATTGTGTCTGCTCAGTCACGGGTGTAGAGCCTGCTGCGTCACGTGTTTAGAGTCTGCTTAACCACTTCATTACAGTTTGCTCAGCTCCTTGACGATTTCCTGCTCCTCTCCGTGATTAGTGCCCTCTTAGCCAAGTGATTAGTGCCTGCTCAGCTCTTTGATTATTGCCTCCTGAAGCACGTGATCAGTGCATGATAGCCACGTGATCAGCGCCTCTCAGTCACGTGATCAGCGCCCCTCAGTCACGTGATCAGCGCCTCTCAGTCACGTGATCAGTGCCTCTCAGTCACGTGATCAGTGCATGCTCAGTCACGTGATCAGTGCCTCTCAGTCACGTGATCAGTGCCTCTCAGTCACGTGATCAGTGCATGCTCAGTCACGTGATCAGTGCATGCTCAGCCACGTGATCAGGGCCTGCTCAGTCACGTGATCAGGGTCTGCTGAATCAAGGGATTAGCGCTTGCTCAGCTGCATGCTTAATCCCTGCTCAGCTGCCTGACTCGTGCCTGATCAGCTGTGTGATTAGTCCCTGCTCAGCTGCGTGATTAGTGCCTGCTCAAGACCGGGTTAGGAGCCGGCTGAGAGACGTGATTAGAGTCTGCTTAGCCACTTCATTACAGTCTGCTCAGCTCCATGATTATTGCCTGCTAAGCTGCGTGATTCCTGCCTGCTCAGCTTCTTGATTATTGCCTGCTGAGCTGCGTGATTCCTGCTTGCTCAGCTCCATATTTATTGCCTGCTGAGCTGCGTGATTCCTGCCTGCTCAGCTTCTTGATTATTGCATGCTGAGCTGCGTGATTCCTGTTTGCTCAGCTCCATGATTATTGCCTGCAGAGCTGCGTGATTCCTGCTTGCTCAGCTCCATGATTTTTGCTTGCTGAGCTGCATAATAAGTGCCTGCTCAGTCCCCAGAGAGGAGCCGGCTGAATCACGTGATTAGAGTCTGCTTATCCAGTTCATTACAGCCTTCAAGCTGATTCCAATTATGATTGCCTGCTGAGTTGCGTGATTCCTGCTGCTGCTTATTGCCTGCTGAGCTGCCTGATTCCTGCCTGCTCAGCTTCTTGATTATTGCCTGCTGAGCTGCGTGATTCCTGCTTGCTCTGCTCCATGATTATTGCCTGCTGAGCTGCGCGATTCCTGACTGCTAGCTTCTTGCTTATTGGCTGCTGAGCTGCCTGATTCCTGCCTGCTCTGCTTCTTGATTATTGCCTGCTGAGCTGCGTGATTCCTGCTTGCTCAGCTCCAGGATTATTGCCTGCTGAGCTGCGTGATTCGTGCCTGCTCAGCTCCTTGATTACTGTCTGCTGAGCTGCGTGATTCCTGCCTGCTCAGCTCCAGGAGTATTGTCTGCTGGGCTGCAAGATTCGTGTGTGCTCAGTCACGGATGTCAAGCCTGCTGAGTCACGTGTTTAGAGTCTGCTTAGCCACTTAATGGCAGTCTGCTCAGCTCCTTGATCTTTGCCTGCTGAGCTGAGTGATTCCTGCCTGCTCAGCTCCATGAGTATTGCCTGCTGAGCTGCATGATTGGTGTCTGCTGAGCTGCACTATTTGTGTCTGCTGAGCTGCACCATTGGTGTCTGCTGAGCTGCCCAAATTGTGTCTGCTCAGTCACGGGTGTAGAGCCTGCTGCGTCACGTGTTTAGAGTCTGCTTAACCACTTCATTACAGTTTGCTCAGCTCCTTGACGATTTCCTGCTCCTCTCCGTGATTAGTACCCTCTTAGCCAAGTGATTAGTGCCTGCTCAGCTCTTTGATTATTGCCTCCTGAAGCACGTGATCAGTGCATGATAGCCACGTGATCAGCGCCTCTCAGTCACGTGATCAGCGCCCCTCAGTCACTTGATCAGCGCCTCTCAGTCACGTGATCAGTGCCTCTCAGTCACGTGATCAGTGCATGCTCAGTCACGTGATCAGTGCATGCTCAGCCACGTGATCAGGGCCTGCTCAGTCACGTGATCAGGGTCTGCTGAATCAAGGGACTAGCGCTTGCTCAGCTGCATGCTTAATCCCTGCTCAGCTGCCTGACTCGTGCCTGATCAGCTGTGTGATTAGTCCCTGCTCAGCTGCGTGATTAGTGCCTGCTCAAGACCGGGTTAGGAGCCGGCTGAGTGACGTGATTAGAGTCTGCTTAGCCACTTCATTACAGTCTGCTCAGCTCCATGATTATTGCCTGCTTAGCTGCGTGATTCCTGCCTGCTCAGCTCCATGATTTTTGCTTGCTGAGCTGCATAATAAGTGCCTGCTCAGTCCCCAGAGAGGAGCCGGCTGAATCACGTGATTAGAGTCTGCTTATCCAGTTCATTACAGCCTTCAGCTCCAATTATTATTGCCTGCTAAGTTGCGTGATTCCTGCCTGCTCAGGTCCGTGAGTATTGCCTGCTGAGTTGCGTGATTCCTGCCAGCTCAGCTCCATGATTATTGCCTGCTGAGCTGCGCGATTCCTGACTGCTAGCTTCTTGCTTATTGGCTGCTGAACTGCCTGATTCCTGCCTGCTCTGCTTCTTGATTATTGCCTGCTGAGCTGCGTGATTCCTGCTTGCTCAGCTCCAGGATTATTGCCTGCTGAGCTGCGTGATTCGTGCCTGCTCAGCTCCTTGATTACTGTCTGCTGAGCTGCGTGATTCCTGCCTGCTCAGCTCCAGGAGTATTGTCTGCTGGGCTGCAAGATTCGTGTGTGCTCAGTCACGGGTGTCAAGCCTGCTGAGTCACGTGTTTAGAGTCTGCTTAGCCACTTAATGGCAGTCTGCTCAGCTCCTTGATTTTTGCCAGCTGAGCTGCGAGATTCGTGCCTGCTCAGCTCCTTGATCTTTGCCTGCTGAGCTGAGTGATTCCTGCCTGCTCAGCTCCATGAGTATTGCCTGCTGAGCTGCATGATTGGTGTCTGCTGAGCTGCACCATTGGTGTCTGCTGAGCTGCCCAAATTGTGTCTGCTCAGTCACGGGTGTAGAGCCTGCTGCGTCACGTGTTTAGAGTCTGCTTAACCACTTCATTACAGTTTGCTCAGCTCCTTGACGATTTCCTGCTCCTCTCCGTGATTAGTGCCCTCTTAGCCAAGTGATTAGTGCCTGCTCAGCTCTTTGATTATTGCCTCCTGAAGCACGTGATCAGTGCATGATAGCCACGTGATCAGCGCCTCTCAGTCACGTGATCAGCGCCCCTCAGTCACGTGATCAGCGCCTCTCAGTCACGTGATCAGTGCCTCTCAGTCACGTGATCAGTGCATGCTCAGTCACGTGATCAGTGCCTCTCAGTCACGTGATCAGTGCCTCTCAGTCACGTGATCAGTGCATGCTCAGTCACGTGATCAGTGCATGCTCAGCCACGTGATCAGGGCCTGCTCAGTCACGTGATCAGGGTCTGCTGAATCAAGGGATTAGCGCTTGCTCAGCTGCATGCTTAATCCCTGCTCAGCTGCCTGACTCGTGCCTGATCAGCTGTGTGATTAGTCCCTGCTCAGCTGCGTGATTAGTGCCTGCTCAAGACCGGGTTAGGAGCCGGCTGAGTGACGTGATTAGAGTCTGCTTAGCCACTTCATTACAGTCTGCTCAGCTCCATGATTATTGCCTGCTAAGCTGCGTGATTCCTGCCTGCTCAGCTTCTTGATTATTGCCTGCTGAGCTGCGTGATTCCTGCTTGCTCAGCTCCATATTTATTGCCTGCTGAGCTGCGTGATTCCTGCTTGCTCAGCTCCAGGATTATTGCCTGCTGAGCTGCGTGATTCGTGCCTGCTCAGCTCCTTGATTAATGTCTGCTGAGCTGCGTGATTCCTGCCTGCTCAGCTCCAGGAGTATTGTCTGCTGGGCTGCAAGATTCGTGTGTGCTCAGTCACGGGTGTCAAGCCTGCTGAGTCACGTGTTTAGAGTCTGCTTAGCCACTTAATGGCAGTCTGCTCAGCTCCTTGATTTTTGCCAGGTGAGCTGCGAGATTCGTGCCTGCTCAGCTCCTTGATCTTTGCCTGCTGAGCTGAGTGATTCCTGCCTGCTCAGCTCCATGAGTATTGCCTGCTGAGCTGCATGATTGGTGTCTGCTGAGCTGCACCATTTGTGTCTGCTGAGCTGCACCATTGGTGTCTGCTGAGCTGTCCAAATTGTGTCTGCTCAGTCACGGGTGTAGAGCCTGCTGCGTCACGTGTTTAGAGTCTGCTTAACCACTTCATTACAGTTTGCTCAGCTCCTTGACGATTTCCTGCTCCTCTCCGTGATTAGTGCCCTCTTAGCCAAGTGATTAGTGCCTGCTCAGCTCTTTGATTATTGCCTCCTGAAGCACGTGATCAGTGCATGATAGCCACGTGATCAGCGCCTCTCAGTCACGTGATCAGCGCCCCTCAGTCACGTGATCAGCGCCTCTCAGTCACGTGATCAGTGCCTCTCAGTAACGTGATCAGTGCATGCTCAGTCACGTGATCAGTGCCTCTCAGTCACGTGATCAGTGCCTCTCAGTCACGTGATCAGTGCATGCTCAGTCACGTGATCAGTGCATGCTCAGCCACGTGATCAGGGCCTGCTCAGTCACGTGATCAGGGTCTGCTGAATCAAGGGATTAGCGCTTGCTCAGCTGCATGCTTAATCCCTGCTCAGCTGCCTGACTCGTGCCTGATCAGCTGTGTGATTAGTCCCTGCTCAGCTGCGTGATTAGTGCCTGCTCAAGACCGGGTTAGGTGCCGGCTGAGTGACGTGATTAGAGTCTGCTTAGCCACTTCATTACAGTCTGCTCAGCTCCATGATTATTGCCTGCTAAGCTGCGTGATTCCTGCCTGCTCAGCTTCTTGATTATTGCCTGCTGAGCTGCGTGATTCCTGCTTGCTCAGCTCCATATTTATTGCCTGCTGAGCTGCGTGATTCCTGCCTGCTCAGCTTCTTGATTATTGCATGCTGAGCTGCGTGATTCCTGTTTGCTCAGCTCCATGATTATTGCCTGCTGAGCTGCGTGATTCCTGCTTGCTCAGCTCCATGATTTTTGCTTGCTGAGCTGCATAATAAGTGCCTGCTCAGTCCCCAGAGAGGAGCCGGCTGAATCACGTGATTAGAGTCTGCTTATCCAGTTCATTACAGCCTTCAGCTCCAATTATTATTGCCTGCTAAGTTGCGTGATTCCTGCCTGCTCAGGTCCGTGAGTATTGCCTGCTGAGTTGCGTGATTCCTGCCAGCTCAGCTCCATGATTATTGCCTGCTGAGCTGCGCGATTCCTGACTGCTAGCTTCTTGCTTATTGGCTGCTGAGCTGCCTGATTCCTGCCTGCTCTGCTTCTTGATTATTGCCTGCTGAGCTGCGTGATTCCTGCTTGCTCAGCTCCAGGATTATTGCCTGCTGAGCTGCGTGATTCGTGCCTGCTCAGCTCCTTGATTACTGTCTGCTGAGCTGCGTGATTCCTGCCTGCTCAGCTCCAGGAGTATTGTCTGCTGGGCTGCAAGATTCGTGTGTGCTCAGTCACGGGTGTCAAGCCTGCTGAGTCACGTGTTTAGAGTCTGCTTAGCCACTTAATGGCAGTCTGCTCAGCTCCTTGATCTTTGCCTGCTGAGCTGAGTGATTCCTGCCTGCTCAGCTCCATGAGTATTGCCTGCTGAGCTGCATGATTGGGGTCTGCTGAGCTGCACCATTTGTGTCTGCTGAGCTGCACCATTGGTGTCTGCTGAGCTGCCCAAATTGTGTCTGCTCAGTCACGGGTGTAGAGCCTGCTGCGTCACGTGTTTAGAGTCTGCTTAACCACTTCATTACAGTTTGCTCAGCTCCTTGACGATTTCCTGCTCCTCTCCGTGATTAGTGCCCTCTTAGCCAAGTGATTAGTGCCTGCTCAGCTCTTTGATTATTGCCTCCTGAAGCACGTGATCAGTGCATGATAGCCACGTGATCAGCGCCTCTCAGTCACGTGATCAGCGCCCCTCAGTCACGTGATCAGCGCCTCTCAGTCACGTGATCAGTGCCTCTCAGTCACGTGATCAGTGCATGCTCAGTCACGTGATCAGTGCCTCTCAGTCACGTGATCAGTGCCTCTCAGTCACGTGATCAGTGCATGCTCAGTCACGTGATCAGTGCATGCTCAGCCACGTGATCAGGGCCTGCTCAGTCACGTGATCAGGGTCTGCTGAATCAAGGGATTAGCGCTTGCTCAGCTGCATGCTTAATCCCTGCTCAGCTGCCTGACTCGTGCCTGATCAGCTGTGTGATTAGTCCCTGCTCAGCTGCGTGATTAGTGCCTGCTCAAGACCGGGTTAGGAGCCGGCTGAGTGACGTGATTAGAGTCTGCTTAGCCACTTCATTACAGTCTGCTCAGCTCCATGATTATTGCCTGCTAAGCTGCGTGATTCCTGCCTGCTCAGCTTCTTGATTATTGCCTGCTGAGCTGCGTGATTCCTGCTTGCTCAGCTCCATATTTATTGCCTGCTGAGCTGCGTGATTCCTGCTTGCTCAGCTCCAGGATTATTGCCTGCTGAGCTGCGTGATTCGTGCCTGCTCAGCTCCTTGATTAATGTCTGCTGAGCTGCGTGATTCCTGCCTGCTCAGCTCCAGGAGTATTGTCTGCTGGGCTGCAAGATTCGTGTGTGCTCAGTCACGGGTGTCAAGCCTGCTGAGTCACGTGTTTAGAGTCTGCTTAGCCACTTAATGGCAGTCTGCTCAGCTCCTTGATTTTTGCCAGGTGAGCTGCGAGATTCGTGCCTGCTCAGCTCCTTGATCTTTGCCTGCTGAGCTGAGTGATTCCTGCCTGCTCAGCTCCATGAGTATTGCCTGCTGAGCTGCATGATTGGTGTCTGCTGAGCTGCACCATTTGTGTCTGCTGAGCTGCACCATTGGTGTCTGCTGAGCTGTCCAAATTGTGTCTGCTCAGTCACGGGTGTAGAGCCTGCTGCGTCACGTGTTTAGAGTCTGCTTAACCACTTCATTACAGTTTGCTCAGCTCCTTGACGATTTCCTGCTCCTCTCCGTGATTAGTGCCCTCTTAGCCAAGTGATTAGTGCCTGCTCAGCTCTTTGATTATTGCCTCCTGAAGCACGTGATCAGTGCATGATAGCCACGTGATCAGCGCCTCTCAGTCACGTGATCAGCGCCCCTCAGTCACGTGATCAGCGCCTCTCAGTCACGTGATCAGTGCCTCTCAGTCACGTGATCAGTGCATGCTCAGTCACGTGATCAGTGCCTCTCAGTCACGTGATCAGTGCCTCTCAGTCACGTGATCAGTGCATGCTCAGTCACGTGATCAGTGCATGCTCAGCCACGTGATCAGGGCCTGCTCAGTCACGTGATCAGGGTCTGCTGAATCAAGGGATTAGCGCTTGCTCAGCTGCATGCTTAATCCCTGCTCAGCTGCCTGACTCGTGCCTGATCAGCTGTGTGATTAGTCCCTGCTCAGCTGCGTGATTAGTGCCTGCTCAAGACCGGGTTAGGTGCCGGCTGAGTGACGTGATTAGAGTCTGCTTAGCCACTTCATTACAGTCTGCTCAGCTCCATGATTATTGCCTGCTAAGCTGCGTGATTCCTGCCTGCTCAGCTTCTTGATTATTGCCTGCTGAGCTGCGTGATTCCTGCTTGCTCAGCTCCATATTTATTGCCTGCTGAGCTGCGTGATTCCTGCCTGCTCAGCTTCTTGATTATTGCATGCTGAGCTGCGTGATTCCTGTTTGCTCAGCTCCATGATTATTGCCTGCTGAGCTGCGTGATTCCTGCTTGCTCAGCTCCATGATTTTTGCTTGCTGAGCTGCATAATAAGTGCCTGCTCAGTCCCCAGAGAGGAGCCGGCTGAATCACGTGATTAGAGTCTGCTTATCCAGTTCATTACAGCCTTCAGCTCCAATTATTATTGCCTGCTAAGTTGCGTGATTCCTGCCTGCTCAGGTCCGTGAGTATTGCCTGCTGAGTTGCGTGATTCCTGCCAGCTCAGCTCCATGATTATTGCCTGCTGAGCTGCGCGATTCCTGACTGCTAGCTTCTTGCTTATTGGCTGCTGAGCTGCCTGATTCCTGCCTGCTCTGCTTCTTGATTATTGCCTGCTGAGCTGCGTGATTCCTGCTTGCTCAGCTCCAGGATTATTGCCTGCTGAGCTGCGTGATTCGTGCCTGCTCAGCTCCTTGATTACTGTCTGCTGAGCTGCGTGATTCCTGCCTGCTCAGCTCCAGGAGTATTGTCTGCTGGGCTGCAAGATTCGTGTGTGCTCAGTCACGGGTGTCAAGCCTGCTGAGTCACGTGTTTAGAGTCTGCTTAGCCACTTAATGGCAGTCTGCTCAGCTCCTTGATCTTTGCCTGCTGAGCTGAGTGATTCCTGCCTGCTCAGCTCCATGAGTATTGCCTGCTGAGCTGCATGATTGGGGTCTGCTGAGCTGCACCATTTGTGTCTGCTGAGCTGCACCATTGGTGTCTGCTGAGCTGCCCAAATTGTGTCTGCTCAGTCACGGGTGTAGAGCCTGCTGCGTCACGTGTTTAGAGTCTGCTTAACCACTTCATTACAGTTTGCTCAGCTCCTTGACGATTTCCTGCTCCTCTCCGTGATTAGTGCCCTCTTAGCCAAGTGATTAGTGCCTGCTCAGCTCTTTGATTATTGCCTCCTGAAGCACGTGATCAGTGCATGATAGCCACGTGATCAGCGCCTCTTAGTCACGTGATCAGCGCCCCTCAGTCACGTGATCAGCGCCTCTCAGTCACGTGATCAGTGCCTCTCAGTCACGTGATCAGTGCATGCTCAGTCACGTGATCAGTGCCTCTCAGTCACGTGATCAGTGCCTCTCAGTCACGTGATCAGTGCATGCTCAGTCACGTGATCAGTGCATGCTCAGCCACGTGATCAGGGCCTGCTCAGTCACGTGATCAGGGTCTGCTGAATCAAGGGATTAGCGCTTGCTCAGCTGCATGCTTAATCCCTGCTCAGCTGCCTGACTCGTGCCTGATCAGCTGTGTGATTAGTCCCTGCTCAGCTGCGTGATTAGTGCCTGCTCAAGACCGGGTTAGGAGCCGGCTGAGAGACGTGATTAGAGTCTGCTTAGCCACTTCATTACAGTCTGCTCAGCTCCATGATTATTGCCTGCTAAGCTGCGTGATTCCTGCCTGCTCAGCTTCTTGATTATTGCCTGCTGAGCTGCGTGATTCCTGCTTGCTCAGCTCCATATTTATTGCCTGCTGAGCTGCGTGATTCCTGCCTGCTCAGCTTCTTGATTATTGCATGCTGAGCTGCGTGATTCCTGTTTGCTCAGCTCCATGATTATTGCCTGCAGAGCTGCGTGATTCCTGCTTGCTCAGCTCCATGATTTTTGCTTGCTGAGCTGCATAATAAGTGCCTGCTCAGTCCCCAGAGAGGAGCCGGCTGAATCACGTGATTAGAGTCTGCTTATCCAGTTCATTACAGCCTTCAGCTCCAATTATTATTGCCTGCTAAGTTGCGTGATTCCTGCCAGCTCAGCTCCATGAGTATTGCCTGCTGAGCTGCGTGATTCCTGACTGCTAGCTTCTTGATTATTGCCTGCTGAGCTGCCTGATTCCTGCCTGCTCAGCTTCTTGATTATTGCCTGCTGAGCTGCGTGATTCCTGCTTGCTCTGCTCCATGATTATTGCCTGCTGAGCTGCGCGATTCCTGACTGCTAGCTTCTTGCTTATTGGCTGCTGAGCTGCCTGATTCCTGCCTGCTCTGCTTCTTGATTATTGCCTGCTGAGCTGCGTGATTCCTGCTTGCTCAGCTCCAGGATTATTGCCTGCTGAGCTGCGTGATTCGTGCCTGCTCAGCTCCTTGATTACTGTCTGCTGAGCTGCGTGATTCCTGCCTGCTCAGCTCCAGGAGTATTGTCTGCTGGGCTGCAAGATTCGTGTGTGCTCAGTCACGGATGTCAAGCCTGCTGAGTCACGTGTTTAGAGTCTGCTTAGCCACTTAATGGCAGTCTGCTCAGCTCCTTGATCTTTGCCTGCTGAGCTGAGTGATTCCTGCCTGCTCAGCTCCATGAGTATTGCCTGCTGAGCTGCATGATTGGTGTCTGCTGAGCTGCACTATTTGTGTCTGCTGAGCTGCACCATTGGTGTCTGCTGAGCTGCCCAAATTGTGTCTGCTCAGTCACGGGTGTAGAGCCTGCTGCGTCACGTGTTTAGAGTCTGCTTAACCACTTCATTACAGTTTGCTCAGCTCCTTGACGATTTCCTGCTCCTCTCCGTGATTAGTACCCTCTTAGCCAAGTGATTAGTGCCTGCTCAGCTCTTTGATTATTGCCTCCTGAAGCACGTGATCAGTGCATGATAGCCACGTGATCAGCGCCTCTCAGTCACGTGATCAGCGCCCCTCAGTCACTTGATCAGCGCCTCTCAGTCACGTGATCAGTGCCTCTCAGTCACGTGATCAGTGCATGCTCAGTCACGTGATCAGTGCATGCTCAGCCACGTGATCAGGGCCTGCTCAGTCACGTGATCAGGGTCTGCTGAATCAAGGGACTAGCGCTTGCTCAGCTGCATGCTTAATCCCTGCTCAGCTGCCTGACTCGTGCCTGATCAGCTGTGTGATTAGTCCCTGCTCAGCTGCGTGATTAGTGCCTGCTCAAGACCGGGTTAGGAGCCGGCTGAGTGACGTGATTAGAGTCTGCTTAGCCACTTCATTACAGTCTGCTCAGCTCCATGATTATTGCCTGCTTAGCTGCGTGATTCCTGCCTGCTCAGCTCCATGATTTTTGCTTGCTGAGCTGCATAATAAGTGCCTGCTCAGTCCCCAGAGAGGAGCCGGCTGAATCACGTGATTAGAGTCTGCTTATCCAGTTCATTACAGCCTTCAGCTCCAATTATTATTGCCTGCTAAGTTGCGTGATTCCTGCCTGCTCAGGTCCGTGAGTATTGCCTGCTGAGTTGCGTGATTCCTGCCAGCTCAGCTCCATGATTATTGCCTGCTGAGCTGCGCGATTCCTGACTGCTAGCTTCTTGCTTATTGGCTGCTGAACTGCCTGATTCCTGCCTGCTCTGCTTCTTGATTATTGCCTGCTGAGCTGCGTGATTCCTGCTTGCTCAGCTCCAGGATTATTGCCTGCTGAGCTGCGTGATTCGTGCCTGCTCAGCTCCTTGATTACTGTCTGCTGAGCTGCGTGATTCCTGCCTGCTCAGCTCCAGGAGTATTGTCTGCTGGGCTGCAAGATTCGTGTGTGCTCAGTCACGGGTGTCAAGCCTGCTGAGTCACGTGTTTAGAGTCTGCTTAGCCACTTAATGGCAGTCTGCTCAGCTCCTTGATTTTTGCCAGCTGAGCTGCGAGATTCGTGCCTGCTCAGCTCCTTGATCTTTGCCTGCTGAGCTGAGTGATTCCTGCCTGCTCAGCTCCATGAGTATTGCCTGCTGAGCTGCATGATTGGTGTCTGCTGAGCTGCACCATTTGTGTCTGCTGAGCTGCACCATTGGTGTCTGCTGAGCTGCCCAAATTGTGTCTGCTCAGTCACGGGTGTAGAGCCTGCTGCGTCACGTGTTTAGAGTCTGCTTAACCACTTCATTACAGTTTGCTCAGCTCCTTGACGATTTCCTGCTCCTCTCCGTGATTAGTGCCCTCTTAGCCAAGTGATTAGTGCCTGCTCAGCTCTTTGATTATTGCCTCCTGAAGCACGTGATCAGTGCATGATAGCCACGTGATCAGCGCCTCTCAGTCACGTGATCAGCGCCCCTCAGTCACGTGATCAGCGCCTCTCAGTCACGTGATCAGTGCCTCTCAGTCACGTGATCAGTGCATGCTCAGTCACGTGATCAGTGCCTCTCAGTCACGTGATCAGTGCCTCTCAGTCACGTGATCAGTGCATGCTCAGTCACGTGATCAGTGCATGCTCAGCCACGTGATCAGGGCCTGCTCAGTCACGTGATCAGGGTCTGCTGAATCAAGGGATTAGCGCTTGCTCAGCTGCATGCTTAATCCCTGCTCAGCTGCCTGACTCGTGCCTGATCAGCTGTGTGATTAGTCCCTGCTCAGCTGCGTGATTAGTGCCTGCTCAAGACCGGGTTAGGTGCCGGCTGAGTGACGTGATTAGAGTCTGCTTAGCCACTTCATTACAGTCTGCTCAGCTCCATGATTATTGCCTGCTAAGCTGCGTGATTCCTGCCTGCTCAGCTTCTTGATTATTGCCTGCTGAGCTGCGTGATTCCTGCTTGCTCAGCTCCATATTTATTGCCTGCTGAGCTGCGTGATTCCTGCCTGCTCAGCTTCTTGATTATTGCATGCTGAGCTGCGTGATTCCTGTTTGCTCAGCTCCATGATTATTGCCTGCTGAGCTGCGTGATTCCTGCTTGCTCAGCTCCATGATTTTTGCTTGCTGAGCTGCATAATAAGTGCCTGCTCAGTCCCCAGAGAGGAGCCGGCTGAATCACGTGATTAGAGTCTGCTTATCCAGTTCATTACAGCCTTCAGCTCCAATTATTATTGCCTGCTAAGTTGCGTGATTCCTGCCTGCTCAGGTCCGTGAGTATTGCCTGCTGAGTTGCGTGATTCCTGCCAGCTCAGCTCCATGATTATTGCCTGCTGAGCTGCGCGATTCCTGACTGCTAGCTTCTTGCTTATTGGCTGCTGAGCTGCCTGATTCCTGCCTGCTCTGCTTCTTGATTATTGCCTGCTGAGCTGCGTGATTCCTGCTTGCTCAGCTCCAGGATTATTGCCTGCTGAGCTGCGTGATTCGTGCCTGCTCAGCTCCTTGATTACTGTCTGCTGAGCTGCGTGATTCCTGCCTGCTCAGCTCCAGGAGTATTGTCTGCTGGGCTGCAAGATTCGTGTGTGCTCAGTCACGGGTGTCAAGCCTGCTGAGTCACGTGTTTAGAGTCTGCTTAGCCACTTAATGGCAGTCTGCTCAGCTCCTTGATCTTTGCCTGCTGAGCTGAGTGATTCCTGCCTGCTCAGCTCCATGAGTATTGCCTGCTGAGCTGCATGATTGGGGTCTGCTGAGCTGCACCATTTGTGTCTGCTGAGCTGCACCATTGGTGTCTGCTGAGCTGCCCAAATTGTGTCTGCTCAGTCACGGGTGTAGAGCCTGCTGCGTCACGTGTTTAGAGTCTGCTTAACCACTTCATTACAGTTTGCTCAGCTCCTTGACGATTTCCTGCTCCTCTCCGTGATTAGTGCCCTCTTAGCCAAGTGATTAGTGCCTGCTCAGCTCTTTGATTATTGCCTCCTGAAGCACGTGATCAGTGCATGATAGCCACGTGATCAGCGCCTCTCAGTCACGTGATCAGCGCCCCTCAGTCACGTGATCAGCGCCTCTCAGTCACGTGATCAGTGCCTCTCAGTCACGTGATCAGTGCATGCTCAGTCACGTGATCAGTGCCTCTCAGTCACGTGATCAGTGCCTCTCAGTCACGTGATCAGTGCATGCTCAGTCACGTGATCAGTGCATGCTCAGCCACGTGATCAGGGCCTGCTCAGTCACGTGATCAGGGTCTGCTGAATCAAGGGATTAGCGCTTGCTCAGCTGCATGCTTAATCCCTGCTCAGCTGCCTGACTCGTGCCTGATCAGCTGTGTGATTAGTCCCTGCTCAGCTGCGTGATTAGTGCCTGCTCAAGACCGGGTTAGGAGCCGGCTGAGTGACGTGATTAGAGTCTGCTTAGCCACTTCATTACAGTCTGCTCAGCTCCATGATTATTGCCTGCTAAGCTGCGTGATTCCTGCCTGCTCAGCTTCTTGATTATTGCCTGCTGAGCTGCGTGATTCCTGCTTGCTCAGCTCCATATTTATTGCCTGCTGAGCTGCGTGATTCCTGCCTGCTCAGCTTCTTGATTATTGCATGCTGAGCTGCGTGATTCCTGTTTGCTCAGCTCCATGATTATTGCCTGCAGAGCTGCGTGATTCCTGCTTGCTCAGCTCCATGATTTTTGCTTGCTGAGCTGCATAATAAGTGCCTGCTCAGTCCCCAGAGAGGAGCCGGCTGAATCACGTGATTAGAGTCTGCTTATCCAGTTCATTACAGCCTTCAGCTCCAATTATTATTGCCTGCTGAGCTGCGCGATTCCTGACTGCTAGCTTCTTGCTTATTGGCTGCTGAGCTGCCTGATTCCTGCCTGCTCTGCTTCTTGATTATTGCCTGCTGAGCTGCGTGATTCCTGCTTGCTCTGCTCCAGGATTATTGCCTGCTGAGCTGCGTGATTCGTGCCTGCTCAGCTCCTTGATTACTGTCTGCTGAGCTGCGTGATTCCTGCCTGCTCAGCTCCAGGAGTATTGTCTGCTGGGCTGCAAGATTCGTGTGTGCTCAGTCACGGGTGTCAAGCCTGCTGAGTCACGTGTTTAGAGTCTGCTTAGCCACTTAATGGCAGTCTGCTCAGCTCCTTGATCTTTGCCTGCTGAGCTGAGTGATTCCTGCCTGCTCAGCTCCATGAGTATTGCCTGCTGAGCTGCATGATTGGTGTCTGCTGAGCTGCACCATTGGTGTCTGCTGAGCTGCCCAAATTGTGTCTGCTCAGTCACGGGTGTAGAGCCTGCTGCGTCACGTGTTTAGAGTCTGCTTAACCACTTCATTACAGTTTGCTCAGCTCCTTGACGATTTCCTGCTCCTCTCCGTGATTAGTGCCCTCTTAGCCAAGTGATTAGTGCCTGCTCAGCTCTTTGATTATTGCCTCCTGAAGCACGTGATCAGTGCATGATAGCCACGTGATCAGCGCCTCTCAGTCACGTGATCAGCGCCCCTCAGTCACGTGATCAGCGCCTCTCAGTCACGTGATCAGTGCCTCTCAGTCACGTGATCAGTGCATGCTCAGTCACGTGATCAGTGCATGCTCAGCCACGTGATCAGGGCCTGCTCAGTCACGTGATCAGGGTCTGCTGAATCAAGGGATTAGCGCTTGCTCAGCTGCATGCTTAATCCCTGCTCAGCTGCCTGACTCGTGCCTGATCAGCTGTGTGATTAGTCCCTGCTCAGCTGCGTGATTAGTGCCTGCTCAAGACCGGGTTAGGAGCCGGCTGAGTGACGTGATTAGAGTCTGCTTAGCCACTTCATTACAGTCTGCTCAGCTCCATGATTATTGCCTGCTGAGCTGCGTGATTCCTGCCTGCTCAGCTCCATGATTTTTGCTTGCTGAGCTGCATAATAAGTGCCTGCTCAGTCCCCAGAGAGGAGCCGGCTGAATCACGTGATTAGAGTCTGCTTATCCAGTTCATTACAGCCTTCAGCTCCAATTATTATTGCCTGCTAAGTTGCGTGATTCCTGCCTGCTCAGGTCCGTGAGTATTGCCTGCTGAGTTGCGTGATTCCTGCCAGCTCAGCTCCATGATTATTGCCTGCTGAGCTGCGCGATTCCTGACTGCTAGCTTCTTGCTTATTGGCTGCTGAGCTGCCTGATTCCTGCCTGCTCTGCTTCTTGATTATTGCCTGCTGAGCTGCGTGATTCCTGCTTGCTCAGCTCCAGGATTATTGCCTGCTGAGCTGCGTGATTCGTGCCTGCTCAGCTCCTTGATTACTGTCTGCTGAGCTGCGTGATTCCTGCCTGCTCAGCTCCAGGAGTATTGTCTGCTGGGCTGCAAGATTCGTGTGTGCTCAGTCACGGGTGTCAAGCCTGCTGAGTCACGTGTTTAGAGTCTGCTTAGCCACTTAATGGCAGTCTGCTCAGCTCCTTGATCTTTGCCTGCTGAGCTGAGTGATTCCTGCCTGCTCAGCTCCATGAGTATTGCCTGCTGAGCTGCATGATTGGTGTCTGCTGAGCTGCACCATTTGTGTCTGCTGAGCTGCACCATTGGTGTCTGCTGAGCTGCCCAAATTGTGTCTGCTCAGTCACGGGTGTAGAGCCTGCTGCGTCACGTGTTTAGAGTCTGCTTAACCACTTCATTACAGTTTGCTCAGCTCCTTGACGATTTCCTGCTCCTCTCCGTGATTAGTGCCCTCTTAGCCAAGTGATTAGTGCCTGCTCAGCTCTTTGATTATTGCCTCCTGAAGCACGTGATCAGTGCATGATAGCCACGTGATCAGCGCCTCTCAGTCACGTGATCAGCGCCCCTCAGTCACGTGATCAGCGCCTCTCAGTCACGTGATCAGTGCCTCTCAGTCACGTGATCAGTGCATGCTCAGTCACGTGATCAGTGCCTCTCAGTCACGTGATCAGTGCCTCTCAGTCACGTGATCAGTGCATGCTCAGTCACGTGATCAGTGCATGCTCAGCCACGTGATCAGGGCCTGCTCAGTCACGTGATCAGGGTCTGCTGAATCAAGGGATTAGCGCTTGCTCAGCTGCATGCTTAATCCCTGCTCAGCTGCCTGACTCGTGCCTGATCAGCTGTGTGATTAGTCCCTGCTCAGCTGCGTGATTAGTGCCTGCTCAAGACCGGGTTAGGAGCCGGCTGAGTGACGTGATTAGAGTCTGCTTAGCCACTTCATTACAGTCTGCTCAGCTCCATGATTATTGCCTGCTAAGCTGCGTGATTCCTGCCTGCTCAGCTTCTTGATTATTGCCTGCTGAGCTGCGTGATTCCTGCTTGCTCAGCTCCATATTTATTGCCTGCTGAGCTGCGTGATTCCTGCCTGCTCAGCTTCTTGATTATTGCATGCTGAGCTGCGTGATTCCTGTTTGCTCAGCTCCATGATTATTGCCTGCTGAGCTGCGTGATTCCTGCTTGCTCAGCTCCATGATTTTTGCTTGCTGAGCTGCATAATAAGTGCCTGCTCAGTCCCCAGAGAGGAGCCGGCTGAATCACGTGATTAGAGTCTGCTTATCCAGTTCATTACAGCCTTCAGCTCCAATTATTATTGCCTGCTAAGTTGCGTGATTCCTGCCTGCTCAGGTCCGTGAGTATTGCCTGCTGAGTTGCGTGATTCCTGCCAGCTCAGCTCCATGATTATTGCCTGCTGAGCTGCGCGATTCCTGACTGCTAGCTTCTTGCTTATTGGCTGCTGAGCTGCCTGATTCCTGCCTGCTCTGCTTCTTGATTATTGCCTGCTGAGCTGCGTGATTCCTGCTTGCTCAGCTCCAGGATTATTGCCTGCTGAGCTGCGTGATTCGTGCCTGCTCAGCTCCTTGATTACTGTCTGCTGAGCTGCGTGATTCCTGCCTGCTCAGCTCCAGGAGTATTGTCTGCTGGGCTGCAAGATTCGTGTGTGCTCAGTCACGGGTGTCAAGCCTGCTGAGTCACGTGTTTAGAGTCTGCTTAGCCACTTAATGGCAGTCTGCTCAGCTCCTTGATCTTTGCCTGCTGAGCTGAGTGATTCCTGCCTGCTCAGCTCCATGAGTATTGCCTGCTGAGCTGCATGATTGGGGTCTGCTGAGCTGCACCATTTGTGTCTGCTGAGCTGCACCATTGGTGTCTGCTGAGCTGCCCAAATTGTGTCTGCTCAGTCACGGGTGTAGAGCCTGCTGCGTCACGTGTTTAGAGTCTGCTTAACCACTTCATTACAGTTTGCTCAGCTCCTTGACGATTTCCTGCTCCTCTCCGTGATTAGTGCCCTCTTAGCCAAGTGATTAGTGCCTGCTCAGCTCTTTGATTATTGCCTCCTGAAGCACGTGATCAGTGCATGATAGCCACGTGATCAGCGCCTCTCAGTCACGTGATCAGCGCCCCTCAGTCACGTGATCAGCGCCTCTCAGTCACGTGATCAGTGCCTCTCAGTCACGTGATCAGTGCATGCTCAGTCACGTGATCAGTGCCTCTCAGTCACGTGATCAGTGCCTCTCAGTCACGTGATCAGTGCATGCTCAGTCACGTGATCAGTGCATGCTCAGCCACGTGATCAGGGCCTGCTCAGTCACGTGATCAGGGTCTGCTGAATCAAGGGATTAGCGCTTGCTCAGCTGCATGCTTAATCCCTGCTCAGCTGCCTGACTCGTGCCTGATCAGCTGTGTGATTAGTCCCTGCTCAGCTGCGTGATTAGTGCCTGCTCAAGACCGGGTTAGGAGCCGGCTGAGAGACGTGATTAGAGTCTGCTTAGCCACTTCATTACAGTCTGCTCAGCTCCATGATTATTGCCTGCTAAGCTGCGTGATTCCTGCCTGCTCAGCTTCTTGATTATTGCCTGCTGAGCTGCGTGATTCCTGCTTGCTCAGCTCCATATTTATTGCCTGCTGAGCTGCGTGATTCCTGCCTGCTCAGCTTCTTGATTATTGCATGCTGAGCTGCGTGATTCCTGTTTGCTCAGCTCCATGATTATTGCCTGCAGAGCTGCGTGATTCCTGCTTGCTCAGCTCCATGATTTTTGCTTGCTGAGCTGCATAATAAGTGCCTGCTCAGTCCCCAGAGAGGAGCCGGCTGAATCACGTGATTAGAGTCTGCTTATCCAGTTCATTACAGCCTTCAGCTCCAATTATTATTGCCTGCTAAGTTGCGTGATTCCCACCAGCTCAGCTCCATGAGTATTGCCTGCTGAGCTGCGTGATTCCTGACTGCTAGCTTCATTATTGCCTGCTGAGCTGCCTGATTCCTGCCTGCTCTGCTTCTTGATTATTGCCTGCTGAGCTGCGTGATTCCTGCTTGCTCTGCTCCATGATTATTGCCTGCTGAGCTGCGCGATTCCTGACTGCTAGCTTCTTGGCTGCTGAGCTGCCTGATTCCTGCCTGCTCTGCTTCTTGATTATTGCCTGCTGAGCTGCGTGATTCCTGCTTGCTCAGCTCCAGGATTATTGCCTGCTGAGCTGCGTGATTCGTGCCTGCTCAGCTCCTTGATTACTGTCTGCTGAGCTGCGTGATTCCTGCCTGCTCAGCTCCAGGAGTATTGTCTGCTGGGCTGCAAGATTCGTGTGTGCTCAGTCACGGATGTCAAGCCTGCTGAGTCACGTGTTTAGAGTCTGCTTAGCCACTTAATGGCAGTCTGCTCAGCTCCTTGATCTTTGCCTGCTGAGCTGAGTGATTCCTGCCTGCTCAGCTCCATGAGTATTGCCTGCTGAGCTGCATGATTGGTGTCTGCTGAGCTGCACTATTTGTGTCTGCTGAGCTGCACCATTGGTGTCTGCTGAGCTGCCCAAATTGTGTCTGCTCAGTCACGGGTGTAGAGCCTGCTGCGTCACGTGTTTAGAGTCTGCTTAACCACTTCATTACAGTTTGCTCAGCTCCTTGACGATTTCCTGCTCCTCTCCGTGATTAGTACCCTCTTAGCCAAGTGATTAGTGCCTGCTCAGCTCTTTGATTATTGCCTCCTGAAGCACGTGATCAGTGCATGATAGCCACGTGATCAGCGCCTCTCAGTCACGTGATCAGCGCCACTCAGTCACGTGATCAGCGCCTCTCAGTCACGTGATCAGTGCCTCTCAGTCACGTGATCAGTGCATGCTCAGTCACGTGATCAGTGCATGCTCAGCCACGTGATCAGGGCCTGCTCAGTCACGTGATCAGGGTCTGCTGAATCAAGGGACTAGCGCTTGCTCAGCTGCATGCTTAATCCCTGCTCAGCTGCCTGACTCGTGCCTGATCAGCTGTGTGATTAGTCCCTGCTCAGCTGCGTGATTAGTGCCTGCTCAAGACCGGGTTAGGAGCCGGCTGAGTGACGTGATTAGAGTCTGCTTAGCCACTTCATTACAGTCTGCTCAGCTCCATGATTATTGCCTGCTTAGCTGCGTGATTCCTGCCTGCTCAGCTCCATGATTTTTGCTTGCTGAGCTGCATAATAAGTGCCTGCTCAGTCCCCAGAGAGGAGCCGGCTGAATCACGTGATTAGAGTCTGCTTATCCAGTTCATTACAGCCTTCAGCTCCAATTATTATTGCCTGCTAAGTTGCGTGATTCCTGCCTGCTCAGGTCCGTGAGTATTGCCTGCTGAGTTGCGTGATTCCTGCCAGCTCAGCTCCATGATTATTGCCTGCTGAGCTGCGCGATTCCTGACTGCTAGCTTCTTGCTTATTGGCTGCTGAACTGCCTGATTCCTGCCTGCTCTGCTTCTTGATTATTGCCTGCTGAGCTGCGTGATTCCTGCTTGCTCAGCTCCAGGATTATTGCCTGCTGAGCTGCGTGATTCGTGCCTGCTCAGCTCCTTGATTACTGTCTGCTGAGCTGCGTGATTCCTGCCTGCTCAGCTCCAGGAGTATTGTCTGCTGGGCTGCAAGATTCGTGTGTGCTCAGTCACGGGTGTCAAGCCTGCTGAGTCACGTGTTTAGAGTCTGCTTAGCCACTTAATGGCAGTCTGCTCAGCTCCTTGATTTTTGCCAGCTGAGCTGCGAGATTCGTGCCTGCTCAGCTCCTTGATCTTTGCCTGCTGAGCTGAGTGATTCCTGCCTGCTCAGCTCCATGAGTATTGCCTGCTGAGCTGCATGATTGGTGTCTGCTGAGCTGCACCATTTGTGTCTGCTGAGCTGCACCATTGGTGTCTGCTGAGCTGCCCAAATTGTGTCTGCTCAGTCACGGGTGTAGAGCCTGCTGCGTCACGTGTTTAGAGTCTGCTTAACCACTTCATTACAGTTTGCTCAGCTCCTTGACGATTTCCTGCTCCTCTCCGTGATTAGTGCCCTCTTAGCCAAGTGATTAGTGCCTGCTCAGCTCTTTGATTATTGCCTCCTGAAGCACGTGATCAGTGCATGATAGCCACGTGATCAGCGCCTCTCAGTCACGTGATCAGCGCCCCTCAGTCACGTGATCAGCGCCTCTCAGTCACGTGATCAGTGCCTCTCAGTCACGTGATCAGTGCATGCTCAGTCACGTGATCAGTGCCTCTCAGTCACGTGATCAGTGCCTCTCAGTCACGTGATCAGTGCATGCTCAGTCACGTGATCAGTGCATGCTCAGCCACGTGATCAGGGCCTGCTCAGTCACGTGATCAGGGTCTGCTGAATCAAGGGATTAGCGCTTGCTCAGCTGCATGCTTAATCCCTGCTCAGCTGCCTGACTCGTGCCTGATCAGCTGTGTGATTAGTCCCTGCTCAGCTGCGTGATTAGTGCCTGCTCAAGACCGGGTTAGGTGCCGGCTGAGTGACGTGATTAGAGTCTGCTTAGCCACTTCATTACAGTCTGCTCAGCTCCATGATTATTGCCTGCTAAGCTGCGTGATTCCTGCCTGCTCAGCTTCTTGATTATTGCCTGCTGAGCTGCGTGATTCCTGCTTGCTCAGCTCCATATTTATTGCCTGCTGAGCTGCGTGATTCCTGCCTGCTCAGCTTCTTGATTATTGCATGCTGAGCTGCGTGATTCCTGTTTGCTCAGCTCCATGATTATTGCCTGCTGAGCTGCGTGATTCCTGCTTGCTCAGCTCCATGATTTTTGCTTGCTGAGCTGCATAATAAGTGCCTGCTCAGTCCCCAGAGAGGAGCCGGCTGAATCACGTGATTAGAGTCTGCTTATCCAGTTCATTACAGCCTTCAGCTCCAATTATTATTGCCTGCTAAGTTGCGTGATTCCTGCCTGCTCAGGTCCGTGAGTATTGCCTGCTGAGTTGCGTGATTCCTGCCAGCTCAGCTCCATGATTATTGCCTGCTGAGCTGCGCGATTCCTGACTGCTAGCTTCTTGCTTATTGGCTGCTGAGCTGCCTGATTCCTGCCTGCTCTGCTTCTTGATTATTGCCTGCTGAGCTGCGTGATTCCTGCTTGCTCAGCTCCAGGATTATTGCCTGCTGAGCTGCGTGATTCGTGCCTGCTCAGCTCCTTGATTACTGTCTGCTGAGCTGCGTGATTCCTGCCTGCTCAGCTCCAGGAGTATTGTCTGCTGGGCTGCAAGATTCGTGTGTGCTCAGTCACGGGTGTCAAGCCTGCTGAGTCACGTGTTTAGAGTCTGCTTAGCCACTTAATGGCAGTCTGCTCAGCTCCTTGATCTTTGCCTGCTGAGCTGAGTGATTCCTGCCTGCTCAGCTCCATGAGTATTGCCTGCTGAGCTGCATGATTGGGGTCTGCTGAGCTGCACCATTTGTGTCTGCTGAGCTGCACCATTGGTGTCTGCTGAGCTGCCCAAATTGTGTCTGCTCAGTCACGGGTGTAGAGCCTGCTGCGTCACGTGTTTAGAGTCTGCTTAACCACTTCATTACAGTTTGCTCAGCTCCTTGACGATTTCCTGCTCCTCTCCGTGATTAGTGCCCTCTTAGCCAAGTGATTAGTGCCTGCTCAGCTCTTTGATTATTGCCTCCTGAAGCACGTGATCAGTGCATGATAGCCACGTGATCAGCGCCTCTCAGTCACGTGATCAGCGCCCCTCAGTCACGTGATCAGCGCCTCTCAGTCACGTGATCAGTGCCTCTCAGTCACGTGATCAGTGCATGCTCAGTCACGTGATCAGTGCCTCTCAGTCACGTGATCAGTGCCTCTCAGTCACGTGATCAGTGCATGCTCAGTCACGTGATCAGTGCATGCTCAGCCACGTGATCAGGGCCTGCTCAGTCACGTGATCAGGGTCTGCTGAATCAAGGGATTAGCGCTTGCTCAGCTGCATGCTTAATCCCTGCTCAGCTGCCTGACTCGTGCCTGATCAGCTGTGTGATTAGTCCCTGCTCAGCTGCGTGATTAGTGCCTGCTCAAGACCGGGTTAGGAGCCGGCTGAGTGACGTGATTAGAGTCTGCTTAGCCACTTCATTACAGTCTGCTCAGCTCCATGATTATTGCCTGCTAAGCTGCGTGATTCCTGCCTGCTCAGCTTCTTGATTATTGCCTGCTGAGCTGCGTGATTCCTGCTTGCTCAGCTCCATATTTATTGCCTGCTGAGCTGCGTGATTCCTGCCTGCTCAGCTTCTTGATTATTGCATGCTGAGCTGCGTGATTCCTGTTTGCTCAGCTCCATGATTATTGCCTGCAGAGCTGCGTGATTCCTGCTTGCTCAGCTCCATGATTTTTGCTTGCTGAGCTGCATAATAAGTGCCTGCTCAGTCCCCAGAGAGGAGCCGGCTGAATCACGTGATTAGAGTCTGCTTATCCAGTTCATTACAGCCTTCAGCTACAATTATTATTGCCTGCTGAGTTGCGCGATTCCTGACTGCTAGCTTCTTGCTTATTGGCTGCTGAGCTGCCTGATTCGTGCCTGCTCTGCTTCTTGATTATTGCCTGCTGAGCTGCGTGATTCCTGCTTGCTCTGCTCCAGGATTATTGCCTGCTGAGCTGCGTGATTCGTGCCTGCTCAGCTCCTTGATTACTGTCTGCTGAGCTGCGTGATTCCTGCCTGCTCAGCTCCAGGAGTATTGTCTGCTGGGCTGCAAGATTCGTGTGTGCTCAGTCACGGGTGTCAAGCCTGCTGAGTCACGTGTTTAGAGTCTGCTTAGCCACTTAATGGCAGTCTGCTCAGCTCCTTGATCTTTGCCTGCTGAGCTGAGTGATTCCTGCCTGCTCAGCTCCATGAGTATTGCCTGCTGAGCTGCATGATTGGTGTCTGCTGACCTGCACCATTGGTGTCTGCTGAGCTGCCCAAATTGTGTCTGCTCAGTCACGGGTGTAGAGCCTGCTGCGTCACGTGTTTAGAGTCTGCTTAACCACTTCATTACAGTTTGCTCAGCTCCTTGACGATTTCCTGCTCCTCTCCGTGATTAGTGCCCTCTTAGCCAAGTGATTAGTGCCTGCTCAGCTCTTTGATTATTGCCTCCTGAAGCACGTGATCAGTGCATGATAGCCACGTGATCAGCGCCTCTCAGTCACGTGATCAGCGCCCCTCAGTCACGTGATCAGCGCCTCTCAGTCACGTGATCAGTGCCTCTCAGTCACGTGATCAGTGCATGCTCAGTCACGTGATCAGTGCATGCTCAGCCACGTGATCAGGGCCTGCTCAGTCACGTGATCAGGGTCTGCTGAATCAAGGGATTAGCGCTTGCTCAGCTGCATGCTTAATCCCTGCTCAGCTGCCTGACTCGTGCCTGATCAGCTGTGTGATTAGTCCCTGCTCAGCTGCGTGATTAGTGCCTGCTCAAGACCGGGTTAGGAGCCGGCTGAGTGACGTGATTAGAGTCTGCTTAGCCACTTCATTACAGTCTGCTCAGCTCCATGATTATTGCCTGCTGAGCTGCGTGATTCCTGCCTGCTCAGCTCCATGATTTTTGCTTGCTGAGCTGCATAATAAGTGCCTGCTCAGTCCCCAGAGAGGAGCCGGCTGAATCACGTGATTAGAGTCTGCTTATCCAGTTCATTACAGCCTTCAGCTCCAATTATTATTGCCTGCTAAGTTGCGTGATTCCTGCCTGCTCAGGTCCGTGAGTATTGCCTGCTGAGTTGCGTGATTCCTGCCAGCTCAGCTCCATGATTATTGCCTGCTGAGCTGCGCGATTCCTGACTGCTAGCTTCTTGCTTATTGGCTGCTGAGCTGCCTGATTCCTGCCTGCTCTGCTTCTTGATTATTGCCTGCTGAGCTGCGTGATTCCTGCTTGCTCAGCTCCAGGATTATTGCCTGCTGAGCTGCGTGATTCGTGCCTGCTCAGCTCCTTGATTACTGTCTGCTGAGCTGCGTGATTCCTGCCTGCTCAGCTCCAGGAGTATTGTCTGCTGGGCTGCAAGATTCGTGTGTGCTCAGTCACGGGTGTCAAGCCTGCTGAGTCACGTGTTTAGAGTCTGCTTAGCCACTTAATGGCAGTCTGCTCAGCTCCTTGATCTTTGCCTGCTGAGCTGAGTGATTCCTGCCTGCTCAGCTCCATGAGTATTGCCTGCTGAGCTGCATGATTGGTGTCTGCTGAGCTGCACCATTTGTGTCTGCTGAGCTGCACCATTGGTGTCTGCTGAGCTGCCCAAATTGTGTCTGCTCAGTCACGGGTGTAGAGCCTGCTGCGTCACGTGTTTAGAGTCTGCTTAACCACTTCATTACAGTTTGCTCAGCTCCTTGACGATTTCCTGCTCCTCTCCGTGATTAGTGCCCTCTTAGCCAAGTGATTAGTGCCTGCTCAGCTCTTTGATTATTGCCTCCTGAAGCACGTGATCAGTGCATGATAGCCACGTGATCAGCGCCTCTCAGTCACGTGATCAGCGCCCCTCAGTCACGTGATCAGCGCCTCTCAGTCACGTGATCAGTGCCTCTCAGTCACGTGATCAGTGCATGCTCAGTCACGTGATCAGTGCCTCTCAGTCACGTGATCAGTGCCTCTCAGTCACGTGATCAGTGCATGCTCAGTCACGTGATCAGTGCATGCTCAGCCACGTGATCAGGGCCTGCTCAGTCACGTGATCAGGGTCTGCTGAATCAAGGGATTAGCGCTTGCTCAGCTGCATGCTTAATCCCTGCTCAGCTGCCTGACTCGTGCCTGATCAGCTGTGTGATTAGTCCCTGCTCAGCTGCGTGATTAGTGCCTGCTCAAGACCGGGTTAGGAGCCGGCTGAGTGACGTGATTAGAGTCTGCTTAGCCACTTCATTACAGTCTGCTCAGCTCCATGATTATTGCCTGCTAAGCTGCGTGATTCCTGCCTGCTCAGCTTCTTGATTATTGCCTGCTGAGCTGCGTGATTCCTGCTTGCTCAGCTCCATATTTATTGCCTGCTGAGCTGCGTGATTCCTGCCTGCTCAGCTTCTTGATTATTGCATGCTGAGCTGCGTGATTCCTGTTTGCTCAGCTCCATGATTATTGCCTGCTGAGCTGCGTGATTCCTGCTTGCTCAGCTCCATGATTTTTGCTTGCTGAGCTGCATAATAAGTGCCTGCTCAGTCCCCAGAGAGGAGCCGGCTGAATCACGTGATTAGAGTCTGCTTATCCAGTTCATTACAGCCTTCAGCTCCAATTATTATTGCCTGCTAAGTTGCGTGATTCCTGCCTGCTCAGGTCCGTGAGTATTGCCTGCTGAGTTGCGTGATTCCTGCCAGCTCAGCTCCATGATTATTGCCTGCTGAGCTGCGCGATTCCTGACTGCTAGCTTCTTGCTTATTGGCTGCTGAGCTGCCTGATTCCTGCCTGCTCTGCTTCTTGATTATTGCCTGCTGAGCTGCGTGATTCCTGCTTGCTCAGCTCCAGGATTATTGCCTGCTGAGCTGCGTGATTCGTGCCTGCTCAGCTCCTTGATTACTGTCTGCTGAGCTGCGTGATTCCTGCCTGCTCAGCTCCAGGAGTATTGT
The DNA here is from genome assembly GCF_032452875.1 of Bos javanicus. Classification (NCBI taxonomy): domain Eukaryota; kingdom Metazoa; phylum Chordata; class Mammalia; order Artiodactyla; family Bovidae; genus Bos; species Bos javanicus. The sequence goes on from NW_026893790.1 coordinate 170,345, forward strand.
CTGCTGGGCTGCAAGATTCGTGTGTGCTCAGTCACGGGTGTCAAGCCTGCTGAGTCACGTGTTTAGAGTCTGCTTAGCCACTTAATGGCAGTCTGCTCAGCTCCTTGATCTTTGCCTGCTGAGCTGAGTGATTCCTGCCTGCTCAGCTCCATGAGTATTGCCTGCTGAGCTGCATGATTGGGGTCTGCTGAGCTGCACCATTTGTGTCTGCTGAGCTGCACCATTGGTGTCTGCTGAGCTGCCCAAATTGTGTCTGCTCAGTCACGGGTGTAGAGCCTGCTGCGTCACGTGTTTAGAGTCTGCTTAACCACTTCATTACAGTTTGCTCAGCTCCTTGACGATTTCCTGCTCCTCTCCGTGATTAGTGCCCTCTTAGCCAAGTGATTAGTGCCTGCTCAGCTCTTTGATTATTGCCTCCTGAAGCACGTGATCAGTGCATGATAGCCACGTGATCAGCGCCTCTCAGTCACGTGATCAGCGCCCCTCAGTCACGTGATCAGCGCCTCTCAGTCACGTGATCAGTGCATCTCAGTCACGTGATCAGTGCATGCTCAGTCACGTGATCAGTGCCTCTCAGTCACGTGATCAGCGCCTCAGTCACGTGATCAGCGCCTCTCAGTCACGTGATCAGTGCCTCTCAGTCACGTGATCAGTGCATGCTCAGTCACGTGATCAGTGCCTCTCAGTCACGTGATCAGTGCTCTCAGTCACGTGATCAGTGCATGCTCAGTCACGTGATCAGTGCATGCTCAGCCACGTGATCAGGGCCTGCTCAGTCACGTGACCAGGGTCTGCTGAATCAAGGGATTAGCGCTTGCTCAGCTGCATGCTTAATCCCTGCTCAGCTGCCTGACTCGTGCCTGGTCAGCTGTGTGATTAGTCCCTGCTCAGCTGCGTGATTAGTGCCTGCTCAAGACCGGGTTAGGAGCCGGCTGAGTGACGTGATTAGAGTCTGCTTAGCCACTTCATTACAGTCTGCTCAGCTCCATGATTATTGCCTGCTAAGCTGCGTGATTCCTGCCTGCTCAGCTTCTTGATTATTGCCTGCTGAGCTGCGTGATTCCTGCTTGCTCAGCTCCATATTTATTGCCTGCTGAGCTGCGTGATTCCTGCCTGCTCAGCTTCTTGATTATTGCATGCTGAGCTGCGTGATTCCTGTTTGCTCAGCTCCATGATTATTGCCTGCAGAGCTGCGTGATTCCTGCTTGCTCAGCTCCATGATTTTTGCTTGCTGAGCTGCATAATAAGTGCCTGCTCAGTCCCCAGAGAGGAGCCGGCTGAATCACGTGATTAGAGTCTGCTTATCCAGTTCATTACAGCCTTCAGCTCCAATTATTATTGCCTGCTGAGCTGCGCGATTCCTGACTGCTAGCTTCTTGCTTATTGGCTGCTGAGCTGCCTGATTCCTGCCTGCTCTGCTTCTTGATTATTGCCTGCTGAGCTGCGTGATTCCTGCTTGCTCTGCTCCAGGATTATTGCCTGCTGAGCTGCGTGATTCGTGCCTGCTCAGCTCCTTGATTACTGTCTGCTGAGCTGCGTGATTCCTGCCTGCTCAGCTCCAGGAGTATTGTCTGCTGGGCTGCAAGATTCGTGTGTGCTCAGTCACGGGTGTCAAGCCTGCTGAGTCACGTGTTTAGAGTCTGCTTAGCCACTTAATGGCAGTCTGCTCAGCTCCTTGATCTTTGCCTGCTGAGCTGAGTGATTCCTGCCTGCTCAGCTCCATGAGTATTGCCTGCTGAGCTGCATGATTGGTGTCTGCTGAGCTGCACCATTGGTGTCTGCTGAGCTGCCCAAATTGTGTCTGCTCAGTCACGGGTGTAGAGCCTGCTGCGTCACGTGTTTAGAGTCTGCTTAACCACTTCATTACAGTTTGCTCAGCTCCTTGACGATTTCCTGCTCCTCTCCGTGATTAGTGCCCTCTTAGCCAAGTGATTAGTGCCTGCTCAGCTCTTTGATTATTGCCTCCTGAAGCACGTGATCAGTGCATGATAGCCACGTGATCAGCGCCTCTCAGTCACGTGATCAGCGCCCTTCAGTCACGTGATCAGCGCCTCTCAGTCACGTGATCAGTGCCTCTCAGTCACGTGATCAGTGCATGCTCAGTCACGTCATCAGTCCATGCTCAGCCACGTGATCAGGGCCTGCTCAGTCACGTGATCAGGTTCTGCTGAATCAAGGGATTAGCGCTTGCTCAGCTGCATGCTTAATCCCTGCTCAGCTGCCTGACTCGTGCCTGATCAGCTGTGTGATTAGTCCCTGCTCAGCTGCGTGATTAGTGCCTGCTCAAGACCGGGTTAGGAGCCGGCTGAGTGACGTGATTAGAGTCTGCTTAGCCACTTCATTACAGTCTGCTCAGCTCCATGATTATTGCCTGCTAAGCTGCGTGATTCCTGCCTGCTCAGCTCCATGATTTTTGCTTGCTGAGCTGCATAATAAGTGCCTGCTCAGTCCCCAGAGAGGAGCCGGCTGAATCACGTGATTAGAGTCTGCTTATCCAGTTCATTACAGCCTTCAGCTCCAATTATTATTGCCTGCTAAGTTGCGTGATTCCTGCCTGCTCAGGTCCGTGAGTATTGCCTGCTGAGTTGCGTGATTCCTGCCAGCTCAGCTCCATGATTATTGCCTGCTGAGCTGCGCGATTCCTGACTGCTAGCTTCTTGCTTATTGGCTGCTGAGCTGCCTGATTCCTGCCTGCTCTGCTTCTTGATTATTGCCTGCTGAGCTGCGTGATTCCTGCTTGCTCTGCTCCAGGATTATTGCCTGCTGAGCTGCGTGATTCGTGCCTGCTCAGCTCCTTGATTACTGTCTGCTGAGCTGCGTGATTCCTGCCTGCTCAGCTCCAGGAGTATTGTCTGCTGGGCTGCAAGATTCGTGTGTGCTCAGTCACGGGTGTCAAGCCTGCTGAGTCACGTGTTTAAGTCTGCTTAGCCACTTAATGGCAGTCTGCTCAGCTCCTTGATCTTTGCCTGCTGAGCTGAGTGATTCCTGCCTGCTCAGCTCCATGAGTATTGCCTGCTGAGCTGCATGATTGGTGTCTGCTGAGCTGCACCATTTGTGTCTGCTGAGCTGCACCATTGGTGTCTGCTGAGCTGCCCAAATTGTGTCTGCTCAGTCACGGGTGTAGAGCCTGCTGCGTCACGTGTTTAGAGTCTGCTTAACCACTTCATTACAGTTTGCTCAGCTCCTTGACGATTTCCTGCTCCTCTCCGTGATTAGTGCCCTCTTAGCCAAGTGATTAGTGCCTGCTCAGCTCTTTGATTATTGCCTCCTGAAGCACGTGATCAGTGCATGATAGCCACGTGATCAGCGCCTCTCAGTCACGTGATCAGCGCCCCTCAGTCACGTGATCAGCGCCTCTCAGTCACGTGATCAGTGCCTCTCAGTCACGTGATCAGTGCATGCTCAGTCACGTGATCAGTGCCTCTCAGTCACGTGATCAGTGCCTCTCAGTCACGTGATCAGTGCATGCTCAGTCACGTGATCAGTGCATGCTCAGCCACGTGATCAGGGCCTGCTCAGTCACGTGATCAGGGTCTGCTGAATCAAGGGATTAGCGCTTGCTCAGCTGCATGCTTAATCCCTGCTCAGCTGCCTGACTCGTGCCTGATCAGCTGTGTGATTAGTCCCTGCTCAGCTGCGTGATTAGTGCCTGCTCAAGACCGGGTTAGGAGCCGGCTGAGTGACGTGATTAGAGTCTGCTTAGCCACTTCATTACAGTCTGCTCAGCTCCATGATTATTGCCTGCTAAGCTGCGTGATTCCTGCCTGCTCAGCTTCTTGATTATTGCCTGCTGAGCTGCGTGATTCCTGCTTGCTCAGCTCCATATTTATTGCCTGCTGAGCTGCGTGATTCCTGCCTGCTCAGCTTCTTGATTATTGCATGCTGAGCTGCGTGATTCCTGTTTGCTCAGCTCCATGATTATTGCCTGCTGAGCTGCGTGATTCCTGCTTGCTCAGCTCCATGATTTTTGCTTGCTGAGCTGCATAATAAGTGCCTGCTCAGTCCCCAGAGAGGAGCCGGCTGAATCACGTGATTAGAGTCTGCTTATCCAGTTCATTACAGCCTTCAGCTCCAATTATTATTGCCTGCTAAGTTGCGTGATTCCTGCCTGCTCAGGTCCGTGAGTATTGCCTGCTGAGTTGCGTGATTCCTGCCAGCTCAGCTCCATGATTATTGCCTGCTGAGCTGCGCGATTCCTGACTGCTAGCTTCTTGCTTATTGGCTGCTGAGCTGCCTGATTCCTGCCTGCTCTGCTTCTTGATTATTGCCTGCTGAGCTGCGTGATTCCTGCTTGCTCAGCTCCAGGATTATTGCCTGCTGAGCTGCGTGATTCGTGCCTGCTCAGCTCCTTGATTACTGTCTGCTGAGCTGCGTGATTCCTGCCTGCTCAGCTCCAGGAGTATTGTCTGCTGGGCTGCAAGATTCGTGTGTGCTCAGTCACGGGTGTCAAGCCTGCTGAGTCACGTGTTTAGAGTCTGCTTAGCCACTTAATGGCAGTCTGCTCAGCTCCTTGATCTTTGCCTGCTGAGCTGAGTGATTCCTGCCTGCTCAGCTCCATGAGTATTGCCTGCTGAGCTGCATGATTGGTGTCTGCTGAGCTGCACCATTTGTGTCTGCTGAGCTGCACCATTGGTGTCTGCTGAGCTGCCCAAATTGTGTCTGCTCAGTCACGGGTGTAGAGCCTGCTGCGTCACGTGTTTAGAGTCTGCTTAACCACTTCATTACAGTTTGCTCAGCTCCTTGACGATTTCCTGCTCCTCTCCGTGATTAGTGCCCTCTTAGCCAAGTGATTAGTGCCTGCTCAGCTCTTTGATTATTGCCTCCTGAAGCACGTGATCAGTGCATGATAGCCACGTGATCAGCGCCTCTCAGTCACGTGATCAGCGCCCCTCAGTCACGTGATCAGCGCCTCTCAGTCACGTGATCAGTGCCTCTCAGTCACGTGATCAGTGCATGCTCAGTCACGTGATCAGTGCCTCTCAGTCACGTGATCAGTGCCTCTCAGTCACGTGATCAGTGCATGCTCAGTCACGTGATCAGTGCATGCTCAGCCACGTGATCAGGGCCTGCTCAGTCACGTGATCAGGGTCTGCTGAATCAAGGGATTAGCGCTTGCTCAGCTGCATGCTTAATCCCTGCTCAGCTGCCTGACTCGTGCCTGATCAGCTGTGTGATTAGTCCCTGCTCAGCTGCGTGATTAGTGCCTGCTCAAGACCGGGTTAGGAGCCGGCTGAGTGACGTGATTAGAGTCTGCTTAGCCACTTCATTACAGTCTGCTCAGCTCCATGATTATTGCCTGCTAAGCTGCGTGATTCCTGCCTGCTCAGCTTCTTGATTATTGCCTGCTGAGCTGCGTGATTCCTGCTTGCTCAGCTCCATATTTATTGCCTGCTGAGCTGCGTGATTCCTGCCTGCTCAGCTTCTTGATTATTGCATGCTGAGCTGCGTGATTCCTGTTTGCTCAGCTCCATGATTATTGCCTGCAGAGCTGCGTGATTCCTGCTTGCTCAGCTCCATGATTTTTGCTTGCTGAGCTGCATAATAAGTGCCTGCTCAGTCCCCAGAGAGGAGCCGGCTGAATCACGTGATTAGAGTCTGCTTATCCAGTTCATTACAGCCTTCAGCTCCAATTATTATTGCCTGCTAAGTTGCGTGATTCCTGCCTGCTCAGCTCCTGTGAGTATTGCCTGCTGAGTTGCGTGATTCCTGCCTGCTCAGCTGCCATTCCTGATTATTGCCTGCTGAGCTGCGCGATTCCTGACTGCTAGCTTCTTTCTTATTGGCTGCTGAGCTGCCTGATTCCTGCCTGCTCTGCTTCTTGATTATTGCCTGCTGAGCTGCGTGATTCCTGCTTGCTCAGCTCCAGGATTATTGCCTGCTGAGCTGCGTGATTCGTGCCTGCTCAGCTCCTTGATTACTGTCTGCTGAGCTGCGTGATTCCTGCCTGCTCAGCTCCAGGAGTATTGTCTGCTGGGCTGCAAGATTCGTGTGTGCTCAGTCACGGGTGTCAAGCCTGCTGAGTCACGTGTTTAGAGTCTGCTTAGCCACTTAATGGCAGTCTGCTCAGCTCCTTGATCTTTGCCTGCTGAGCTGAGTGATTCCTGCCTGCTCAGCTCCATGAGTATTGCCTGCTGAGCTGCATGATTGGTGTCTGCTGAGCTGCACCATTTGTGTCTGCTGAGCTGCACCATTGGTGTCTGCTGAGCTGCCCAAATTGTGTCTGCTCAGTCACGGGTGTAGAGCCTGCTGCGTCACGTGTTTAGAGTCTGCTTAACCACTTCATTACAGTTTGCTCAGCTCCTTGACGATTTCCTGCTCCTCTCCGTGATTAGTGCCCTCTTAGCCAAGTGATTAGTGCCTGCTCAGCTCTTTGATTATTGCCTCCTGAAGCACGTGATCAGTGCATGATAGCCACGTGATCAGCGCCTCTCAGTCACGTGATCAGCGCCCCTCAGTCACGTGATCAGCGCCTCTCAGTCACGTGATCAGTGCCTCTCAGTCACGTGATCAGTGCATGCTCAGTCACGTGATCAGTGCCTCTCAGTCACGTGATCAGTGCCTCTCAGTCACGTGATCAGTGCATGCTCAGTCACGTGATCAGTGCATGCTCAGCCACGTGATCAGGGCCTGCTCAGTCACGTGATCAGGGTCTGCTGAATCAAGGGATTAGCGCTTGCTCAGCTGCATGCTTAATCCCTGCTCAGCTGCCTGACTCGTGCCTGATCAGCTGTGTGATTAGTCCCTGCTCAGCTGCGTGATTAGTGCCTGCTCAAGACCGGGTTAGGAGCCGGCTGAGTGACGTGATTAGAGTCTGCTTAGCCACTTCATTACAGTCTGCTCAGCTCCATGATTATTGCCTGCTAAGCTGCGTGATTCCTGCCTGCTCAGCTTCTTGATTATTGCCTGCTGAGCTGCGTGATTCCTGCTTGCTCACCTCCATATTTATTGCCTGCTGAGCTGCGTGATTCCTGCCTGCTCAGCTTCTTGATTATTGCATGCTGAGCTGCGTGATTCCTGTTTGCTCAGCTCCATGATTATTGCCTGCAGAGCTGCGTGATTCCTGCTTGCTCAGCTCCATGATTTTTGCTTGCTGAGCTGCATAATAAGTGCCTGCTCAGTCCCCAGAGAGGAGCCGGCTGAATCACGTGATTAGAGTCTGCTTATCCAGTTCATTACAGCCTTCAGCTCCAATTATTATTGCCTGCTAAGTTGCGTGATTCCTGCCAGCTCAGCTCCATGAGTATTGCCTGCTGAGCTGCGCGATTCCTGACTGCTAGCTTCTTGCTTATTGGCTGCTGAGCTGCCTGATTCCTGCCTGCTCTGCTTCTTGATTATTGCCTGCTGAGCTGCGTGATTCCTGCTTGCTCTGCTCCAGGATTATTGCCTGCTGAGCTGCGTGATTCGTGCCTGCTCAGCTCCTTGATTACTGTCTGCTGAGCTGCGTGATTCCTGCCTGCTCAGCTCCAGGAGTATTGTCTGCTGGGCTGCAAGATTCGTGTGTGCTCAGTCACGGGTGTCAAGCCTGCTGAGTCACGTGTTTAGAGTCTGCTTAGCCACTTAATGGCAGTCTGCTCAGCTCCTTGATCTTTGCCTGCTGAGCTGAGTGATTCCTGCCTGCTCAGCTCCATGAGTATTGCCTGCTGAGCTGCATGATTGGTGTCTGCTGAGCTGCACCATTTGTGTCTGCTGAGCTGCACCATTGGTGTCTGCTGAGCTGCCCAAATTGTGTCTGCTCAGTCACGGGTGTAGAGCCTGCTGCGTCACGTGTTTAGAGTCTGCTTAACCACTTCATTACAGTTTGCTCAGCTCCTTGACGATTTCCTGCTCCTCTCCGTGATTAGTGCCCTCTTAGCCAAGTGATTAGTGCCTGCTCAGCTCTTTGATTATTGCCTCCTGAAGCACGTGATCAGTGCATGATAGCCACGTGATCAGCGCCTCTCAGTCACGTGATCAGCGCCCCTCAGTCACGTGATCAGCGCCTCTCAGTCACGTGATCAGTGCCTCTCAGTCACGTGATCAGTGCATGCTCAGTCACGTGATCAGTGCCTCTCAGTCACGTGATCAGTGCCTCTCAGTCACGTGATCAGTGCATGCTCAGTCACGTGATCAGTGCATGCTCAGCCACGTGATCAGGGCCTGCTCAGTCACGTGATCAGGGTCTGCTGAATCAAGGGATTAGCGCTTGCTCAGCTGCATGCTTAATCCCTGCTCAGCTGCCTGACTCGTGCCTGATCAGCTGTGTGATTAGTCCCTGCTCAGCTGCGTGATTAGTGCCTGCTCAAGACCGGGTTAGGAGCCGGCTGAGTGACGTGATTAGAGTCTGCTTAGCCACTTCATTACAGTCTGCTCAGCTCCATGATTATTGCCTGCTAAGCTGCGTGATTCCTGCCTGCTCAGCTTCTTGATTATTGCCTGCTGAGCTGCGTGATTCCTGCTTGCTCAGCTCCATATTTATTGCCTGCTGAGCTGCGTGATTCCTGCCTGCTCAGCTTCTTGATTATTGCATGCTGAGCTGCGTGATTCCTGTTTGCTCAGCTCCATGATTATTGCCTGCAGAGCTGCGTGATTCCTGCTTGCTCAGCTCCATGATTTTTGCTTGCTGAGCTGCATAATAAGTGCCTGCTCAGTCCCCAGAGAGGAGCCGGCTGAATCACGTGATTAGAGTCTGCTTATCCAGTTCATTACAGCCTTCAGCTCCAATTATTATTGCCTGCTAAGTTGCGTGATTCCTGCCAGCTCAGCTCCATGAGTATTGCCTGCTGAGCTGCGCGATTCCTGACTGCTAGCTTCTTGCTTATTGGCTGCTGAGCTGCCTGATTCCTGCCTGCTCTGCTTCTTGATTATTGCCTGCTGAGCTGCGTGATTCCTGCTTGCTCTGCTCCAGGATTATTGCCTGCTGAGCTGCGTGATTCGTGCCTGCTCAGCTCCTTGATTACTGTCTGCTGAGCTGCGTGATTCCTGCCTGCTCAGCTCCAGGAGTATTGTCTGCTGGGCTGCAAGATTCGTGTGTGCTCAGTCACGGGTGTCAAGCCTGCTGAGTCACGTGTTTAGAGTCTGCTTAGCCACTTAATGGCAGTCTGCTCAGCTCCTTGATCTTTGCCTGCTGAGCTGAGTGATTCCTGCCTGCTCAGCTCCATGAGTATTGCCTGCTGAGCTGCATGATTGGTGTCTGCTGAGCTGCACCATTTGTGTCTGCTGAGCTGCACCATTGGTGTCTGCTGAGCTGCCCAAATTGTGTCTGCTCAGTCACGGGTGTAGAGCCTGCTGCGTCACGTGTTTAGAGTCTGCTTAACCACTTCATTACAGTTTGCTCAGCTCCTTGACGATTTCCTGCTCCTCTCCGTGATTAGTGCCCTCTTAGCCAAGTGATTAGTGCCTGCTCAGCTCTTTGATTATTGCCTCCTGAAGCACGTGATCAGTGCATGATAGCCACGTGATCAGCGCCTCTCAGTCACGTGATCAGCGCCCCTCAGTCACGTGATCAGCGCCTCTCAGTCACGTGATCAGTGCCTCTCAGTCACGTGATCAGTGCATGCTCAGTCACGTGATCAGTGCATGCTCAGCCACGTGATCAGGGCCTGCTCAGTCACGTGATCAGGGTCTGCTGAATCAAGGGATTAGCGCTTGCTCAGCTGCATGCTTAATCCCTGCTCAGCTGCCTGACTCGTGCCTGATCAGCTGTGTGATTAGTCCCTGCTCAGCTGCGTGATTAGTGCCTGCTCAAGACCGGGTTAGGAGCCGGCTGAGTGACGTGATTAGAGTCTGCTTAGCCACTTCATTACAGTCTGCTCAGCTCCATGATTATTGCCTGCTAAGCTGCGTGATTCCTGCCTGCTCAGCTCCATGATTTTTGCTTGCTGAGCTGCATAATAAGTGCCTGCTCAGTCCCCAGAGAGGAGCCGGCTGAATCACGTGATTAGAGTCTGCTTATCCAGTTCATTACAGCCTTCAGCTCCAATTATTATTGCCTGCTAAGTTGCGTGATTCCTGCCTGCTCAGGTCCGTGAGTATTGCCTGCTGAGTTGCGTGATTCCTGCCAGCTCAGCTCCATGATTATTGCCTGCTGAGCTGCGCGATTCCTGACTGCTAGCTTCTTGCTTATTGGCTGCTGAGCTGCCTGATTCCTGCCTGCTCTGCTTCTTGATTATTGCCTGCTGAGCTGCGTGATTCCTGCTTGCTCAGCTCCCGGATTAGTGCCTGCTGAGCTGCGTGATTCGTGCCTGCTCAGCTCCTTGATTACTGTCTGCTGAGCTGCGTGATTCCTGCCTGCTCAGCTCCAGGAGTATTGTCTGCTGGGCTGCAAGATTCGTGTGTGCTCAGTCACGGGTGTCAAGCCTGCTGAGTCACGTGTTTAGAGTCTGCTTAGCCACTTAATGGCAGTCTGCTCAGCTCCTTGATCTTTGCCTGCTGAGCTGAGTGATTCCTGCCTGCTCAGCTCCATGAGTATTGCCTGCTGAGCTGCATGATTGGTGTCTGCTGAGCTGCACCATTTGTGTCTGCTGAGCTGCACCATTGGTGTCTGCTGAGCTGCCCAAATTGTGTCTGCTCAGTCACGGGTGTAGAGCCTGCTGCGTCACGTGTTTAGAGTCTGCTTAACCACTTCATTACAGTTTGCTCAGCTCCTTGACGATTTCCTGCTCCTCTCCGTGATTAGTGCCCTCTTAGCCAAGTGATTAGTGCCTGCTCAGCTCTTTGATTATTGCCTCCTGAAGCACGTGATCAGTGCATGGTAGCCACGTGATCAGCGCCTCTCAGTCACGTGATCAGCGCCTCTCAGTCACGTGATCAGTGCCTCTCAGTCACGTGATCAGTGCATGCTCAGTCACGTGATCAGTGCCTCTCAGTCACGTGATCAGTGCCTCTCAGTCACGTGATCAGTGCATGCTCAGTCACGTGATCAGTGCATGCTCAGCCACGTGATCAGGGCCTGCTCAGTCACGTGATCAGGGTCTGCTGAATCAAGGGATTAGCGCTTGCTCAGCTGCATGCTTAATCCCTGCTCAGCTGCCTGACTCGTGCCTGATCAGCTGTGTGATTAGTCCCTGCTCAGCTGCGTGATTAGTGCCTGCTCAAGACCGGGTTAGGAGCCGGCTGAGTGACGTGATTAGAGTCTGCTTAGCCACTTCATTACAGTCTGCTCAGCTCCATGATTATTGCCTGCTAAGCTGCGTGATTCCTGCCTGCTCAGCTTCTTGATTATTGCCTGCTGAGCTGCGTGATTCCTGCTTGCTCAGCTCCATATTTATTGCCTGCTGAGCTGCGTGATTCCTGCCTGCTCAGCTTCTTGATTATTGCATGCTGAGCTGCGTGATTCCTGTTTGCTCAGCTCCATGATTATTGCCTGCTGAGCTGCGTGATTCCTGCTTGCTCAGCTCCATGATTTTTGCTTGCTGAGCTGCATAATAAGTGCCTGCTCAGTCCCCAGAGAGGAGCCGGCTGAATCACGTGATTAGAGTCTGCTTATCCAGTTCATTACAGCCTTCAGCTCCAATTATTATTGCCTGCTAAGTTGCGTGATTCCTGCCTGCTCAGGTCCGTGAGTATTGCCTGCTGAGTTGCGTGATTCCTGCCAGCTCAGCTCCATGATTATTGCCTGCTGAGCTGCGCGATTCCTGACTGCTAGCTTCTTGCTTATTGGCTGCTGAGCTGCCTGATTCCTGCCTGCTCTGCTTCTTGATTATTGCCTGCTGAGCTGCGTGATTCCTGCTTGCTCAGCTCCAGGATTAGTGCCTGCTGAGCTGCGTGATTCGTGCCTGCTCAGCTCCTTGATTACTGTCTGCTGAGCTGCGTGATTCCTGCCTGCTCAGCTCCAGGAGTATTGTCTGCTGGGCTGCAAGATTCGTGTGTGCTCAGTCACGGGTGTCAAGCCTGCTGAGTCACGTGTTTAGAGTCTGCTTAGCCACTTAATGGCAGTCTGCTCAGCTCCTTGATCTGAGCTTGCCTGCTCAGCTCCTTGAGCCTGCTGAGCTGAGTGATTCCTGCCTGCTCAGCTCCATGAGTATTGCCTGCTGAGCTGCATGATTGGTGTCTGCTGAGCTGCACCATTTGTGTCTGCTGAGCTGCACCATTGGTGTCTGCTGAGCTGTCCAAATTGTGTCTGCTCAGTCACGGGTGTAGAGCCTGCTGCGTCACGTGTTTAGAGTCTGCTTAACCACTTCATTACAGTTTGCTCAGCTCCTTGACGATTTCCTGCTCCTCTCCGTGATTAGTGCCCTCTTAGCCAAGTGATTAGTGCCTGCTCAGCTCTTTGATTATTGCCTCCTGAAGCACGTGATCAGTGCATGATAGCCACGTGATCAGCGCCTCTCAGTCACGTGATCAGCGCCCCTCAGTCACGTGATCAGCGCCTCTCAGTCACGTGATCAGTGCCTCTCAGTCACGTGATCAGTGCATGCTCAGTCACGTGATCAGTGCCTCTCAGTCACGTGATCAGTGCCTCTCAGTCACGTGATCAGTGCATGCTCAGTCACGTGATCAGTGCATGCTCAGCCACGTGATCAGGGCCTGCTCAGTCACGTGACCAGGGTCTGCTGAATCAAGGGATTAGCGCTTGCTCAGCTGCATGCTTAATCCCTGCTCAGCTGCCTGACTCGTGCCTGATCAGCTGTGTGATTAGTCCCTGCTCAGCTGCGTGATTAGTGCCTGCTCAAGACCGGGTTAGGAGCCGGCTGAGTGACATGATTAGAGTCTGCTTAGCCACTTCATTACAGTCTGCTCAGCTCCATGATTATTGCCTGCTAAGCTGCGTGATTCCTGCCTGCTCAGCTTCTTGATTATTGCCTGCTGAGCTGCGTGATTCCTGCTTGCTCAGCTCCATATTTATTGCCTGCTGAGCTGCGTGATTCCTGCCTGCTCAGCTTCTTGATTATTGCATGCTGAGCTGCGTGATTCCTGTTTGCTCAGCTCCATGATTATTGCCTGCTGAGCTGCGTGATTCCTGCTTGCTCAGCTCCATGATTTTTGCTTGCTGAGCTGCATAATAAGTGCCTGCTCAGTCCCCAGAGAGGAGCCGGCTGAATCACGTGATTAGAGTCTGCTTATCCAGTTCATTACAGCCTTCAGCTCCAATTATTATTGCCTGCTAAGTTGCGTGATTCCTGCCTGCTCAGGTCCGTGAGTATTGCCTGCTGAGTTGCGTGATTCCTGCCAGCTCAGCTCCATGATTATTGCCTGCTGAGCTGCGCGATTCCTGACTGCTAGCTTCTTGCTTATTGGCTGCTGAGCTGCCTGATTCCTGCCTGCTCTGCTTCTTGATTATTGCCTGCTGAGCTGCGTGATTCCTGCTTGCTCAGCTCCAGGATTATTGCCTGCTGAGCTGCGTGATTCGTGCCTGCTCAGCTCCTTGATTACTGTCTGCTGAGCTGCGTGATTCCTGCCTGCTCAGCTCCAGGAGTATTGTCTGCTGGGCTGCAAGATTCGTGTGTGCTCAGTCACGGGTGTCAAGCCTGCTGAGTCACGTGTTTAGAGTCTGCTTAGCCACTTAATGGCAGTCTGCTCAGCTCCTTGATCTTTGCCTGCTGAGCTGAGCTGAGTGATTCCTGCCTGCTCAGCTCCATGAGTATTGCCTGCTGAGCTGCATGATTGGTGTCTGCTGAGCTGCACCATTTGTGTCTGCTGAGCTGCACCATTGGTGTCTGCTGAGCTGCCCAAATTGTGTCTGCTCAGTCACGGGTGTAGAGCCTGCTGCGTCACGTGTTTAGAGTCTGCTTAACCACTTCATTACAGTTTGCTCAGCTCCTCGACGATTTCCTGCTCCTCTCCGTGATTAGTGCCCTCTTAGCCAAGTGATTAGTGCCTGCTCAGCTCTTTGATTATTGCCTCCTGAAGCACGTGATCAGTGCATGATAGCCACGTGATCAGCGCCTCTCAGTCACGTGATCAGCGCCCCTCAGTCACGTGATCAGCGCCTCTCAGTCACGTGATCAGTGCCTCTCAGTCACGTGATCAGTGCATGCTCAGTCACGTGATCAGTGCCTCTCAGTCACGTGATCAGTGCATGCTCAGTCACGTGATCAGTGCATGCTCAGCCACGTGATCAGGGCCTGCTCAGTCACGTGATCAGGGTCTGCTGAATCAAGGGATTAGCGCTTGCTCAGCTGCATGCTTAATCCCTGCTCAGCTGCCTGACTCGTGCCTGATCAGCTGTGTGATTAGTCCCTGCTCAGCTGCGTGATTAGTGCCTGCTCAAGACCGGGTTAGGAGCCGGCTGAGTGACGTGATTAGAGTCTGCTTAGCCACTTCATTACAGTCTGCTCAGCTCCATGATTATTGCCTGCTAAGCTGCGTGATTCCTGCCTGCTCAGCTTCTTGATTATTGCCTGCTGAGCTGCGTGATTCCTGCTTGCTCAGCTCCATATTTATTGCCTGCTGAGCTGCGTGATTCCTGCCTGCTCAGCTTCTTGATTATTGCATGCTGAGCTGCGTGATTCCTGTTTGCTCAGCTCCATGATTATTGCCTGCTGAGCTGCGTGATTCCTGCTTGCTCAGCTCCATGATTTTTGCTTGCTGAGCTGCATAATAAGTGCCTGCTCAGTCCCCAGAGAGGAGCCGGCTGAATCACGTGATTAGAGTCTGCTTATCCAGTTCATTACAGCCTTCAGCTCCAATTATTATTGCCTGCTAAGTTGCGTGATTCCTGCCTGCTCAGGTCCGTGAGTATTGCCTGCTGAGTTGCGTGATTCCTGCCAGCTCAGCTCCATGATTATTGCCTGCTGAGCTGCGCAATTCCTGACTGCTAGCTTCTTGCTTATTGGCTGCTGAGCTGCCTGATTCCTGCCTGCTCTGCTTCTTGATTATTGCCTGCTGAGCTGCGTGATTCCTGCTTGCTCAGCTCCAGGATTATTGCCTGCTGAGCTGCGTGATTCGTGCCTGCTCAGCTCCTTGATTACTGTCTGCTGAGCTGCGTGATTCCTGCCTGCTCAGCTCCAGGAGTATTGTCTGCTGGGCTGCAAGATTCGTGTGTGCTCAGTCACGGGTGTCAAGCCTGCTGAGTCACGTGTTTAGAGTCTGCTTAGCCACTTAATGGCAGTCTGCTCAGCTCCTTGATCTTTGCCTGCTGAGCTGAGTGATTCCTGCCTGCTCAGCTCCATGAGTATTGCCTGCTGAGCTGCATGATTGGTGTCTGCTGAGCTGCACCATTTGTGTCTGCTGAGCTGCACCATTGGTGTCTGCTGAGCTGCCCAAATTGTGTCTGCTCAGTCACGGGTGTAGAGCCTGCTGCGTCACGTGTTTAGAGTCTGCTTAACCACTTCATTACAGTTTGCTCAGCTCCTCGACGATTTCCTGCTCCTCTCCGTGATTAGTGCCCTCTTAGCCAAGTGATTAGTGCCTGCTCAGCTCTTTGATTATTGCCTCCTGAAGCACGTGATCAGTGCATGATAGCCACGTGATCAGCGCCTCTCAGTCACGTGATCAGCGCCCCTCAGTCACGTGATCAGCGCCTCTCAGTCACGTGATCAGTGCCTCTCAGTCACGTGATCAGTGCATGCTCAGTCACGTGATCAGTGCCTCTCAGTCACGTGATCAGTGCCTCTCAGTCACGTGATCAGTGCATGCTCAGTCACGTGATCAGTGCATGCTCAGCCACGTGATCAGGGCCTGCTCAGTCACGTGATCAGGGTCTGCTGAATCAAGGGATTAGCGCTTGCTCAGCTGCATGCTTAATCCCTGCTCAGCTGCCTGACTCGTGCCTGATCAGCTGTGTGATTAGTCCCTGCTCAGCTGCGTGATTAGTGCCTGCTCAAGACCGGGTTAGGAGCCGGCTGAGTGACGTGATTAGAGTCTGCTTAGCCACTTCATTACAGTCTGCTCAGCTCCATGATTATTGCCTGCTAAGCTGCGTGATTACTGCCTGCTCAGCTTCTTGATTATTGCCTGCTGAGCTGCGTGATTCCTGCTTGCTCAGCTCCATATTTATTGCCTGCTGAGCTGCGTGATTCCTGCCTGCTCAGCTTCTTGATTATTGCATGCTGAGCTGCGTGATTCCTGTTTGCTCAGCTCCATGATTATTGCCTGCTGAGCTGCGTGATTCCTGCTTGCTCAGCTCCATGATTTTTGCTTGCTGAGCTGCATAATAAGTGCCTGCTCAGTCCCCAGAGAGGAGCCGGCTGAATCACGTGATTAGAGTCTGCTTATCCAGTTCATTACAGCCTTCAGCTCCAATTATTATTGCCTGCTAAGTTGCGTGATTCCTGCCTGCTCAGGTCCGTGAGTATTGCCTGCTGAGTTGCGTGATTCCTGCCAGCTCAGCTCCATGATTATTGCCTGCTGAGCTGCGCGATTCCTGACTGCTAGCTTCTTGCTTATTGGCTGCTGAGCTGCCTGATTCCTGCCTGCTCTGCTTCTTGATTATTGCCTGCTGAGCTGCGTGATTCCTGCTTGCTCAGCTCCAGGATTATTGCCTGCTGAGCTGCGTGATTCGTGCCTGCTCAGCTCCTTGATTACTGTCTGCTGAGCTGCGTGATTCCTGCCTGCTCAGCTCCAGGAGTATTGTCTGCTGGGCTGCAAGATTCGTGTGTGCTCAGTCACGGGTGTCAAGCCTGCTGAGTCACGTGTTTAGAGTCTGCTTAGCCACTTAATGGCAGTCTGCTCAGCTCCTTGATCTTTGCCTGCTGAGCTGAGTGATTCCTGCCTGCTCAGCTCCATGAGTATTGCCTGCTGAGCTGCATGATTGGTGTCTGCTGAGCTGCACCATTTGTGTCTGCTGAGCTGCACCATTGGTGTCTGCTGAGCTGCCCAAATTGTGTCTGCTCAGTCACGGGTGTAGAGCCTGCTGCGTCACGTGTTTAGAGTCTGCTTAACCACTTCATTACAGTTTGCTCAGCTCCTCGACGATTTCCTGCTCCTCTCCGTGATTAGTGCCCTCTTAGCCAAGTGATTAGTGCCTGCTCAGCTCTTTGATTATTGCCTCCTGAAGCACGTGATCAGTGCATGATAGCCACGTGATCAGCGCCTCTCAGTCACGTGATCAGCGCCCCTCAGTCACGTGATCAGCGCCTCTCAGTCACGTGATCAGTGCCTCTCAGTCACGTGATCAGTGCATGCTCAGTCACGTGATCAGTGCCTCTCAGTCACGTGATCAGTGCCTCTCAGTCACGTGATCAATGCATGCTCAGTCACGTGATCAGTGCATGCTCAGCCACGTGATCAGGGCCTGCTCAGTCACGTGATCAGGGTCTGCTGAATCAAGGGATTAGCGCTTGCTCAGCTGCATGCTTAATCCCTGCTCAGCTGCCTGACTCGTGCCTGATCAGCTGTGTGATTAGTCCCTGCTCAGCTGCGTGATTAGTGCCTGCTCAAGACCGGGTTAGGAGCCGGCTGAGTGACGTGATTAGAGTCTGCTTAGCCACTTCATTACAGTCTGCTCAGCTCCATGATTATTGCCTGCTAAGCTGCGTGATTCCTGCCTGCTCAGCTTCTTGATTATTGCCTGCTGAGCTGCGTGATTCCTGCTTGCTCAGCTCCATATTTATTGCCTGCTGAGCTGCGTGATTCCTGCCTGCTCAGCTTCTTGATTATTGCATGCTGAGCTGCGTGATTCCTGTTTGCTCAGCTCCATGATTATTGCCTGCTGAGCTGCGTGATTCCTGCTTGCTCAGCTCCATGATTTTTGCTTGCTGAGCTGCATAATAAGTGCCTGCTCAGTCCCCAGAGAGGAGCCGGCTGAATCACGTGATTAGAGTCTGCTTATCCAGTTCATTACAGCCTTCAGCTCCAATTATTATTGCCTGCTAAGTTGCGTGATTCCTGCCTGCTCAGGTCCGTGAGTATTGCCTGCTGAGTTGCGTGATTCCTGCCAGCTCAGCTCCATGATTATTGCCTGCTGAGCTGCGCGATTCCTGACTGCTAGCTTCTTGCTTATTGGCTGCTGAGCTGCCTGATTCCTGCCTGCTCTGCTTCTTGATTATTGCCTGCTGAGCTGCGTGATTCCTGCTTGCTCAGCTCCAGGATTATTGCCTGCTGAGCTGCGTGATTCGTGCCTGCTCAGCTCCTTGATTACTGTCTGCTGAGCTGCGTGATTCCTGCCTGCTCAGCTCCAGGAGTATTGTCTGCTGGGCTGCAAGATTCGTGTGTGCTCAGTCACGGGTGTCAAGCCTGCTGAGTCACGTGTTTAGAGTCTGCTTAGCCACTTAATGGCAGTCTGCTCAGCTCCTTGATCTTTGCCTGCTGAGCTGAGTGATTCCTGCCTGCTCAGCTACATGAGTATTGCCTGCTGAGCTGCATGATTGGTGTCTGCTGAGCTGCACCATTTGTGTCTGCTGAGCTGCACCATTGGTGTCTGCTGAGCTGCCCAAATTGTGTCTGCTCAGTCACGGGTGTAGAGCCTGCTGCGTCACGTGTTTAGAGTCTGCTTAACCACTTCATTACAGTTTGCTCAGCTCCTCGACGATTTCCTGCTCCTCTCCGTGATTAGTGCCCTCTTAGCCAAGTGATTAGTGCCTGCTCAGCTCTTTGATTATTGCCTCCTGAAGCACGTGATCAGTGCATGGTAGCCACGTGATCAGCACCTCTCAGTCACGTGATCAGCGCCCCTCAGTCACGTGATCAGCGCCTCTCAGTCACGTGATCAGTGCCTCTCAGTCACGTGATCAGTGCATGCTCAGTCACGTGATCAGTGCCTCTCAGTCACGTGATCAGTGCCTCTCAGTCACGTGATCAGTGCATGCTCAGTCACGTGATCAGTGCATGCTCAGCCACGTGATCAGGGCCTGCTCAGTCACGTGATCAGGGTCTGCTGAATCAAGGGATTAGCGCTTGCTCAGCTGCATGCTTAATCCCTGCTCAGCTGCCTGACTCGTGCCTGATCAGCTGTGTGATTAGTCCCTGCTCAGCTGCGTGATTAGTGCCTGCTCAAGACCGGGTTAGGAGCCGGCTGAGTGACGTGATTAGAGTCTGCTTAGCCACTTCATTACAGTCTGCTCAGCTCCATGATTATTGCCTGCTAAGCTGCGTGATTCCTGCCTGCTCAGCTTCTTGATTATTGCCTGCTGAGCTGCGTGATTCCTGCTTGCTCAGCTCCATATTTATTGCCTGCTGAGCTGCGTGATTCCTGCCTGCTCAGCTTCTTGATTATTGCATGCTGAGCTGCGTGATTCCTGTTTGCTCAGCTCCATGATTATTGCCTGCTGAGCTGCGTGATTCCTGCTTGCTCAGCTCCATGATTTTTGCTTGCTGAGCTGCATAATAAGTGCCTGCTCAGTCCCCAGAGAGGAGCCGGCTGAATCACGTGATTAGAGTCTGCTTATCCAGTTCATTACAGCCTTCAGCTCCAATTATTATTGCCTGCTAAGTTGCGTGATTCCTGCCTGCTCAGGTCCGTGAGTATTGCCTGCTGAGTTGCGTGATTCCTGCCAGCTCAGCTCCATGATTATTGCCTGCTGAGCTGCGCGATTCCTGACTGCTAGCTTCTTGCTTATTGGCTGCTGAGCTGCCTGATTCCTGCCTGCTCTGCTTCTTGATTATTGCCTGCTGAGCTGCGTGATTCCTGCTTGCTCAGCTCCAGGATTATTGCCTGCTGAGCTGCGTGATTCGTGCCTGCTCAGCTCCTTGATTACTGTCTGCTGAGCTGCGTGATTCCTGCCTGCTCAGCTCCAGGAGTATTGTCTGCTGGGCTGCAAGATTCGTGTGTGCTCAGTCACGGGTGTCAAGCCTGCTGAGTCACGTGTTTAGAGTCTGCTTAGCCACTTAATGGCAGTCTGCTCAGCTCCTTGATCTTTGCCTGCTGAGCTGAGCTGATGATTCCTGCCTGCTCAGCTCCATGAGTATTGCCTGCTGAGCTGCATGATTGGTGTCTGCTGAGCTGCACCATTTGTGTCTGCTGAGCTGCACCATTGGTGTCTGCTGAGCTGCCCAAATTGTGTCTGCTCAGTCACGGGTGTAGAGCCTGCTGCGTCACGTGTTTAGAGTCTGCTTAACCACTTCATTACAGTTTGCTCAGCTCCTTGACGATTTCCTGCTCCTCTCCGTGATTAGTGCCCTCTTAGCCAAGTGATTAGTGCCTGCTCAGCTCTTTGATTATTGCCTCCTGAAGCACGTGATCAGTGCATGATAGCCACGTGATCAGCGCCTCTCAGTCACGTGATCAGCGCCCCTCAGTCACGTGATCAGCGCCTCTCAGTCACGTGATCAGTGCCTCTCAGTCACGTGATCAGTGCATGCTCAGTCACGTGATCAGTGCCTCTCAGTCACGTGATCAGTGCCTCTCAGTCACGTGATCAGTGCATGCTCAGTCACGTGATCAGTGCATGCTCAGCCACGTGATCAGGGCCTGCTCAGTCACGTGATCAGGGTCTGCTGAATCAAGGGATTAGCGCTTGCTCAGCTGCATGCTTAATCCCTGCTCAGCTGCCTGACTCGTGCCTGATCAGCTGTGTGATTAGTCCCTGCTCAGCTGCGTGATTAGTGCCTGCTCAAGACCGGGTTAGGAGCCGGCTGAGTGACGTGATTAGAGTCTGCTTAGCCACTTCATTACAGTCTGCTCAGCTCCATGATTATTGCCTGCTAAGCTGCGTGATTCCTGCCTGCTCAGCTTCTTGATTATTGCCTGCTGAGCTGCGTGATTCCTGCTTGCTCAGCTCCATATTTATTGCCTGCTGAGCTGCGTGATTCCTGCCTGCTCAGCTTCTTGATTATTGCATGCTGAGCTGCGTGATTCCTGTTTGCTCAGCTCCATGATTATTGCCTGCTGAGCTGCGTGATTCCTGCTTGCTCAGCTCCATGATTTTTGCTTGCTGAGCTGCATAATAAGTGCCTGCTCAGTCCCCAGAGAGGAGCCGGCTGAATCACGTGATTAGAGTCTGCTTATCCAGTTCATTACAGCCTTCAGCTCCAATTATTATTGCCTGCTAAGTTGCGTGATTCCTGCCTGCTCAGGTCCGTGAGTATTGCCTGCTGAGTTGCGTGATTCCTGCCAGCTCAGCTCCATGATTATTGCCTGCTGAGCTGCGCGATTCCTGACTGCTAGCTTCTTGCTTATTGGCTGCTGAGCTGCCTGATTCCTGCCTGCTCTGCTTCTTGATTATTGCCTGCTGAGCTGCGTGATTCCTGCTTGCTCAGCTCCAGGATTATTGCCTGCTGAGCTGCGTGATTCGTGCCTGCTCAGCTCCTTGATTACTGTCTGCTGAGCTGCGTGATTCCTGCCTGCTCAGCTCCAGGAGTATTGTCTGCTGGGCTGCAAGATTCGTGTGTGCTCAGTCACGGGTGTCAAGCCTGCTGAGTCACGTGTTTAGAGTCTGCTTAGCCACTTAATGGCAGTCTGCTCAGCTCCTTGATCTTTGCCTGCTGAGCTGAGTGATTCCTGCCTGCTCAGCTCCATGAGTATTGCCTGCTGAGCTGCATGATTGGTGTCTGCTGAGCTGCACCATTTGTGTCTGCTGAGCTGCACCATTGGTGTCTGCTGAGCTGCCCAAATTGTGTCTGCTCAGTCACGGGTGTAGAGCCTGCTGCGTCACGTGTTTAGAGTCTGCTTAACCACTTCATTACAGTTTGCTCAGCTCCTTGACGATTTCCTGCTCCTCTCCGTGATTAGTGCCCTCTTAGCCAAGAGATTAGTGCCTGCTCAGCTCTTTGATTATTGCCTCCTGAAGCACGTGATCAGTGCATGATAGCCACGTGATCAGCGCCTCACAGTCACGTGATCAGCGCCCTTCAGTCACGTGATCAGCGCCTCTCAGTCACGTGATCAGTGCCTCTCAGTCACGTGATCAGTGCATGCTCAGTCACGTGATCAGTGCCTCTCAGTCACGTGATCAGTGCCTCTCAGTCACGTGATCAGTGCATGCTCAGTCACGTGATCAGTGCATGCTCAGCCACGTGATCAGGGCCTGCTCAGTCACGTGATCAGGGTCTGCTGAATCAAGGGATTAGCGCTTGCTCAGCTGCATGCTTAATCCCTGCTCAGCTGCCTGACTCGTGCCTGATCAGCTGTGTGATTAGTCCCTGCTCAGCTGCGTGATTAGTGCCTGCTCAAGACCGGGTTAGGAGCCGGCTGAGTGACGTGATTAGAGTCTGCTTAGCCACTTCATTACAGTCTGCTCAGCTCCATGATTATTGCCTGCTAAGCTGCGTGATTCCTG
Source organism: Bos javanicus (assembly GCF_032452875.1). Taxonomy (NCBI): domain Eukaryota; kingdom Metazoa; phylum Chordata; class Mammalia; order Artiodactyla; family Bovidae; genus Bos; species Bos javanicus. The sequence continues at coordinate 192,418 of NW_026893790.1, forward strand.
CCTGCTCAGCTTCTTGATTATTGCCTGCTGAGCTGCGTGATTCCTGCTTGCTCAGCTCCATATTTATTGCCTGCTGAGCTGCGTGATTCCTGCCTGCTCAGCTTCTTGATTATTGCATGCTGAGCTGCGTGATTCCTGTTTGCTCAGCTCCATGATTATTGCCTGCTGAGCTGCGTGATTCCTGCTTGCTCAGCTCCATGATTTTTGCTTGCTGAGCTGCATAATAAGTGCCTGCTCAGTCCCCAGAGAGGAGCCGGCTGAATCACGTGATTAGAGTCTGCTTATCCAGTTCATTACAGCCTTCAGCTCCAATTATTATTGCCTGCTAAGTTGCGTGATTCCTGCCTGCTCAGGTCCGTGAGTATTGCCTGCTGAGTTGCGTGATTCCTGCCAGCTCAGCTCCATGATTATTGCCTGCTGAGCTGCGCGATTCCTGACTGCTAGCTTCTTGCTTATTGGCTGCTGAGCTGCCTGATTCCTGCCTGCTCTGCTTCTTGATTATTGCCTGCTGAGCTGCGTGATTCCTGCTTGCTCAGCTCCAGGATTATTGCCTGCTGAGCTGCGTGATTCGTGCCTGCTCAGCTCCTTGATTACTGTCTGCTGAGCTGCGTGATTCCTGCCTGCTCAGCTCCAGGAGTATTGTCTGCTGGGCTGCAAGATTCGTGTGTGCTCAGTCACGGGTGTCAAGCCTGCTGAGTCACGTGTTTAGAGTCTGCTTAGCCACTTAATGGCAGTCTGCTCAGCTCCTTGATCTTTGCCTGCTGAGCTGAGTGATTCCTGCCTGCTCAGCTCCATGAGTATTGCCTGCTGAGCTGCATGATTGGTGTCTGCTGAGCTGCACCATTTGTGTCTGCTGAGCTGCACCATTGGTGTCTGCTGAGCTGCCCAAATTGTGTCTGCTCAGTCACGGGTGTAGAGCCTGCTGCGTCACGTGTTTAGAGTCTGCTTAACCACTTCATTACAGTTTGCTCAGCTCCTCGACGATTTCCTGCTCCTCTCCGTGATTAGTGCCCTCTTAGCCAAGTGATTAGTGCCTGCTCAGCTCTTTGATTATTGCCTCCTGAAGCACGTGATCAGTGCATGATAGCCACGTGATCAGCGCCTCTCAGTCACGTGATCAGCGCCCCTCAGTCACGTGATCAGCGCCTCTCAGTCACGTGATCAGTGCCTCTCAGTCACGTGATCAGTGCATGCTCAGTCACGTGATCAGTGCCTCTCAGTCACGTGATCAGTGCCTCTCAGTCACGTGATCAGTGCATGCTCAGTCACGTGATCAGTGCATGCTCAGCCACGTGATCAGGGCCTGCTCAGTCACGTGATCAGGGTCTGCTGAATCAAGGGATTAGCGCTTGCTCAGCTGCATGCTTAATCCCTGCTCAGCTGCCTGACTCGTGCCTGATCAGCTGTGTGATTAGTCCCTGCTCAGCTGCGTGATTAGTGCCTGCTCAAGACCGGGTTAGGAGCCGGCTGAGTGACATGATTAGAGTCTGCTTAGCCACTTCATTACAGTCTGCTCAGCTCCATGATTATTGCCTGCTAAGCTGCGTGATTCCTGCCTGCTCAGCTTCTTGATTATTGCCTGCTGAGCTGCGTGATTCCTGCTTGCTCAGCTCCATATTTATTGCCTGCTGAGCTGCGTGATTCCTGCCTGCTCAGCTTCTTGATTATTGCATGCTGAGCTGCGTGATTCCTGTTTGCTCAGCTCCATGATTATTGCCTGCTGAGCTGCGTGATTCCTGCTTGCTCAGCTCCATGATTTTTGCTTGCTGAGCTGCATAATAAGTGCCTGCTCAGTCCCCAGAGAGGAGCCGGCTGAATCACGTGATTAGAGTCTGCTTATCCAGTTCATTACAGCCTTCAGCTCCAATTATTATTGCCTGCTAAGTTGCGTGATTCCTGCCTGCTCAGGTCCGTGAGTATTGCCTGCTGAGTTGCGTGATTCCTGCCAGCTCAGCTCCATGATTATTGCCTGCTGAGCTGCGCGATTCCTGACTGCTAGCTTCTTGCTTATTGGCTGCTGAGCTGCCTGATTCCTGCCTGCTCTGCTTCTTGATTATTGCCTGCTGAGCTGCGTGATTCCTGCTTGCTCAGCTCCAGGATTATTGCCTGCTGAGCTGCGTGATTCGTGCCTGCTCAGCTCCTTGATTACTGTCTGCTGAGCTGCGTGATTCCTGCCTGCTCAGCTCCAGGAGTATTGTCTGCTGGGCTGCAAGATTCGTGTGTGCTCAGTCACGGGTGTCAAGCCTGCTGAGTCACGTGTTTAGAGTCTGCTTAGCCACTTAATGGCAGTCTGCTCAGCTCCTTGATCTTTGCCTGCTGAGCTGAGTGATTCCTGCCTGCTCAGCTACATGAGTATTGCCTGCTGAGCTGCATGATTGGTGTCTGCTGAGCTGCACCATTTGTGTCTGCTGAGCTGCACCATTGGTGTCTGCTGAGCTGCCCAAATTGTGTCTGCTCAGTCACGGGTGTAGAGCCTGCTGCGTCACGTGTTTAGAGTCTGCTTAACCACTTCATTACAGTTTGCTCAGCTCCTCGACGATTTCCTGCTCCTCTCCGTGATTAGTGCCCTCTTAGCCAAGTGATTAGTGCCTGCTCAGCTCTTTGATTATTGCCTCCTGAAGCACGTGATCAGTGCATGGTAGCCACGTGATCAGCACCTCTCAGTCACGTGATCAGCGCCCCTCAGTCACGTGATCAGCGCCTCTCAGTCACGTGATCAGTGCCTCTCAGTCACGTGATCAGTGCATGCTCAGTCACGTGATCAGTGCCTCTCAGTCACGTGATCAGTGCCTCTCAGTCACGTGATCAGTGCATGCTCAGTCACGTGATCAGTGCATGCTCAGCCACGTGATCAGGGCCTGCTCAGTCACGTGATCAGGGTCTGCTGAATCAAGGGATTAGCGCTTGCTCAGCTGCATGCTTAATCCCTGCTCAGCTGCCTGACTCGTGCCTGATCAGCTGTGTGATTAGTCCCTGCTCAGCTGCGTGATTAGTGCCTGCTCAAGACCGGGTTAGGAGCCGGCTGAGTGACGTGATTAGAGTCTGCTTAGCCACTTCATTACAGTCTGCTCAGCTCCATGATTATTGCCTGCTAAGCTGCGTGATTCCTGCCTTGCTCAGCTCCATATTTATTGCCTGCTGAGCTGCGTGATTCCTGCCTGCTCAGCTTCTTGATTATTGCATGCTGAGCTGCGTGATTCCTGTTTGCTCAGCTCCATGATTATTGCCTGCTGAGCTGCGTGATTCCTGCTTGCTCAGCTCCATGATTTTTGCTTGCTGAGCTGCATAATAAGTGCCTGCTCAGTCCCCAGAGAGGAGCCGGCTGAATCACGTGATTAGAGTCTGCTTATCCAGTTCATTACAGCCTTCAGCTCCAATTATTATTGCCTGCTAAGTTGCGTGATTCCTGCCTGCTCAGGTCCGTGAGTATTGCCTGCTGAGTTGCGTGATTCCTGCCAGCTCAGCTCCATGATTATTGCCTGCTGAGCTGCGCGATTCCTGACTGCTAGCTTCTTGCTTATTGGCTGCTGAGCTGCCTGATTCCTGCCTGCTCTGCTTCTTGATTATTGCCTGCTGAGCTGCGTGATTCCTGCTTGCTCAGCTCCAGGATTATTGCCTGCTGAGCTGCGTGATTCGTGCCTGCTCAGCTCCTTGATTACTGTCTGCTGAGCTGCGTGATTCCTGCCTGCTCAGCTCCAGGAGTATTGTCTGCTGGGCTGCAAGATTCGTGTGTGCTCAGTCACGGGTGTCAAGCCTGCTGAGTCACGTGTTTAGAGTCTGCTTAGCCACTTAATGGCAGTCTGCTCAGCTCCTTGATCTTTGCCTGCTGAGCTGAGTGATTCCTGCCTGCTCAGCTCCATGAGTATTGCCTGCTGAGCTGCATGATTGGTGTCTGCTGAGCTGCACCATTTGTGTCTGCTGAGCTGCACCATTGGTGTCTGCTGAGCTGCCCAAATTGTGTCTGCTCAGTCACGGGTGTAGAGCCTGCTGCGTCACGTGTTTAGAGTCTGCTTAACCACTTCATTACAGTTTGCTCAGCTCCTTGACGATTTCCTGCTCCTCTCCGTGATTAGTGCCCTCTTAGCCAAGTGATTAGTGCCTGCTCAGCTCTTTGATTATTGCCTCCTGAAGCACGTGATCAGTGCATGATAGCCACGTGATCAGCGCCTCTCAGTCACGTGATCAGCGCCCCTCAGTCACGTGATCAGCGCCTCTCAGTCACGTGATCAGTGCCTCTCAGTCACGTGATCAGTGCATGCTCAGTCACGTGATCAGTGCCTCTCAGTCACGTGATCAGTGCCTCTCAGTCACGTGATCAGTGCATGCTCAGTCACGTGATCAGTGCATGCTCAGCCACGTGATCAGGGCCTGCTCAGTCACGTGATCAGGGTCTGCTGAATCAAGGGATTAGCGCTTGCTCAGCTGCATGCTTAATCCCTGCTCAGCTGCCTGACTCGTGCCTGATCAGCTGTGTGATTAGTCCCTGCTCAGCTGCGTGATTAGTGCCTGCTCAAGACCGGGTTAGGAGCCGGCTGAGTGACGTGATTAGAGTCTGCTTAGCCACTTCATTACAGTCTGCTCAGCTCCATGATTATTGCCTGCTAAGCTGCGTGATTCCTGCCTGCTCAGCTTCTTGATTATTGCCTGCTGAGCTGCGTGATTCCTGCTTGCTCAGCTCCATATTTATTGCCTGCTGAGCTGCGTGATTCCTGCCTGCTCAGCTTCTTGATTATTGCATGCTGAGCTGCGTGATTCCTGTTTGCTCAGCTCCATGATTATTGCCTGCTGAGCTGCGTGATTCCTGCTTGCTCAGCTCCATGATTTTTGCTTGCTGAGCTGCATAATAAGTGCCTGCTCAGTCCCCAGAGAGGAGCCGGCTGAATCACGTGATTAGAGTCTGCTTATCCAGTTCATTACAGCCTTCAGCTCCAATTATTATTGCCTGCTAAGTTGCGTGATTCCTGCCTGCTCAGGTCCGTGAGTATTGCCTGCTGAGTTGCGTGATTCCTGCCAGCTCAGCTCCATGATTATTGCCTGCTGAGCTGCGCGATTCCTGACTGCTAGCTTCTTGCTTATTGGCTGCTGAGCTGCCTGATTCCTGCCTGCTCTGCTTCTTGATTATTGCCTGCTGAGCTGCGTGATTCCTGCTTGCTCAGCTCCAGGATTATTGCCTGCTGAGCTGCGTGATTCGTGCCTGCTCAGCTCCTTGATTACTGTCTGCTGAGCTGCGTGATTCCTGCCTGCTCAGCTCCAGGAGTATTGTCTGCTGGGCTGCAAGATTCGTGTGTGCTCAGTCACGGGTGTCAAGCCTGCTGAGTCACGTGTTTAGAGTCTGCTTAGCCACTTAATGGCAGTCTGCTCAGCTCCTTGATCTTTGCCTGCTGAGCTGAGTGATTCCTGCCTGCTCAGCTCCATGAGTATTGCCTGCTGAGCTGCATGATTGGTGTCTGCTGAGCTGCACCATTTGTGTCTGCTGAGCTGCACCATTGGTGTCTGCTGAGCTGCCCAAATTGTGTCTGCTCAGTCACGGGTGTAGAGCCTGCTGCGTCACGTGTTTAGAGTCTGCTTAACCACTTCATTACAGTTTGCTCAGCTCCTCGACGATTTCCTGCTCCTCTCCGTGATTAGTGCCCTCTTAGCCAAGTGATTAGTGCCTGCTCAGCTCTTTGATTATTGCCTCCTGAAGCACGTGATCAGTGCATGATAGCCACGTGATCAGCGCCTCTCAGTCACGTGATCAGCGCCCCTCAGTCACGTGATCAGCGCCTCTCAGTCACGTGATCAGTGCCTCTCAGTCACGTGATCAGTGCATGCTCAGTCACGTGATCAGTGCCTCTCAGTCACGTGATCAGTGCCTCTCAGTCACGTGATCAGTGCATGCTCAGTCACGTGATCAGTGCATGCTCAGCCACGTGATCAGGGCCTGCTCAGTCACGTGATCAGGGTCTGCTGAATCAAGGGATTAGCGCTTGCTCAGCTGCATGCTTAATCCCTGCTCAGCTGCCTGACTCGTGCCTGATCAGCTGTGTGATTAGTCCCTGCTCAGCTGCGTGATTAGTGCCTGCTCAAGACCGGGTTAGGAGCCGGCTGAGTGACGTGATTAGAGTCTGCTTGGCCACTTCATTACAGTCTGCTCAGCTCCATGATTATTGCCTGCTAAGCTGCGTGATTCCTGCCTGCTCAGCTTCTTGATTATTGCCTGCTGAGCTGCGTGATTCCTGCTTGCTCAGCTCCATATTTATTGCCTGCTGAGCTGCGTGATTCCTGCCTGCTCAGCTTCTTGATTATTGCATGCTGAGCTGCGTGATTCCTGTTTGCTCAGCTCCATGATTATTGCCTGCTGAGCTGCGTGATTCCTGCTTGCTCAGCTCCATGATTTTTGCTTGCTGAGCTGCATAATAAGTGCCTGCTCAGTCCCCAGAGAGGAGCCGGCTGAATCACGTGATTAGAGTCTGCTTATCCAGTTCATTGCAGCCTTCAGCTCCAATTATTATTGCCTGCTAAGTTGCGTGATTCCTGCCTGCTCAGGTCCGTGAGTATTGCCTGCTGAGCTGCGCGATTCCTGACTGCTAGCTTCTTGTTTATTGGCTGCTGAGCTGCCTGATTCCTGCCTGCTCTGCTTCTTGATTATTGCCTGCTGAGCTGCGTGATTCCTGCTTGCTCAGCTCCAGGATTATTGCCTGCTGAGCTGCGTGATTCGTGCCTGCTCAGCTCCTTGATTACTGTCTGCTGAGCTGCGTGATTCCTGCCTGCTCAGCTCCAGGAGTATTGTCTGCTGGGCTGCAAGATTCGTGTGTGCTCAGTCACGGGTGTCAAGCCTGCTGAGTCACGTGTTTAGAGTCTGCTTAGCCACTTAATGGCAGTCTGCTCAGCTCCTTGATCTTTGCCTGCTGAGCTGAGTGATTCCTGCCTGCTCAGCTCCATGAGTATTGCCTGCTGAGCTGCATGATTGGTGTCTGCTGAGCTGCACCATTTGTGTCTGCTGAGCTGCACCATTGGTGTCTGCTGAGCTGCCCAAATTGTGTCTGCTCAGTCACGGGTGTAGAGCCTGCTGCGTCACGTGTTTAGAGTCTGCTTAACCACTTCATTACAGTTTGCTCAGCTCCTTGACGATTTCCTGCTCCTCTCCGTGATTAGTGCCCTCTTAGCCAAGTGATTAGTGCCTGCTCAGCTCTTTGATTATTGCCTCCTGAAGCACGTGATCAGTGCATGATAGCCACGTGATCAGCGCCTCTCAGTCACGTGATCAGCGCCCCTCAGTCACGTGATCAGCGCCTCTCAGTCACGTGATCAGTGCCTCTCAGTCACGTGATCAGTGCATGCTCAGTCACGTGATCAGTGCCTCTCAGTCACGTGATCAGTGCCTCTCAGTCACGTGATCAGTGCATGCTCAGTCACGTGATCAGTGCATGCTCAGCCACGTGATCAGGGCCTGCTCAGTCACGTGATCAGGGTCTGCTGAATCAAGGGATTAGCGCTTGCTCAGCTGCATGCTTAATCCCTGCTCAGCTGCCTGACTCGTGCCTGATCAGCTGTGTGATTAGTCCCTGCTCAGCTGCGTGATTAGTGCCTGCTCAAGACCGGGTTAGGAGCCGGCTGAGTGACGTGATTAGAGTCTGCTTAGCCACTTCATTACAGTCTGCTCAGCTCCATGATTATTGCCTGCTAAGCTGCGTGATTCCTGCCTGCTCAGCTTCTTGATTATTGCCTGCTGAGCTGCGTGATTCCTGCTTGCTCAGCTCCATATTTATTGCCTGCTGAGCTGCGTGATTCCTGCCTGCTCAGCTTCTTGATTATTGCATGCTGAGCTGCGTGATTCCTGTTTGCTCAGCTCCATGATTATTGCCTGCTGAGCTGCGTGATTCCTGCTTGCTCAGCTCCATGATTTTTGCTTGCTGAGCTGCATAATAAGTGCCTGCTCAGTCCCCAGAGAGGAGCCGGCTGAATCACGTGATTAGAGTCTGCTTATCCAGTTCATTACAGCCTTCAGCTCCAATTATTATTGCCTGCTAAGTTGCGTGATTCCTGCCTGCTCAGGTCCGTGAGTATTGCCTGCTGAGTTGCGTGATTCCTGCCAGCTCAGCTCCATGATTATTGCCTGCTGAGCTGCGCGATTCCTGACTGCTAGCTTCTTGCTTATTGGCTGCTGAGCTGCCTGATTCCTGCCTGCTCTGCTTCTTGATTATTGCCTGCTGAGCTGCGTGATTCCTGCTTGCTCAGCTCCAGGATTATTGCCTGCTGAGCTGCGTGATTCGTGCCTGCTCAGCTCCTTGATTACTGTCTGCTGAGCTGCGTGATTCCTGCCTGCTCAGCTCCAGGAGTATTGTCTGCTGGGCTGCAAGATTCGTGTGTGCTCAGTCACGGGTGTCAAGCCTGCTGAGTCACGTGTTTAGAGTCTGCTTAGCCACTTAATGGCAGTCTGCTCAGCTCCTTGATCTTTGCCTGCTGAGCTGAGTGATTCCTGCCTGCTCAGCTCCATGAGTATTGCCTGCTGAGCTGCATGATTGGTGTCTGCTGAGCTGCACCATTTGTGTCTGCTGAGCTGCACCATTGGTGTCTGCTGAGCTGCCCAAATTGTGTCTGCTCAGTCACGGGTGTAGAGCCTGCTGCGTCACGTGTTTAGAGTCTGCTTAACCACTTCATTACAGTTTGCTCAGCTCCTTGACGATTTCCTGCTCCTCTCCGTGATTAGTGCCCTCTTAGCCAAGAGATTAGTGCCTGCTCAGCTCTTTGATTATTGCCTCCTGAAGCACGTGATCAGTGCATGATAGCCACGTGATCAGCGCCTCACAGTCACGTGATCAGCGCCCTTCAGTCACGTGATCAGCGCCTCTCAGTCACGTGATCAGTGCCTCTCAGTCACGTGATCAGTGCATGCTCAGTCACGTGATCAGTGCCTCTCAGTCACGTGATCAGTGCCTCTCAGTCACGTGATCAGTGCATGCTCAGTCACGTGATCAGTGCATGCTCAGCCACGTGATCAGGGCCTGCTCAGTCACGTGATCAGGGTCTGCTGAATCAAGGGATTAGCGCTTGCTCAGCTGCATGCTTAATCCCTGCTCAGCTGCCTGACTCGTGCCTGATCAGCTGTGTGATTAGTCCCTGCTCAGCTGCGTGATTAGTGCCTGCTCAAGACCGGGTTAGGAGCCGGCTGAGTGACGTGATTAGAGTCTGCTTAGCCACTTCATTACAGTCTGCTCAGCTCCATGATTATTGCCTGCTAAGCTGCGTGATTCCTGCCTGCTCAGCTTCTTGATTATTGCCTGCTGAGCTGCGTGATTCCTGCTTGCTCAGCTCCATATTTATTGCCTGCTGAGCTGCGTGATTCCTGCCTGCTCAGCTTCTTGATTATTGCATGCTGAGCTGCGTGATTCCTGTTTGCTCAGCTCCATGATTATTGCCTGCTGAGCTGCGTGATTCCTGCTTGCTCAGCTCCATGATTTTTGCTTGCTGAGCTGCATAATAAGTGCCTGCTCAGTCCCCAGAGAGGAGCCGGCTGAATCACGTGATTAGAGTCTGCTTATCCAGTTCATTACAGCCTTCAGCTCCAATTATTATTGCCTGCTAAGTTGCGTGATTCCTGCCTGCTCAGGTCCGTGAGTATTGCCTGCTGAGTTGCGTGATTCCTGCCAGCTCAGCTCCATGATTATTGCCTGCTGAGCTGCGCGATTCCTGACTGCTAGCTTCTTGCTTATTGGCTGCTGAGCTGCCTGATTCCTGCCTGCTCTGCTTCTTGATTATTGCCTGCTGAGCTGCGTGATTCCTGCTTGCTCAGCTCCAGGATTATTGCCTGCTGAGCTGCGTGATTCGTGCCTGCTCAGCTCCTTGATTACTGTCTGCTGAGCTGCGTGATTCCTGCCTGCTCAGCTCCAGGAGTATTGTCTGCTGGGCTGCAAGATTCGTGTGTGCTCAGTCACGGGTGTCAAGCCTGCTGAGTCACGTGTTTAGAGTCTGCTTAGCCACTTAATGGCAGTCTGCTCAGCTCCTTGATCTTTGCCTGCTGAGCTGAGTGATTCCTGCCTGCTCAGCTCCATGAGTATTGCCTGCTGAGCTGCATGATTGGTGTCTGCTGAGCTGCACCATTTGTGTCTGCTGAGCTGCACCATTGGTGTCTGCTGAGCTGCCCAAATTGTGTCTGCTCAGTCACGGGTGTAGAGCCTGCTGCGTCACGTGTTTAGAGTCTGCTTAACCACTTCATTACAGTTTGCTCAGCTCCTTGACGATTTCCTGCTCCTCTCCGTGATTAGTGCCCTCTTAGCCAAGTGATTAGTGCCTGCTCAGCTCTTTGATTATTGCCTCCTGAAGCACGTGATCAGTGCATGATAGCCACGTGATCAGCGCCTCACAGTCACGTGATCAGCGCCCCTCAGTCACGTGATCAGCGCCTCTCAGTCACGTGATCAGTGCCTCTCAGTCACGTGATCAGTGCATGCTCAGTCACGTGATCAGTGCCTCTCAGTCACGTGATCAGTGCCTCTCAGTCACGTGATCAGTGCATGCTCAGTCACGTGATCAGTGCATGCTCAGCCACGTGATCAGGGCCTGCTCAGTCACGTGATCAGGGTCTGCTGAATCAAGGGATTAGCGCTTGCTCAGCTGCATGCTTAATCCCTGCTCAGCTGCCTGACTCGTGCCTGATCAGCTGTGTGATTAGTCCCTGCTCAGCTGCGTGATTAGTGCCTGCTCAAGACCGGGTTAGGAGCCGGCTGAGTGACGTGATTAGAGTCTGCTTAGCCACTTCATTACAGTCTGCTCAGCTCCATGATTATTGCCTGCTAAGCTGCGTGATTCCTGCCTGCTCAGCTTCTTGATTATTGCCTGCTGAGCTGCGTGATTCCTGCTTGCTCAGCTCCATATTTATTGCCTGCTGAGCTGCGTGATTCCTGCCTGCTCAGCTTCTTGATTATTGCATGCTGAGCTGCGTGATTCCTGTTTGCTCAGCTCCATGATTATTGCCTGCTGAGCTGCGTGATTCCTGCTTGCTCAGCTCCATGATTTTTGCTTGCTGAGCTGCATAATAAGTGCCTGCTCAGTCCCCAGAGAGGAGCCGGCTGAATCACGTGATTAGAGTCTGCTTATCCAGTTCATTACAGCCTTCAGCTCCAATTATTATTGCCTGCTAAGTTGCGTGATTCCTGCCTGCTCAGGTCCGTGAGTATTGCCTGCTGAGTTGCGTGATTCCTGCCAGCTCAGCTCCATGATTATTGCCTGCTGAGCTGCGCGATTCCTGACTGCTAGCTTCTTGCTTATTGGCTGCTGAGCTGCCTGATTCCTGCCTGCTCTGCTTCTTGATTATTGCCTGCTGAGCTGCGTGATTCCTGCTTGCTCAGCTCCAGGATTATTGCCTGCTGAGCTGCGTGATTCGTGCCTGCTCAGCTCCTTGATTACTGTCTGCTGAGCTGCGTGATTCCTGCCTGCTCAGCTCCAGGAGTATTGTCTGCTGGGCTGCAAGATTCGTGTGTGCTCAGTCACGGGTGTCAAGCCTGCTGAGTCACGTGTTTAGAGTCTGCTTAGCCACTTAATGGCAGTCTGCTCAGCTCCTTGATCTTTGCCTGCTGAGCTGAGTGATTCCTGCCTGCTCAGCTACATGAGTATTGCCTGCTGAGCTGCATGATTGGTGTCTGCTGAGCTGCACCATTTGTGTCTGCTGAGCTGCACCATTGGTGTCTGCTGAGCTGCCCAAATTGTGTCTGCTCAGTCACGGGTGTAGAGCCTGCTGCGTCACGTGTTTAGAGTCTGCTTAACCACTTCATTACAGTTTGCTCAGCTCCTTGACGATTTCCTGCTCCTCTCCGTGATTAGTGCCCTCTTAGCCAAGTGATTAGTGCCTGCTCAGCTCTTTGATTATTGCCTCCTGAAGCACGTGATCAGTGCATGATAGCCACGTGATCAGCGCCTCACAGTCACGTGATCAGCGCCCTTCAGTCACGTGATCAGCGCCTCTCAGTCACGTGATCAGTGCCTCTCAGTCACGTGATCAGTGCATGCTCAGTCACGTGATCAGTGCCTCTCAGTCACGTGATCAGTGCCTCTCAGTCACGTGATCAGTGCATGCTCAGTCACGTGATCAGTGCATGCTCAGCCACGTGATCAGGGCCTGCTCAGTCACGTGATCAGGGTCTGCTGAATCAAGGGATTAGCGCTTGCTCAGCTGCATGCTTAATCCCTGCTCAGCTGCCTGACTCGTGCCTGATCAGCTGTGTGATTAGTCCCTGCTCAGCTGCGTGATTAGTGCCTGCTCAAGACCGGGTTAGGAGCCGGCTGAGTGACGTGATTAGAGTCTGCTTAGCCACTTCATTACAGTCTGCTCAGCTCCATGATTATTGCCTGCTAAGCTGCGTGATTCCTGCCTGCTCAGCTTCTTGATTATTGCCTGCTGAGCTGCGTGATTCCTGCTTGCTCAGCTCCATATTTATTGCCTGCTGAGCTGCGTGATTCCTGCCTGCTCAGCTTCTTGATTATTGCATGCTGAGCTGCGTGATTCCTGTTTGCTCAGCTCCATGATTATTGCCTGCTGAGCTGCGTGATTCCTGCTTGCTCAGCTCCATGATTTTTGCTTGCTGAGCTGCATAATAAGTGCCTGCTCAGTCCCCAGAGAGGAGCCGGCTGAATCACGTGATTAGAGTCTGCTTATCCAGTTCATTACAGCCTTCAGCTCCAATTATTATTGCCTGCTAAGTTGCGTGATTCCTGCCTGCTCAGGTCCGTGAGTATTGCCTGCTGAGTTGCGTGATTCCTGCCAGCTCAGCTCCATGATTATTGCCTGCTGAGCTGCGCGATTCCTGACTGCTAGCTTCTTGCTTATTGGCTGCTGAGCTGCCTGATTCCTGCCTGCTCTGCTTCTTGATTATTGCCTGCTGAGCTGCGTGATTCCTGCTTGCTCAGCTCCAGGATTATTGCCTGCTGAGCTGCGTGATTCGTGCCTGCTCAGCTCCTTGATTACTGTCTGCTGAGCTGCGTGATTCCTGCCTGCTCAGCTCCAGGAGTATTGTCTGCTGGGCTGCAAGATTCGTGTGTGCTCAGTCACGGGTGTCAAGCCTGCTGAGTCACGTGTTTAGAGTCTGCTTAGCCACTTAATGGCAGTCTGCTCAGCTCCTTGATCTTTGCCTGCTGAGCTGAGTGATTCCTGCCTGCTCAGCTCCATGAGTATTGCCTGCTGAGCTGCATGATTGGTGTCTGCTGAGCTGCACCATTTGTGTCTGCTGAGCTGCACCATTGGTGTCTGCTGAGCTGCCCAAATTGTGTCTGCTCAGTCACGGGTGTAGAGCCTGCTGCGTCACGTGTTTAGAGTCTGCTTAACCACTTCATTACAGTTTGCTCAGCTCCTTGACGATTTCCTGCTCCTCTCCGTGATTAGTGCCCTCTTAGCCAAGTGATTAGTGCCTGCTCAGCTCTTTGATTATTGCCTCCTGAAGCACGTGATCAGTGCATGATAGCCACGTGATCAGCGCCTCTCAGTCACGTGATCAGCGCCCCTCAGTCACGTGATCAGCGCCTCTCAGTCACGTGATCAGTGCCTCTCAGTCACGTGATCAGTGCATGCTCAGTCACGTGATCAGTGCCTCTCAGTCACGTGATCAGTGCCTCTCAGTCACGTGATCAGTGCATGCTCAGTCACGTGATCAGTGCATGCTCAGCCACGTGATCAGGGCCTGCTCAGTCACGTGATCAGGGTCTGCTGAATCAAGGGATTAGCGCTTGCTCAGCTGCATGCTTAATCCCTGCTCAGCTGCCTGACTCGTGCCTGATCAGCTGTGTGATTAGTCCCTGCTCAGCTGCGTGATTAGTGCCTGCTCAAGACCGGGTTAGGAGCCGGCTGAGTGACGTGATTAGAGTCTGCTTAGCCACTTCATTACAGTCTGCTCAGCTCCATGATTATTGCCTGCTAAGCTGCGTGATTCCTGCCTGCTCAGCTTCTTGATTATTGCCTGCTGAGCTGCGTGATTCCTGCTTGCTCAGCTCCATATTTATTGCCTGCTGAGCTGCGTGATTCCTGCCTGCTCAGCTTCTTGATTATTGCATGCTGAGCTGCGTGATTCCTGTTTGCTCAGCTCCATGATTATTGCCTGCTGAGCTGCGTGATTCCTGCTTGCTCAGCTCCATGATTTTTGCTTGCTGAGCTGCATAATAAGTGCCTGCTCAGTCCCCAGAGAGGAGCCGGCTGAATCACGTGATTAGAGTCTGCTTATCCAGTTCATTACAGCCTTCAGCTCCAATTATTATTGCCTGCTAAGTTGCGTGATTCCTGCCTGCTCAGGTCCGTGAGTATTGCCTGCTGAGTTGCGTGATTCCTGCCAGCTCAGCTCCATGATTATTGCCTGCTGAGCTGCGCGATTCCTGACTGCTAGCTTCTTGCTTATTGGCTGCTGAGCTGCCTGATTCCTGCCTGCTCTGCTTCTTGATTATTGCCTGCTGAGCTGCGTGATTCCTGCTTGCTCAGCTCCAGGATTATTGCCTGCTGAGCTGCGTGATTCGTGCCTGCTCAGCTCCTTGATTACTGTCTGCTGAGCTGCGTGATTCCTGCCTGCTCAGCTCCAGGAGTATTGTCTGCTGGGCTGCAAGATTCGTGTGTGCTCAGTCACGGGTGTCAAGCCTGCTGAGTCACGTGTTTAGAGTCTGCTTAGCCACTTAATGGCAGTCTGCTCAGCTCCTTGATCTTTGCCTGCTGAGCTGAGTGATTCCTGCCTGCTCAGCTCCATGAGTATTGCCTGCTGAGCTGCATGATTGGTGTCTGCTGAGCTGCACCATTTGTGTCTGCTGAGCTGCACCATTGGTGTCTGCTGAGCTGCCCAAATTGTGTCTGCTCAGTCACGGGTGTGGAGCCTGCTGCGTCACGTGTTTAGAGTCTGCTTAACCACTTCATTACAGTTTGCTCAGCTCCTCGACGATTTCCTGCTCCTCTCCGTGATTAGTGCCCTCTTAGCCAAGTGATTAGTGCCTGCTCAGCTCTTTGATTATTGCCTCCTGAAGCACGTGATCAGTGCATGATAGCCACGTGATCAGCGCCTCTCAGTCACGTGATCAGCGCCCCTCAGTCACGTGATCAGCGCCTCTCAGTCACGTGATCAGTGCCTCTCAGTCACGTGATCAGTGCATGCTCAGTCACGTGATCAGTGCCTCTCAGTCACGTGATCAGTGCCTCTCAGTCACGTGATCAGTGCATGCTCAGTCACGTGATCAGTGCATGCTCAGCCACGTGATCAGGGCCTGCTCAGTCACGTGATCAGGGTCTGCTGAATCAAGGGATTAGCGCTTGCTCAGCTGCATGCTTAATCCCTGCTCAGCTGCCTGACTCGTGCCTGATCAGCTGTGTGATTAGTCCCTGCTCAGCTGCGTGATTAGTGCCTGCTCAAGACCGGGTTAGGAGCCGGCTGAGTGACGTGATTAGAGTCTGCTTAGCCACTTCATTACAGTCTGCTCAGCTCCATGATTATTGCCTGCTAAGCTGCGTGATTCCTGCCTGCTCAGCTTCTTGATTATTGCCTGCTGAGCTGCGTGATTCCTGCTTGCTCAGCTCCATATTTATTGCCTGCTGAGCTGCGTGATTCCTGCCTGCTCAGCTTCTTGATTATTGCATGCTGAGCTGCGTGATTCCTGTTTGCTCAGCTCCATGATTATTGCCTGCTGAGCTGCGTGATTCCTGCTTGCTCAGCTCCATGATTTTTGCTTGCTGAGCTGCATAATAAGTGCCTGCTCAGTCCCCAGAGAGGAGCCGGCTGAATCACGTGATTAGAGTCTGCTTATCCAGTTCATTACACCCTTCAGCTCCAATTATTATTGCCTGCTAAGTTGCGTGATTCCTGCCTGCTCAGGTCCGTGAGTATTGCCTGCTGAGTTGCGTGATTCCTGCCAGCTCAGCTCCATGATTATTGCCTGCTGAGCTGCGCGATTCCTGACTGCTAGCTTCTTGCTTATTGGCTGCTGAGCTGCCTGATTCCTGCCTGCTCTGCTTCTTGATTATTGCCTGCTGAGCTGCGTGATTCCTGCTTGCTCAGCTCCAGGATTATTGCCTGCTGAGCTGCGTGATTCGTGCCTGCTCAGCTCCTTGATTACTGTCTGCTGAGCTGCGTGATTCCTGCCTGCTCAGCTCCAGGAGTATTGTCTGCTGGGCTGCAAGATTCGTGTGTGCTCAGTCACGGGTGTCAAGCCTGCTGAGTCACGTGTTTAGAGTCTGCTTAGCCACTTAATGGCAGTCTGCTCAGCTCCTTGATCTTTGCCTGCTGAGCTGAGTGATTCCTGCCTGCTCAGCTCCATGAGTATTGCCTGCTGAGCTGCATGATTGGTGTCTGCTGAGCTGCACCATTTGTGTCTGCTGAGCTGCACCATTGGTGTCTGCTGAGCTGCCCAAATTGTGTCTGCTCAGTCACGGGTGTAGAGCCTGCTGCGTCACGTGTTTAGAGTCTGCTTAACCACTTCATTACAGTTTGCTCAGCTCCTTGACGATTTCCTGCTCCTCTCCGTGATTAGTGCCCTCTTAGCCAAGTGATTAGTGCCTGCTCAGCTCTTTGATTATTGCCTCCTGAAGCACGTGATCAGTGCATGATAGCCACGTGATCAGCGCCTCTCAGTCACGTGATCAGCGCCCCTCAGTCACGTGATCAGCGCCTCTCAGTCACGTGATCAGTGCCTCTCAGTCACGTGATCAGTGCATGCTCAGTCACGTGATCAGTGCCTCTCAGTCACGTGATCAGTGCCTCTCAGTCACGTGATCAGTGCATGCTCAGTCACGTGATCAGTGCATGCTCAGCCACGTGATCAGGGCCTGCTCAGTCACGTGATCAGGGTCTGCTGAATCAAGGGATTAGCGCTTGCTCAGCTGCATGCTTAATCCCTGCTCAGCTGCCTGACTCGTGCCTGATCAGCTGTGTGATTAGTCCCTGCTCAGCTGCGTGATTAGTGCCTGCTCAAGACCGGGTTAGGAGCCGGCTGAGTGACGTGATTAGAGTCTGCTTAGCCACTTCATTACAGTCTGCTCAGCTCCATGATTATTGCCTGCTAAGCTGCGTGATTCCTGCCTGCTCAGCTTCTTGATTATTGCCTGCTGAGCTGCGTGATTCCTGCTTGCTCAGCTCCATATTTATTGCCTGCTGAGCTGCGTGATTCCTGCCTGCTCAGCTTCTTGATTATTGCATGCTGAGCTGCGTGATTCCTGTTTGCTCAGCTCCATGATTATTGCCTGCTGAGCTGCGTGATTCCTGCTTGCTCAGCTCCATGATTTTTGCTTGCTGAGCTGCATAATAAGTGCCTGCTCAGTCCCCAGAGAGGAGCCGGCTGAATCACGTGATTAGAGTCTGCTTATCCAGTTCATTACAGCCTTCAGCTCCAATTATTATTGCCTGCTAAGTTGCGTGATTCCTGCCTGCTCAGGTCCGTGAGTATTGCCTGCTGAGTTGCGTGATTCCTGCCAGCTCAGCTCCATGATTATTGCCTGCTGAGCTGCGCGATTCCTGACTGCTAGCTTCTTGCTTATTGGCTGCTGAGCTGCCTGATTCCTGCCTGCTCTGCTTCTTGATTATTGCCTGCTGAGCTGCGTGATTCCTGCTTGCTCAGCTCCAGGATTATTGCCTGCTGAGCTGCGTGATTCGTGCCTGCTCAGCTCCTTGATTACTGTCTGCTGAGCTGCGTGATTCCTGCCTGCTCAGCTCCAGGAGTATTGTCTGCTGGGCTGCAAGATTCGTGTGTGCTCAGTCACGGGTGTCAAGCCTGCTGAGTCACGTGTTTAGAGTCTGCTTAGCCACTTAATGGCAGTCTGCTCAGCTCCTTGATCTTTGCCTGCTGAGCTGAGTGATTCCTGCCTGCTCAGCTCCATGAGTATTGCCTGCTGAGCTGCATGATTGGTGTCTGCTGAGCTGCACCATTTGTGTCTGCTGAGCTGCACCATTGGTGTCTGCTGAGCTGCCCAAATTGTGTCTGCTCAGTCACGGGTGTAGAGCCTGCTGCGTCACGTGTTTAGAGTCTGCTTAACCACTTCATTACAGTTTGCTCAGCTCCTTGACGATTTCCTGCTCCTCTCCGTGATTAGTGCCCTCTTAGCCAAGTGATTAGTGCCTGCTCAGCTCTTTGATTATTGCCTCCTGAAGCACGTGATCAGTGCATGATAGCCACGTGATCAGCGCCTCTCAGTCACGTGATCAGCGCCCCTCAGTCACGTGATCAGCGCCTCTCAGTCACGTGATCAGTGCCTCTCAGTCACGTGATCAGTGCATGCTCAGTCACGTGATCAGTGCCTCTCAGTCACGTGATCAGTGCCTCTCAGTCACGTGATCAGTGCATGCTCAGTCACGTGATCAGTGCATGCTCAGCCACGTGATCAGGGCCTGCTCAGTCACGTGATCAGGGTCTGCTGAATCAAGGGATTAGCGCTTGCTCAGCTGCATGCTTAATCCCTGCTCAGCTGCCTGACTCGTGCCTGATCAGCTGTGTGATTAGTCCCTGCTCAGCTGCGTGATTAGTGCCTGCTCAAGACCGGGTTAGGAGCCGGCTGAGTGACGTGATTAGAGTCTGCTTAGCCACTTCATTACAGTCTGCTCAGCTCCATGATTATTGCCTGCTAAGCTGCGTGATTCCTGCCTGCTCAGCTTCTTGATTATTGCCTGCTGAGCTGCGTGATTCCTGCTTGCTCAGCTCCATATTTATTGCCTGCTGAGCTGCGTGATTCCTGCCTGCTCAGCTTCTTGATTATTGCATGCTGAGCTGCGTGATTCCTGTTTGCTCAGCTCCATGATTATTGCCTGCTGAGCTGCGTGATTCCTGCTTGCTCAGCTCCATGATTTTTGCTTGCTGAGCTGCATAATAAGTGCCTGCTCAGTCCCCAGAGAGGAGCCGGCTGAATCACGTGATTAGAGTCTGCTTATCCAGTTCATTACAGCCTTCAGCTCCAATTATTATTGCCTGCTAAGTTGCGTGATTCCTGCCTGCTCAGGTCCGTGAGTATTGCCTGCTGAGTTGCGTGATTCCTGCCAGCTCAGCTCCATGATTATTGCCTGCTGAGCTGCGCGATTCCTGACTGCTAGCTTCTTGCTTATTGGCTGCTGAGCTGCCTGATTCCTGCCTGCTCTGCTTCTTGATTATTGCCTGCTGAGCTGCGTGATTCCTGCTTGCTCAGCTCCAGGATTATTGCCTGCTGAGCTGCGTGATTCGTGCCTGCTCAGCTCCTTGATTACTGTCTGATGAGCTGCGTGATTCCTGCCTGCTCAGCTCCAGGAGTATTGTCTGCTGGGCTGCAAGATTCGTGTGTGCTCAGTCACGGGTGTCAAGCCTGCTGAGTCACGTGTTTAGAGTCTGCTTAGCCACTTAATGGCAGTCTGCTCAGCTCCTTGATCTTTGCCTGCTGAGCTGAGTGATTCCTGCCTGCTCAGCTCCATGAGTATTGCCTGCTGAGCTGCATGATTGGTGTCTGCTGAGCTGCACCATTTGTGTCTGCTGAGCTGCACCATTGGTGTCTGCTGAGCTGCCCAAATTGTGTCTGCTCAGTCACGGGTGTAGAGCCTGCTGCGTCACGTGTTTAGAGTCTGCTTAACCACTTCATTACAGTTTGCTCAGCTCCTCGACGATTTCCTGCTCCTCTCCGTGATTAGTGCCCTCTTAGCCAAGTGATTAGTGCCTGCTCAGCTCTTTGATTATTGCCTCCTGAAGCACGTGATCAGTGCATGATAGCCACGTGATCAGCGCCTCTCAGTCACGTGATCAGCGCCCCTCAGTCACGTGATCAGCGCCTCTCAGTCACGTGATCAGTGCCTCTCAGTCACGTGATCAGTGCATGCTCAGTCACGTGATCAGTGCCTCTCAGTCACGTGATCAGTGCCTCTCAGTCACGTGATCAGTGCATGCTCAGTCACGTGATCAGTGCATGCTCAGCCACGTGATCAGGGCCTGCTCAGTCACGTGATCAGGGTCTGCTGAATCAAGGGATTAGCGCTTGCTCAGCTGCATGCTTAATCCCTGCTCAGCTGCCTGACTCGTGCCTGATCAGCTGTGTGATTAGTCCCTGCTCAGCTGCGTGATTAGTGCCTGCTCAAGACCGGGTTAGGAGCCGGCTGAGTGACGTGATTAGAGTCTGCTTAGCCACTTCATTACAGTCTGCTCAGCTCCATGATTATTGCCTGCTAAGCTGCGTGATTCCTGCCTGCTCAGCTTCTTGATTATTGCCTGCTGAGCTGCGTGATTCCTGCTTGCTCAGCTCCATATTTATTGCCTGCTGAGCTGCGTGATTCCTGCCTGCTCAGCTTCTTGATTATTGCATGCTGAGCTGCGTGATTCCTGTTTGCTCAGCTCCATGATTATTGCCTGCTGAGCTGCGTGATTCCTGCTTGCTCAGCTCCATGATTTTTGCTTGCTGAGCTGCATAATAAGTGCCTGCTCAGTCCCCAGAGAGGAGCCGGCTGAATCACGTGATTAGAGTCTGCTTATCCAGTTCATTACAGCCTTCAGCTCCAATTATTATTGCCTGCTAAGTTGCGTGATTCCTGCCTGCTCAGGTCCGTGAGTATTGCCTGCTGAGTTGCGTGATTCCTGCCAGCTCAGCTCCATGATTATTGCCTGCTGAGCTGCGCGATTCCTGACTGCTAGCTTCTTGCTTATTGGCTGCTGAGCTGCCTGATTCCTGCCTGCTCTGCTTCTTGATTATTGCCTGCTGAGCTGCGTGATTCCTGCTTGCTCAGCTCCAGGATTATTGCCTGCTGAGCTGCGTGATTCGTGCCTGCTCAGCTCCTTGATTACTGTCTGCTGAGCTGCGTGATTCCTGCCTGCTCAGCTCCAGGAGTATTGTCTGCTGGGCTGCAAGATTCGTGTGTGCTCAGTCACGGGTGTCAAGCCTGCTGAGTCACGTGTTTAGAGTCTGCTTAGCCACTTAATGGCAGTCTGCTCAGCTCCTTGATCTTTGCCTGCTGAGCTGAGTGATTCCTGCCTGCTCAGCTCCATGAGTATTGCCTGCTGAGCTGCATGATTGGTGTCTGCTGAGCTGCACCATTTGTGTCTGCTGAGCTGCACCATTGGTGTCTGCTGAGCTGCCCAAATTGTGTCTGCTCAGTCACGGGTGTAGAGCCTGCTGCGTCACGTGTTTAGAGTCTGCTTAACCACTTCATTACAGTTTGCTCAGCTCCTTGACGATTTCCTGCTCCTCTCCGTGATTAGTGCCCTCTTAGCCAAGTGATTAGTGCCTGCTCAGCTCTTTGATTATTGCCTCCTGAAGCACGTGATCAGTGCATGATAGCCACGTGATCAGCGCCTCTCAGTCACGTGATCAGCGCCCCTCAGTCACGTGATCAGCGCCTCTCAGTCACGTGATCAGTGCCTCTCAGTCACGTGATCAGTGCATGCTCAGTCACGTGATCAGTGCCTCTCAGTCACGTGATCAGTGCCTCTCAGTCACGTGATCAGTGCATGCTCAGTCACGTGATCAGTGCATGCTCAGCCACGTGATCAGGGCCTGCTCAGTCACGTGATCAGGGTCTGCTGAATCAAGGGATTAGCGCTTGCTCAGCTGCATGCTTAATCCCTGCTCAGCTGCCTGACTCGTGCCTGATCAGCTGTGTGATTAGTCCCTGCTCAGCTGCGTGATTAGTGCCTGCTCAAGACCGGGTTAGGAGCCGGCTGAGTGACGTGATTAGAGTCTGCTTAGCCACTTCATTACAGTCTGCTCAGCTCCATGATTATTGCCTGCTAAGCTGCGTGATTCCTGCCTGCTCAGCTTCTTGATTATTGCCTGCTGAGCTGCGTGATTCCTGCTTGCTCAGCTCCATATTTATTGCCTGCTGAGCTGCGTGATTCCTGCCTGCTCAGCTTCTTGATTATTGCATGCTGAGCTGCGTGATTCCTGTTTGCTCAGCTCCATGATTATTGCCTGCTGAGCTGCGTGATTCCTGCTTGCTCAGCTCCATGATTTTTGCTTGCTGAGCTGCATAATAAGTGCCTGCTCAGTCCCCAGAGAGGAGCCGGCTGAATCACGTGATTAGAGTCTGCTTATCCAGTTCATTACAGCCTTCAGCTCCAATTATTATTGCCTGCTAAGTTGCGTGATTCCTGCCTGCTCAGGTCCGTGAGTATTGCCTGCTGAGTTGCGTGATTCCTGCCAGCTCAGCTCCATGATTATTGCCTGCTGAGCTGCGCGATTCCTGACTGCTAGCTTCTTGCTTATTGGCTGCTGAGCTGCCTGATTCCTGCCTGCTCTGCTTCTTGATTATTGCCTGCTGAGCTGCGTGATTCCTGCTTGCTCAGCTCCAGGATTATTGCCTGCTGAGCTGCGTGATTCGTGCCTGCTCAGCTCCTTGATTACTGTCTGCTGAGCTGCGTGATTCCTGCCTGCTCAGCTCCAGGAGTATTGTCTGCTGGGCTGCAAGATTCGTGTGTGCTCAGTCACGGGTGTCAAGCCTGCTGAGTCACGTGTTTAGAGTCTGCTTAGCCACTTAATGGCAGTCTGCTCAGCTCCTTGATCTTTGCCTGCTGAGCTGAGTGATTCCTGCCTGCTCAGCTCCATGAGTATTGCCTGCTGAGCTGCATGATTGGTGTCTGCTGAGCTGCACCATTTGTGTCTGCTGAGCTGCACCATTGGTGTCTGCTGAGCTGCCCAAATTGTGTCTGCTCAGTCACGGGTGTAGAGCCTGCTGCGTCACGTGTTTAGAGTCTGCTTAACCACTTCATTACAGTTTGCTCAGCTCCTCGACGATTTCCTGCTCCTCTCCGTGATTAGTGCCCTCTTAGCCAAGTGATTAGTGCCTGCTCAGCTCTTTGATTATTGCCTCCTGAAGCACGTGATCAGTGCATGATAGCCACGTGATCAGCGCCTCTCAGTCACGTGATCAGCGCCCCTCAGTCACGTGATCAGCGCCTCTCAGTCACGTGATCAGTGCCTCTCAGTCACGTGATCAGTGCATGCTCAGTCACGTGATCAGTGCCTCTCAGTCACGTGATCAGTGCCTCTCAGTCACGTGATCAGTGCATGCTCAGTCACGTGATCAGTGCATGCTCAGCCACGTGATCAGGGCCTGCTCAGTCACGTGATCAGGGTCTGCTGAATCAAGGGATTAGCGCTTGCTCAGCTGCATGCTTAATCCCTGCTCAGCTGCCTGACTCGTGCCTGATCAGCTGTGTGATTAGTCCCTGCTCAGCTGCGTGATTAGTGCCTGCTCAAGACCGGGTTAGGAGCCGGCTGAGTGACGTGATTAGAGTCTGCTTAGCCACTTCATTACAGTCTGCTCAGCTCCATGATTATTGCCTGCTAAGCTGCGTGATTCCTGCCTGCTCAGCTTCTTGATTATTGCCTGCTGAGCTGCGTGATTCCTGCTTGCTCAGCTCCATATTTATTGCCTGCTGAGCTGCGTGATTCCTGCCTGCTCAGCTTCTTGATTATTGCATGCTGAGCTGCGTGATTCCTGTTTGCTCAGCTCCATGATTATTGCCTGCTGAGCTGCGTGATTCCTGCTTGCTCAGCTCCATGATTTTTGCTTGCTGAGCTGCATAATAAGTGCCTGCTCAGTCCCCAGAGAGGAGCCGGCTGAATCACGTGATTAGAGTCTGCTTATCCAGTTCATTACAGCCTTCAGCTCCAATTATTATTGCCTGCTAAGTTGCGTGATTCCTGCCTGCTCAGGTCCGTGAGTATTGCCTGCTGAGTTGCGTGATTCCTGCCAGCTCAGCTCCATGATTATTGCCTGCTGAGCTGCGCGATTCCTGACTGCTAGCTTCTTGCTTATTGGCTGCTGAGCTGCCTGATTCCTGCCTGCTCTGCTTCTTGATTATTGCCTGCTGAGCTGCGTGATTCCTGCTTGCTCAGCTCCAGGATTATTGCCTGCTGAGCTGCGTGATTCGTGCCTGCTCAGCTCCTTGATTACTGTCTGATGAGCTGCGTGATTCCTGCCTGCTCAGCTCCAGGAGTATTGTCTGCTGGGCTGCAAGATTCGTGTGTGCTCAGTCACGGGTGTCAAGCCTGCTGAGTCACGTGTTTAGAGTCTGCTTAGCCACTTAATGGCAGTCTGCTCAGCTCCTTGATCTTTGCCTGCTGAGCTGAGTGATTCCTGCCTGCTCAGCTCCATGAGTATTGCCTGCTGAGCTGCATGATTGGTGTCTGCTGAGCTGCACCATTTGTGTCTGCTGAGCTGCACCATTGGTGTCTGCTGAGCTGCCCAAATTGTGTCTGCTCAGTCACGGGTGTAGAGCCTGCTGCGTCACGTGTTTAGAGTCTGCTTAACCACTTCATTACAGTTTGCTCAGCTCCTCGACGATTTCCTGCTCCTCTCCGTGATTAGTGCCCTCTTAGCCAAGTGATTAGTGCCTGCTCAGCTCTTTGATTATTGCCTCCTGAAGCACGTGATCAGTGCATGATAGCCACGTGATCAGCGCCTCTCAGTCACGTGATCAGCGCCCCTCAGTCACGTGATCAGCGCCTCTCAGTCACGTGATCAGTGCCTCTCAGTCACGTGATCAGTGCATGCTCAGTCACGTGATCAGTGCCTCTCAGTCACGTGATCAGTGCCTCTCAGTCACGTGATCAGTGCATGCTCAGTCACGTGATCAGTGCATGCTCAGCCACGTGATCAGGGCCTGCTCAGTCACGTGATCAGGGTCTGCTGAATCAAGGGATTAGCGCTTGCTCAGCTGCATGCTTAATCCCTGCTCAGCTGCCTGACTCGTGCCTGATCAGCTGTGTGATTAGTCCCTGCTCAGCTGCGTGATTAGTGCCTGCTCAAGACCGGGTTAGGAGCCGGCTGAGTGACGTGATTAGAGTCTGCTTAGCCACTTCATTACAGTCTGCTCAGCTCCATGATTATTGCCTGCTAAGCTGCGTGATTCCTGCCTGCTCAGCTTCTTGATTATTGCCTGCTGAGCTGCGTGATTCCTGCTTGCTCAGCTCCATATTTATTGCCTGCTGAGCTGCGTGATTCCTGCCTGCTCAGCTTCTTGATTATTGCATGCTGAGCTGCGTGATTCCTGTTTGCTCAGCTCCATGATTATTGCCTGCTGAGCTGCGTGATTCCTGCTTGCTCAGCTCCATGATTTTTGCTTGCTGAGCTGCATAATAAGTGCCTGCTCAGTCCCCAGAGAGGAGCCGGCTGAATCACGTGATTAGAGTCTGCTTATCCAGTTCATTACAGCCTTCAGCTCCAATTATTATTGCCTGCTAAGTTGCGTGATTCCTGCCTGCTCAGGTCCGTGAGTATTGCCTGCTGAGTTGCGTGATTCCTGCCAGCTCAGCTCCATGATTATTGCCTGCTGAGCTGCGCGATTCCTGACTGCTAGCTTCTTGCTTATTGGCTGCTGAGCTGCCTGATTCCTGCCTGCTCTGCTTCTTGATTATTGCCTGCTGAGCTGCGTGATTCCTGCTTGCTCAGCTCCAGGATTATTGCCTGCTGAGCTGCGTGATTCGTGCCTGCTCAGCTCCTTGATTACTGTCTGCTGAGCTGCGTGATTCCTGCCTGCTCAGCTCCAGGAGTATTGTCTGCTGGGCTGCAAGATTCGTGTGTGCTCAGTCACGGGTGTCAAGCCTGCTGAGTCACGTGTTTAGAGTCTGCTTAGCCACTTAATGGCAGTCTGCTCAGCTCCTTGATCTTTGCCTGCTGAGCTGAGTGATTCCTGCCTGCTCAGCTCCATGAGTATTGCCTGCTGAGCTGCATGATTGGTGTCTGCTGAGCTGCACCATTTGTGTCTGCTGAGCTGCACCATTGGTGTCTGCTGAGCTGCCCAAATTGTGTCTGCTCAGTCACGGGTGTAGAGCCTGCTGCGTCACGTGTTTAGAGTCTGCTTAACCACTTCATTACAGTTTGCTCAGCTCCTTGACGATTTCCTGCTCCTCTCCGTGATTAGTGCCCTCTTAGCCAAGTGATTAGTGCCTGCTCAGCTCTTTGATTATTGCCTCCTGAAGCACGTGATCAGTGCATGATAGCCACGTGATCAGCGCCTCTCAGTCACGTGATCAGCGCCCCTCAGTCACGTGATCAGCGCCTCTCAGTCACGTGATCAGTGCCTCTCAGTCACGTGATCAGTGCATGCTCAGTCACGTGATCAGTGCCTCTCAGTCACGTGATCAGTGCCTCTCAGTCACGTGATCAGTGCATGCTCAGTCACGTGATCAGTGCATGCTCAGCCACGTGATCAGGGCCTGCTCAGTCACGTGATCAGGGTCTGCTGAATCAAGGGATTAGCGCTTGCTCAGCTGCATGCTTAATCCCTGCTCAGCTGCCTGACTCGTGCCTGATCAGCTGTGTGATTAGTCCCTGCTCAGCTGCGTGATTAGTGCCTGCTCAAGACCGGGTTAGGAGCCGGCTGAGTGACGTGATTAGAGTCTGCTTAGCCACTTCATTACAGTCTGCTCAGCTCCATGATTATTGCCTGCTAAGCTGCGTGATTCCTGCCTGCTCAGCTTCTTGATTATTGCCTGCTGAGCTGCGTGATTCCTGCTTGCTCAGCTCCATATTTATTGCCTGCTGAGCTGCGTGATTCCTGCCTGCTCAGCTTCTTGATTATTGCATGCTGAGCTGCGTGATTCCTGTTTGCTCAGCTCCATGATTATTGCCTGCTGAGCTGCGTGATTCCTGCTTGCTCAGCTCCATGATTTTTGCTTGCTGAGCTGCATAATAAGTGCCTGCTCAGTCCCCAGAGAGGAGCCGGCTGAATCACGTGATTAGAGTCTGCTTATCCAGTTCATTACAGCCTTCAGCTCCAATTATTATTGCCTGCTAAGTTGCGTGATTCCTGCCTGCTCAGGTCCGTGAGTATTGCCTGCTGAGTTGCGTGATTCCTGCCAGCTCAGCTCCATGATTATTGCCTGCTGAGCTGCGCGATTCCTGACTGCTAGCTTCTTGCTTATTGGCTGCTGAGCTGCCTGATTCCTGCCTGCTCTGCTTCTTGATTATTGCCTGCTGAGCTGCGTGATTCCTGCTTGCTCAGCTCCAGGATTATTGCCTGCTGAGCTGCGTGATTCGTGCCTGCTCAGCTCCTTGATTACTGTCTGCTGAGCTGCGTGATTCCTGCCTGCTCAGCTCCAGGAGTATTGTCTGCTGGGCTGCAAGATTCGTGTGTGCTCAGTCACGGGTGTCAAGCCTGCTGAGTCACGTGTTTAGAGTCTGCTTAGCCACTTAATGGCAGTCTGCTCAGCTCCTTGATCTTTGCCTGCTGAGCTGAGTGATTCCTGCCTGCTCAGCTCCATGAGTATTGCCTGCTGAGCTGCATGATTGGTGTCTGCTGAGCTGCACCATTTGTGTCTGCTGAGCTGCACCATTGGTGTCTGCTGAGCTGCCCAAATTGTGTCTGCTCAGTCACGGGTGTAGAGCCTGCTGCGTCACGTGTTTAGAGTCTGCTTAACCACTTCATTACAGTTTGCTCAGCTCCTTGACGATTTCCTGCTCCTCTCCGTGATTAGTGCCCTCTTAGCCAAGTGATTAGTGCCTGCTCAGCTCTTTGATTATTGCCTCCTGAAGCACGTGATCAGTGCATGATAGCCACGTGATCAGCGCCTCTCAGTCACGTGATCAGCGCCCTTCAGTCACGTGATCAGCGCCTCTCAGTCACGTGATCAGTGCCTCTCAGTCACGTGATCAGTGCATGCTCAGTCACGTGATCAGTGCCTCTCAGTCACGTGATCAGTGCCTCTCAGTCACGTGATCAGGGCCTGCTCAGTCACGTGATCAGGGTCTGCTGAATCAAGGGATTAGCGCTTGCTCAGCTGCATGCTTAATCCCTGCTCAGCTGCCTGACTCGTGCCTGATCAGCTGTGTGATTAGTCCCTGCTCAGCTGCGTGATTAGTGCCTGCTCAAGACCGGGTTAGGAGCCGGCTGAGTGACATGATTAGAGTCTGCTTAGCCACTTCATTACAGTCTGCTCAGCTCCATGATTATTGCCTGCTAAGCTGCGTGATTCCTGCCTGCTCAGCTTCTTGATTATTGCCTGCTGAGCTGCGTGATTCCTGCTAGCTCAGCTCCATGATTATTGCCTGCTGAGCTGCGTGATTCCTGACTGCTAGCTTCTTGCTTATTGGCTGCTGAGCTGCCTGATTCCTGCCTGCTCTGCTTCTTGATTATTGCCTGCTGAGCTGCGTGATTCCTGCTTGCTCAGCTCCAGGATTATTGCCTGCTGAGCTGCGTGATTCGTGCCTGCTCAGCTCCTTGATTACTGTCTGCTGAGCTGCGTGATTCCTGCCTGCTCAGCTCCAGGAGTATTGTCTGCTGGGCTGCAAGATTCGTGTGTGCTCAGTCACGGGTGTCAAGCCTGCTGAGTCACGTGTTTAGAGTCTGCTTAGCCACTTAATGGCAGTCTGCTCAGCTCCTTGATCTTTGCCTGCTGAGCTGAGTGATTCCTGCCTGCTCAGCTCCATGAGTATTGCCTGCTGAGCTGCATGATTGGTGTCTGCTGAGCTGCACCATTTGTGTCTGCTGAGCTGCACCATTGGTGTCTG
This sequence comes from Bos javanicus, assembly GCF_032452875.1. Classification (NCBI taxonomy): domain Eukaryota; kingdom Metazoa; phylum Chordata; class Mammalia; order Artiodactyla; family Bovidae; genus Bos; species Bos javanicus. Next base: position 220,803 of record NW_026893790.1, read on the forward strand.
CTGAGCTGCCCAAATTGTGTCTGCTCAGTCACGGGTGTAGAGCCTGCTGCGTCACGTGTTTAGAGTCTGCTTAACCACTTCATTACAGTTTGCTCAGCTCCTTGACGATTTCCTGCTCCTCTCCGTGATTAGTGCCCTCTTAGCCAAGTGATTAGTGCCTGCTCAGCTCTTTGATTATTGCCTCCTGAAGCACGTGATCAGTGCATGATAGCCACGTGATCAGCGCCTCTCAGTCATGTGATCAGCGCCCCTCAGTCACGTGATCAGCGCCTCTCAGTCACGTGATCAGTGCCTCTCAGTCACGTGATCAGTGCATGCTCAGTCACGTGATCAGTGCCTCTCAGTCACGTGATCAGTGCCTCTCAGTCACGTGATCAGTGCATGCTCAGTCACGTGATCAGTGCATGCTCAGCCACGTGATCAGGGCCTGCTCAGTCACGTGATCAGGGTCTGCTGAATCAAGGGATTAGCGCTTGCTCAGCTGCATGCTTAATCCCTGCTCAGCTGCCTGACTCGTGCCTGATCAGCTGTGTGATTAGTCCCTGCTCAGCTGCGTGATTAGTGCCTGCTCAAGACCGGGTTAGGAGCCGGCTGAGTGACATGATTAGAGTCTGCTTAGCCACTTCATTACAGTCTGCTCAGCTCCATGATTATTGCCTGCTAAGCTGCGTGATTCCTGCCTGCTCAGCTTCTTGATTATTGCCTGCTGAGCTGCGTGATTCCTGCTTGCTCAGCTCCATATTTATTGCCTGCTGAGCTGCGTGATTCCTGCCTGCTCAGCTTCTTGATTATTGCATGCTGAGCTGCGTGATTCCTGTTTGCTCAGCTCCATGATTATTGCCTGCTGAGCTGCGTGATTCCTGCTTGCTCAGCTCCATGATTTTTGCTTGCTGAGCTGCATAATAAGTGCCTGCTCAGTCCCCAGAGAGGAGCCGGCTGAATCACGTGATTAGAGTCTGCTTATCCAGTTCATTACAGCCTTCAGCTCCAATTATTATTGCCTGCTAAGTTGCGTGATTCCTGCCTGCTCAGGTCCGTGAGTATTGCCTGCTGAGTTGCGTGATTCCTGCCAGCTCAGCTCCATGATTATTGCCTGCTGAGCTGCGCGATTCCTGACTGCTAGCTTCTTGCTTATTGGCTGCTGAGCTGCCTGATTCCTGCCTGCTCTGCTTCTTGATTATTGCCTGCTGAGCTGCGTGATTCCTGCTTGCTCAGCTCCAGGATTATTGCCTGCTGAGCTGCGTGATTCGTGCCTGCTCAGCTCCTTGATTACTGTCTGCTGAGCTGCGTGATTCCTGCCTGCTCAGCTCCAGGAGTATTGTCTGCTGGGCTGCAAGATTCGTGTGTGCTCAGTCACGGGTGTCAAGCCTGCTGAGTCACGTGTTTAGAGTCTGCTTAGCCACTTAATGGCAGTCTGCTCAGCTCCTTGATCTTTGCCTGCTGAGCTGAGTGATTCCTGCCTGCTCAGCTCCATGAGTATTGCCTGCTGAGCTGCATGATTGGTGTCTGCTGAGCTGCACCATTTGTGTCTGCTGAGCTGCACCATTGGTGTCTGCTGAGCTGCCCAAATTGTGTCTGCTCAGTCACGGGTGTAGAGCCTGCTGCGTCACGTGTTTAGAGTCTGCTTAACCACTTCATTACAGTTTGCTCAGCTCCTTGACGATTTCCTGCTCCTCTCCGTGATTAGTGCCCTCTTAGCCAAGTGATTAGTGCCTGCTCAGCTCTTTGATTATTGCCTCCTGAAGCACGTGATCAGTGCATGATAGCCACGTGATCAGCGCCTCTCAGTCACGTGATCAGCGCCCCTCAGTCACGTGATCAGCGCCTCTCAGTCACGTGATCAGTGCCTCTCAGTCACGTGATCAGTGCATGCTCAGTCACGTGATCAGTGCCTCTCAGTCACGTGATCAGTGCCTCTCAGTCACGTGATCAGTGCATGCTCAGTCACGTGATCAGTGCATGCTCAGCCACGTGATCAGGGCCTGCTCAGTCACGTGATCAGGGTCTGCTGAATCAAGGGATTAGCGCTTGCTCAGCTGCATGCTTAATCCCTGCTCAGCTGCCTGACTCGTGCCTGATCAGCTGTGTGATTAGTCCCTGCTCAGCTGCGTGATTAGTGCCTGCTCAAGACCGGGTTAGGAGCCGGCTGAGTGACGTGATTAGAGTCTGCTTAGCCACTTCATTACAGTCTGCTCAGCTCCATGATTATTGCCTGCTAAGCTGCGTGATTCCTGCCTGCTCAGCTTCTTGATTATTGCCTGCTGAGCTGCGTGATTCCTGCTTGCTCAACTCCATATTTATTGCCTGCTGAGCTGCGTGATTCCTGCCTGCTCAGCTTCTTGATTATTGCATGCTGAGCTGCGTGATTCCTGTTTGCTCAGCTCCATGATTATTGCCTGCTGAGCTGCGTGATTCCTGCTTGCTCAGCTCCATGATTTTTGCTTGCTGAGCTGCATAATAAGTGCCTGCTCAGTCCCCAGAGAGGAGCCGGCTGAATCACGTGATTAGAGTCTGCTTATCCAGTTCATTACAGCCTTCAGCTCCAATTATTATTGCCTGCTAAGTTGCGTGATTCCTGCCTGCTCAGGTCCGTGAGTATTGCCTGCTGAGTTGCGTGATTCCTGCCAGCTCAGCTCCATGATTATTGCCTGCTGAGCTGCGCGATTCCTGACTGCTAGCTTCTTGCTTATTGGCTGCTGAGCTGCCTGATTCCTGCCTGCTCTGCTTCTTGATTATTGCCTGCTGAGCTGCGTGATTCCTGCTTGCTCAGCTCCAGGATTATTGCCTGCTGAGCTGCGTGATTCGTGCCTGCTCAGCTCCTTGATTTCTGTCTGCTGAGCTGCGTGATTCCTGCCTGCTCAGCTCCAGGAGTATTGTCTGCTGGGCTGCAAGATTCGTGTGTGCTCAGTCACGGGTGTCAAGCCTGCTGAGTCACGTGTTTAGAGTCTGCTTAGCCACTTAATGGCAGTCTGCTCAGCTCCTTGATCTTTGCCTGCTGAGCTGAGTGATTCCTGCCTGCTCAGCTCCATGAGTATTGCCTGCTGAGCTGCATGATTGGTGTCTGCTGAGCTGCACCATTTGTGTCTGCTGAGCTGCACCATTGGTGTCTGCTGAGCTGCCCAAATTGTGTCTGCTCAGTCACGGGTGTAGAGCCTGCTGCGTCACGTGTTTAGAGTCTGCTTAACCACTTCATTACAGTTTGCTCAGCTCCTTGACGATTTCCTGCTCCTCTCCGTGATTAGTGCCCTCTTAGCCAAGTGATTAGTGCCTGCTCAGCTCTTTGATTATTGCCTCCTGAAGCACGTGATCAGTGCATGATAGCCACGTGATCAGCGCCTCTCAGTCACGTGATCAGCGCCCCTCAGTCACGTGATCAGCGCCTCTCAGTCACGTGATCAGTGCCTCTCAGTCACGTGATCAGTGCATGCTCAGTCACGTGATCAGTGCCTCTCAGTCACGTGATCAGTGCCTCTCAGTCACGTGATCAGTGCATGCTCAGTCACGTGATCAGTGCATGCTCAGCCACGTGATCAGGGCCTGCTCAGTCACGTGATCAGGGTCTGCTGAATCAAGGGATTAGCGCTTGCTCAGCTGCATGCTTAATCCCTGCTCAGCTGCCTGACTCGTGCCTGATCAGCTGCGTGATTAGTCCCTGCTCAGCTGCGTGATTAGTGCCTGCTCAAGACCGGGTTAGGAGCCGGCTGAGTGACATGATTAGAGTCTGCTTAGCCACTTCATTACAGTCTGCTCAGCTCCATGATTATTGCCTGCTAAGCTGCGTGATTCCTGCCTGCTCAGCTTCTTGATTATTGCCTGCTGAGCTGCGTGATTCCTGCTTGCTCAGCTCCATATTTATTGCCTGCTGAGCTGCGTGATTCCTGCCTGCTCAGCTTCTTGATTATTGCATGCTGAGCTGCGTGATTCCTGTTTGCTCAGCTCCATGATTATTGCCTGCTGAGCTGCGTGATTCCTGCTTGCTCAGCTCCATGATTTTTGCTTGCTGAGCTGCATAATAAGTGCCTGCTCAGTCCCCAGAGAGGAGCCGGCTGAATCACGTGATTAGAGTCTGCTTATCCAGTTCATTACAGCCTTCAGCTCCAATTATTATTGCCTGCTAAGTTGCGTGATTCCTGCCTGCTCAGGTCCGTGAGTATTGCCTGCTGAGTTGCGTGATTCCTGCCAGCTCAGCTCCATGATTATTGCCTGCTGAGCTGCGCGATTCCTGACTGCTAGCTTCTTGCTTATTGGCTGCTGAGCTGCCTGATTCCTGCCTGCTCTGCTTCTTGATTATTGCCTGCTGAGCTGCGTGATTCCTGCTTGCTCAGCTCCAGGATTATTGCCTGCTGAGCTGCGTGATTCGTGCCTGCTCAGCTCCTTGATTACTGTCTGCTGAGCTGCGTGATTCCTGCCTGCTCAGCTCCAGGAGTATTGTCTGCTGGGCTGCAAGATTCGTGTGTGCTCAGTCACGGGTGTCAATCCTGCTGAGTCACGTGTTTAGAGTCTGCTTAGCCACTTAATGGCAGTCTGCTCAGCTCCTTGATCTTTGCCTGCTGAGCTGAGTGATTCCTGCCTGCTCAGCTCCATGAGTATTGCCTGCTGAGCTGCATGATTGGTGTCTGCTGAGCTGCACCATTTGTGTCTGCTGAGCTGCACCATTGGTGTCTGCTGAGCTGCCCAAATTGTGTCTGCTCAGTCACGGGTGTAGAGCCTGCTGCGTCACGTGTTTAGAGTCTGCTTAACCACTTCATTACAGTTTGCTCAGCTCCTTGACGATTTCCTGCTCCTCTCCGTGATTAGTGCCCTCTTAGCCAAGTGATTAGTGCCTGCTCAGCTCTTTGATTATTGCCTCCTGAAGCACGTGATCAGTGCATGATAGCCACGTGATCAGCGCCTCTCAGTCACGTGATCAGCGCCCCTCAGTCACGTGATCAGCGCCTCTCAGTCACGTGATCAGTGCCTCTCAGTCACGTGATCAGTGCATGCTCAGTCACGTGATCAGTGCCTCTCAGTCACGTGATCAGTGCCTCTCAGTCACGTGATCAGTGCATGCTCAGTCACGTGATCAGTGCATGCTCAGCCACGTGATCAGGGCCTGCTCAGTCACGTGATCAGGGTCTGCTGAATCAAGGGATTAGCGCTTGCTCAGCTGCATGCTTAATCCCTGCTCAGCTGCCTGACTCGTGCCTGATCAGCTGTGTGATTAGTCCCTGCTCAGCTGCGTGATTAGTGCCTGCTCAAGACCGGGTTAGGAGCCGGCTGAGTGACGTGATTAGAGTCTGCTTAGCCACTTCATTACAGTCTGCTCAGCTCCATGATTATTGCCTGCTAAGCTGCGTGATTCCTGCCTGCTCAGCTTCTTGATTATTGCCTGCTGAGCTGCGTGATTCCTGCTTGCTCAGCTCCATATTTATTGCCTGCTGAGCTGCGTGATTCCTGCCTGCTCAGCTTCTTGATTATTGCATGCTGAGCTGCGTGATTCCTGTTTGCTCAGCTCCATGATTATTGCCTGCTGAGCTGCGTGATTCCTGCTTGCTCAGCTCCATGATTTTTGCTTGCTGAGCTGCATAATAAGTGCCTGCTCAGTCCCCAGAGAGGAGCCGGCTGAATCACGTGATTAGAGTCTGCTTATCCAGTTCATTACAGCCTTCAGCTCCAATTATTATTGCCTGCTAAGTTGCGTGATTCCTGCCTGCTCAGGTCCGTGATTATTGCCTGCTGAGCTGCGTGATTCCTGACAGCTCAGCTCCATGATTATTGCCTGCTGAGCTGCGTGATTCCTGCCTGCTCAGCTTTGATTATTGCCTGCTGAGCTGCGTGATTCCTGCTTGCTCAGCTCCATGATTTTGCTTGCTGAGCTGCATAATAAGTGCCTGCTCAGAGCTGCCTGATTCTGCTGCCTCAGCTCATTATTGCCTGCTGAGCTGCGTGATTCCTGCCTGCTCAGCTCCATGATTATTGCCTGCTGAGCTGCGTGATTCCTGCTGCTAGCTCATTGGCTGCTGAGCTGCCTGATTCCTGCCTGCTCTGCTTCTTGATTATTGCCTGCTGAGCTGCGTGATTCCTGCTTGCTCAGCTGCCTGCTGAGCTGCGTGATTCGTGCCTGCTCAGCTCCTTGATTACTGTCTGCTGAGCTGCGTGATTCCTGCCTGCTCAGCTCCAGGAGTATTGTCTGCTGGGCTGCAAGATTCGTGTGTGCTCAGTCACGGGTGTCAATCCTGCTGAGTCACGTGTTTAGAGTCTGCTTAGCCACTTAATGGCAGTCTGCTCAGCTCCTTGATCTTTGCCTGCTGAGCTGAGTGATTCCTGCCTGCTCAGCTCCATGAGTATTGCCTGCTGAGCTGCATGATTGGTGTCTGCTGAGCTGCACCATTTGTGTCTGCTGAGCTGCACCATTGGTGTCTGCTGAGCTGCCCAAATTGTGTCTGCTCAGTCACGGGTGTAGAGCCTGCTGCGTCACGTGTTTAGAGTCTGCTTAACCACTTCATTACAGTTTGCTCAGCTCCTTGACGATTTCCTGCTCCTCTCCGTGATTAGTGCCCTCTTAGCCAAGTGATTAGTGCCTGCTCAGCTCTTTGATTATTGCCTCCTGAAGCACGTGATCAGTGCATGATAGCCACGTGATCAGCGCCTCTCAGTCACGTGATCAGCGCCCCTCAGTCACGTGATCAGCGCCTCTCAGTCACGTGATCAGTGCCTCTCAGTCACGTGATCAGTGCATGCTCAGTCACGTGATCAGTGCCTCTCAGTCACGTGATCAGTGCCTCTCAGTCACGTGATCAGTGCATGCTCAGTCACGTGATCAGTGCATGCTCAGCCACGTGATCAGGGCCTGCTCAGTCACGTGATCAGGGTCTGCTGAATCAAGGGATTAGCGCTTGCTCAGCTGCATGCTTAATCCCTGCTCAGCTGCCTGACTCGTGCCTGATCAGCTGTGTGATTAGTCCCTGCTCAGCTGCGTGATTAGTGCCTGCTCAAGACCGGGTTAGGAGCCGGCTGAGTGACGTGATTAGAGTCTGCTTAGCCACTTCATTACAGTCTGCTCAGCTCCATGATTATTGCCTGCTAAGCTGCGTGATTCCTGCCTGCTCAGCTTCTTGATTATTGCCTGCTGAGCTGCGTGATTCCTGCTTGCTCAGCTCCATATTTATTGCCTGCTGAGCTGCGTGATTCCTGCCTGCTCAGCTTCTTGATTATTGCATGCTGAGCTGCGTGATTCCTGTTTGCTCAGCTCCATGATTATTGCCTGCTGAGCTGCGTGATTCCTGCTTGCTCAGCTCCATGATTTTTGCTTGCTGAGCTGCATAATAAGTGCCTGCTCAGTCCCCAGAGAGGAGCCGGCTGAATCACGTGATTAGAGTCTGCTTATCCAGTTCATTACAGCCTTCAGCTCCAATTATTATTGCCTGCTAAGTTGCGTGATTCCTGCCTGCTCAGGTCCGTGAGTATTGCCTGCTGAGTTGCGTGATTCCTGCCAGCTCAGCTCCATGATTATTGCCTGCTGAGCTGCGCGATTCCTGACTGCTAGCTTCTTGCTTATTGGCTGCTGAGCTGCCTGATTCCTGCCTGCTCTGCTTCTTGATTATTGCCTGCTGAGCTGCGTGATTCCTGCTTGCTCAGCTCCAGGATTATTGCCTGCTGAGCTGCGTGATTCGTGCCTGCTCAGCTCCTTGATTACTGTCTGCTGAGCTGCGTGATTCCTGCCTGCTCAGCTCCAGGAGTATTGTCTGCTGGGCTGCAAGATTCGTGTGTGCTCAGTCACGGGTGTCAAGCCTCCTGAGTCACGTGTTTAGAGTCTGCTTAGCCACTTAATGGCAGTCTGCTCAGCTCCTTGATCTTTGCCTGCTGAGCTGAGTGATTCCTGCCTGCTCAGCTCCATGAGTATTGCCTGCTGAGCTGCATGATTGGTGTCTGCTGAGCTGCACCATTTGTGTCTGCTGAGCTGCACCACTGGTGTCTGCTGAGCTGCCCAAATTGTGTCTGCTCAGTCACGGGTGTAGAGCCTGCTGCGTCACGTGTTTAGAGTCTGCTTAACCACTTCATTACAGTTTGCTCAGCTCCATGATTATTGCCTGCTGAGCTGCGTGATTCCTGCCTGCTCAGCTTCTTGATTATTGCCTGCTGAGCTGCGTGATTCCTGCCTGCTCAGCTCCATGATTATTGCCTGCTGAGCTGCGTGATTCCTGCTTGCTCAGCTCCATGATTTTTGCTTGCTCAGCTGCATAATAAGTGCTTGCTCAGTCCCCAGAGAGGAGCCGGCTGAATCACGTGATTAGAGTCTGCTTATCCAGTTCATTACAGCCTTCAGCTCCAATTATTATTGCCTGCTCAGTTGCGTGATTCCTGCCTGCTCAGCTCCATGATTATTGCCTGCTGAGCTGCGTGATTCCTGACTGCTAGCTTCTTGCTTATTGGCTGCTGAGCTGCCTGATTCCTGCCTGCTCAGCTTCTTGATTATTGCCTGCTGAGCTGCGTGATTCCTGCCTGCTCAGCTCCAGGAGTATTGTCTGCTGGGCTGCAAGATTCGTGTGTGCTCAGTCACGGGTGTCAAGCCTGCTGAGTCACGTGTTTAGAGTCTGCTTAGCCACTTAATGGCAGTCTGCTCAGCTCCTTGATCTTTGCCTGCTGAGCTGAGTGATTCCTGCCTGCTCAGCTCCATGAGTATTGCCTGCTGAGCTGCATGATTGGTGTCTGCTGAGCTGCACCATTTGTGTCTGCTGAGCTGCACCATTGGTGTCTGCTGAGCTGCCCAAATTGTGTCTGCTCAGTCACGGGTGTAGAGCCTGCTGCGTCACGTGTTTAGAGTCTGCTTAACCACTTCATTACAGTTTGCTCAGCTCCTTGACGATTTCCTGCTCCTCTCCGTGATTAGTGCCCTCTTAGCCAAGTGATTAGTGCCTGCTCAGCTCTTTGATTATTGCCTCCTGAAGCACGTGATCAGTGCATGATAGCCACGTGATCAGCGCCTCTCAGTCACGTGATCAGCGCCCCTCAGTCACGTGATCAGCGCCTCTCAGTCACGTGATCAGTGCCTCTCAGTCACGTGATCAGTGCATGCTCAGTCACGTGATCAGTGCCTCTCAGTCACGTGATCAGTGCCTCTCAGTCACGTGATCAGTGCATGCTCAGTCACGTGATCAGTGCATGCTCAGCCACGTGATCAGGGCCTGCTCAGTCACGTGATCAGGGTCTGCTGAATCAAGGGATTAGCGCTTGCTCAGCTGCATGCTTAATCCCTGCTCAGCTGCCTGACTCGTGCCTGATCAGCTGTGTGATTAGTCCCTGCTCAGCTGCGTGATTAGTGCCTGCTCAAGACCGGGTTAGGAGCCGGCTGAGTGACGTGATTAGAGTCTGCTTAGCCACTTCATTACAGTCTGCTCAGCTCCATGATTATTGCCTGCTAAGCTGCGTGATTCCTGCCTGCTCAGCTTCTTGATTATTGCCTGCTGAGCTGCGTGATTCCTGCTTGCTCAGCTCCATATTTATTGCCTGCTGAGCTGCGTGATTCCTGCCTGCTCAGCTTCTTGATTATTGCATGCTGAGCTGCGTGATTCCTGTTTGCTCAGCTCCATGATTATTGCCTGCTGAGCTGCGTGATTCCTGCTTGCTCAGCTCCATGATTTTTGCTTGCTGAGCTGCATAATAAGTGCCTGCTCAGTCCCCAGAGAGGAGCCGGCTGAATCACGTGATTAGAGTCTGCTTATCCAGTTCATTACAGCCTTCAGCTCCAATTATTATTGCCTGCTAAGTTGCGTGATTCCTGCCTGCTCAGGTCCGTGAGTATTGCCTGCTGAGTTGCGTGATTCCTGCCAGCTCAGCTCCATGATTATTGCCTGCTGAGCTGCGCGATTCCTGACTGCTAGCTTCTTGCTTATTGGCTGCTGAGCTGCCTGATTCCTGCCTGCTCTGCTTCTTGATTATTGCCTGCTGAGCTGCGTGATTCCTGCTTGCTCAGCTCCAGGATTATTGCCTGCTGAGCTGCGTGATTCGTGCCTGCTCAGCTCCTTGATTACTGTCTGCTGAGCTGCGTGATTCCTGCCTGCTCAGCTCCAGGAGTATTGTCTGCTGGGCTGCAAGATTCGTGTCTGCTCAGTCACGGGTGTCAAGCCTGCTGAGTCACGTGTTTAGAGTCTGCTTAGCCACTTAATGGCAGTCTGCTCAGCTCCTTGATCTTTGCCTGCTGAGCTGAGTGATTCCTGCCTGCTCAGCTCCATGAGTATTGCCTGCTGAGCTGCATGATTGGTGTCTGCTGAGCTGCACCATTTGTGTCTGCTGAGCTGCACCACTGGTGTCTGCTGAGCTGCCCAAATTGTGTCTGCTCAGTCACGGGTGTAGAGCCTGCTGCGTCACGTGTTTAGAGTCTGCTTAACCACTTCATTACAGTTTGCTCAGCTCCATGATTATTGCCTGCTGAGCTGCGTGATTCCTGCGTGCTCAGCTTCTTGATTATTGCCTGCTGAGCTGCGTGATTCCTGCCTGCTCAGCTCCATGATTATTGCCTGCTGAGCTGCGTGATTCCTGCCTGCTCAGCTCCATGATTTTTGCTTGCTCAGCTGCATAATAAGTGCCTGCTCAGTCCCCTGAGAGGAGCCGGCTGAATCACGTGATTAGAGTCTGCTTATCCAGTTCATTACAGCCTTCAGCTCCAATTATTATTGCCTGCTGAGTTGCGTGATTCCTGCCTGCTCAGCTCCGTGATTATTGCCTGCTGAGCTGCGTGATTCCTGCTGCTCAGCTTCTTGATTATTGCCTGCTGAGCTGCGTGATTCCTGCCTGCTCAGCTCCTTGATTATTGCCTGCTGAGCTGCGTGATTCCTGCCTGCTCAGCTCCAGGAGTATTGTCTGCTGGGCTGCAAGATTCGTGTGTGCTCAGTCACGGGTGTCAAGCCTGCTGAGTCACGTGTTTAGAGTCTGCTTAGCCACTTAATGGCAGTCTGCTCAGCTCCTTGATCTTTGCCTGCTGAGCTGAGTGATTCCTGCCTGCTCAGCTCCATGAGTATTGCCTGCTGAGCTGCATGATTGGTGTCTGCTGAGCTGCACCATTTGTGTCTGCTGAGCTGCACCATTGGTGTCTGCTGAGCTGCCCAAATTGTGTCTGCTCAGTCACGGGTGTAGAGCCTGCTGCGTCACGTGTTTAGAGTCTGCTTAACCACTTCATTACAGTTTGCTCAGCTCCTTGACGATTTCCTGCTCCTCTCCGTGATTAGTGCCCTCTTAGCCAAGTGATTAGTGCCTGCTCAGCTCTTTGATTATTGCCTCCTGAAGCACGTGATCAGTGCATGATAGCCACGTGATCAGCGCCTCTCAGTCACGTGATCAGCGCCCCTCAGTCACGTGATCAGCGCCTCTCAGTCACGTGATCAGTGCCTCTCAGTCACGTGATCAGTGCATGCTCAGTCACGTGATCAGTGCCTCTCAGTCACGTGATCAGTGCCTCTCAGTCACGTGATCAGTGCATGCTCAGTCACGTGATCAGTGCATGCTCAGCCACGTGATCAGGGCCTGCTCAGTCACGTGATCAGGGTCTGCTGAATCAAGGGATTAGCGCTTGCTCAGCTGCATGCTTAATCCCTGCTCAGCTGCCTGACTCGTGCCTGATCAGCTGTGTGATTAGTCCCTGCTCAGCTGCGTGATTAGTGCCTGCTCAAGACCGGGTTAGGAGCCGGCTGAGTGACGTGATTAGAGTCTGCTTAGCCACTTCATTACAGTCTGCTCAGCTCCATGATTATTGCCTGCTAAGCTGCGTGATTCCTGCCTGCTCAGCTTCTTGATTATTGCCTGCTGAGCTGCGTGATTCCTGCTTGCTCAGCTCCATATTTATTGCCTGCTGAGCTGCGTGATTCCTGCCTGCTCAGCTTCTTGATTATTGCATGCTGAGCTGCGTGATTCCTGTTTGCTCAGCTCCATGATTATTGCCTGCTGAGCTGCGTGATTCCTGCTTGCTCAGCTCCATGATTTTTGCTTGCTGAGCTGCATAATAAGTGCCTGCTCAGTCCCCAGAGAGGAGCCGGCTGAATCACGTGATTAGAGTCTGCTTATCCAGTTCATTACAGCCTTCAGCTCCAATTATTATTGCCTGCTAAGTTGCGTGATTCCTGCCTGCTCAGGTCCGTGAGTATTGCCTGCTGAGTTGCGTGATTCCTGCCAGCTCAGCTCCATGATTATTGCCTGCTGAGCTGCGCGATTCCTGACTGCTAGCTTCTTGCTTATTGGCTGCTGAGCTGCCTGATTCCTGCCTGCTCTGCTTCTTGATTATTGCCTGCTGAGCTGCGTGATTCCTGCTTGCTCAGCTCCAGGATTATTGCCTGCTGAGCTGCGTGATTCGTGCCTGCTCAGCTCCTTGATTACTGTCTGCTGAGCTGCGTGATTCCTGCCTGCTCAGCTCCAGGAGTATTGTCTGCTGGGCTGCAAGATTCGAGTGTGCTCAGTCACGGGTGTCAAGCCTGCTGAGTCACGTGTTTAGAGTCTGCTTAGCCACTTAATGGCAGTCTGCTCAGCTCCTTGATCTTTGCCTGCTGAGCTGAGTGATTCCTGCCTGCTCAGCTCCATGAGTATTGCCTGCTGAGCTGCATGATTGGTGTCTGCTGAGCTGCACCATTTGTGTCTGCTGAGCTGCACCACTGGTGTCTGCTGAGCTGCCCAAATTGTGTCTGCTCAGTCACGGGTGTAGAGCCTGCTGCGTCACGTGTTTAGAGTCTGCTTAGCCACTTCATTACAGTCTGCTCAGCTCCATGATTATTGCCTGCTGAGCTGCGTGATTCCTGCCTGCTCAGGTTCTTGATTATTGCCTGCTGAGCTGCGTGATTCCTGTTTGCTCAGCTCCATGATTATTGCCTGCTGAGCTGCGTGATTCCTGCTTGCTCAGCTCCATGATTTTTGCTTGCTCAGCTGCATAATAAGTGCTTGCTCAGTCCCCAGAGAGGAGCCGGCTGAATCACGTGATTAGAGTCTGCTTATCCAGTTCATTACAGCCTTCAGCTCCAATTATTATTGCCTGCTGAGCTGCGTGATTCCTGCCTGCTCAGCTCCATGATTATTGCCTGCTGAGCTGCGTGATTCCTGCTGCTCAGCTTCTTGATTATTGGCTGCTGAGCTGCGTGATTCCTGCCTGCTCAGCTCCTTGATTATTGCCTGCTGAGCTGCGTGATTCCTGCCTGCTCAGCTCCAGGGGTATTGTCTGCTGGGCTGCAAGATTCGTGTGTGCTCAGTCACGGGTGTCAAGCCTGCTGAGTCACGTGTTTAGAGTCTGCTTAGCCACTTAATGGCAGTCTGCTCAGCTCCTTGATCTTTGCCTGCTGAGCTGAGTGATTCCTGCCTGCTCAGCTCCATGAGTATTGCCTGCTGAGCTGCATGATTGGTGTCTGCTGAGCTGCACCATTTGTGTCTGCTGAGCTGCACCATTGGTGTCTGCTGAGCTGCCCAAATTGTGTCTGCTCAGTCACGGGTGTAGAGCCTGCTGCGTCACGTGTTTAGAGTCTGCTTAACCACTTCATTACAGTTTGCTCAGCTCCTTGACGATTTCCTGCTCCTCTCCGTGATTAGTGCCCTCTTAGCCAAGTGATTAGTGCCTGCTCAGCTCTTTGATTATTGCCTCCTGAAGCACGTGGTCAGTGCATGATAGCCACGTGATCAGCGCCTCTCAGTCACGTGATCAGCGCCTCTCAGTCACGTGATCAGCGCCTCTCAGTCACGTGATCAGTGCCTCTCAGTCACGTGATCAGTGCATGCTCAGCCACGTGATCAGGGCCTGCTCAGTCACGTGATCAGGGTCTGCTGAATCAAGGGATTAGCGCTTGCTCAGCTGCATGCTTAATCCCTGCTCAGCTGCCTGACTCGTGCCTGATCAGCTGTGTGATTAGTCCCTGCTCAGCTGCGTGATTAGTGCCTGCTCAAGACCGGGTTAGGAGCCGGCTGAGTGACGTGATTAGAGTCTGCTTAGCCACTTCATTACAGTCTGCTCAGCTCCATGATTATTGCCTGCTAAGCTGCGTGATTCCTGCCTGCTCAGCTTCTTGATTATTGCCTGCTGAGCTGCGTGATTCCTGCTTGCTCAGCTCCATATTTATTGCCTGCTGAGCTGCGTGATTCCTGCCTGCTCAGCTTCTTGATTATTGCATGCTGAGCTGCGTGATTCCTGTTTGCTCAGCTCCATGATTATTGCCTGCTGAGCTGCGTGATTCCTGCTTGCTCAGCTCCATGATTTTTGCTTGCTGAGCTGCATAATAAGTGCCTGCTCAGTCCCCAGAGAGGAGCCGGCTGAATCACGTGATTAGAGTCTGCTTATCCAGTTCATTACAGCCTTCAGCTCCAATTAATATTGCCTGCTAAGTTGCGTGATTCCTGCCTGCTCAGGTCCGTGAGTATTGCCTGCTGAGTTGCGTGATTCCTGCCAGCTCAGCTCCATGATTATTGCCTGCTGAGCTGCGCGATTCCTGACTGCTAACTTCTTGCTTATTGGCTGCTGAGCTGCCTGATTCCTGCCTGCTCTGCTTCTTGATTATTGCCTGCTGAGCTGCGTGATTCCTGCTTGCTCAGCTCCAGGATTATTGCCTGCTGAGCTGCGTGATACGTGCCTGCTCAGCTCCTTGATTACTGTCTGCTGAGCTGCGTGATTCCTGCCTGCTCAGCTCCAGGAGTATTGTCTGCTGGGCTGCAAGATTCGTGTGTGCTCAGTCACGGGTGTCAAGCCTGCTGAGTCACGTGTTTAGAGTCTGCTTAGCCACTTAATGGCAGTCTGCTCAGCTCCTTGATCTTTGCCTGCTGAGCTGAGTGATTCCTGCCTGCTCAGCTCCATGAGTATTGCCTGCTGAGCTGCATGATTGGTGTCTGCTGAGCTGCACCATTTGTGTCTGCTGAGCTGCACCATTGGTGTCTGCTGAGCTGCCCAAATGGTGTCTGCTCAGTCACGGGTGTAGAGCCTGCTGCGTCACGTGTTTAGAGTCTGCTTAACCACTTCATTACAGTTTGCTCAGCTCCTTGACGATTTCCTGCTCCTCTCCGTGATTAGTGCCCTCTTAGCCAAGTGATTAGTGCCTGCTCAGCTCTTTGATTATTGCCTCCTGAAGCACGTGATCAGTGCATGATAGCCACGTGATCAGCGCCTCTCAGTCACGTGATCAGCGCCTCTCAGTCACGTGATCACTGCCTCTCAGTCACGTGATCAGTGCATGCTCAGTCACGCGATCAGTGCCTCTCAGTCACGTGATCAGTGCCTCTCAGTCACGTGATCAGTGCATGCTCAGTCACGTGATCAGTGCATGCTCAGCCACGTGATCAGGGCCTGCTCAGTCACGTGATCAGGGTCTGCTGAATCAAGGGATTAGCGCTTGCTCAGCTGCATGCTTAATCCCTGCTCAGCTGCCTGACTCGTGCCTGATCAGCTGTGTGATTAGTCCCTGCTCAGCTGCGTGATTAGTGCCTGCTCAAGACCGGGTTAGGAGCCGGCTGAGTGACGTGATTAGAGTCTGCTTAGCCACTTCATTACAGTCTGCTCAGCTCCATGATTATTGCCTGCTGAGCTGCGTGATTCCTGCCTGCTCAGCTTCTTGATTATTGCCTGCTGAGCTGCGTGATTCCTGTTTGCTAAGCTCCATGATTATTGCCTGCTGAGCTGCGTGATTCCTGCTTGCTCAGCTCCATGATTTTTGCTTGCTGAGCTGCATAATAAGTGCTTGCTCAGTCCCCAGAGAGGAGCCGGCTGAATCACGTGATTAGAGTCTGCTTATCCAGTTCATTACAGCCTTCAGCTCCAATTATTGCCTGCTAAGTTGCGTGATTCCTGCCAGCTCAGCTCCATGATTATTGCCTGCTGAGCTGCGCGATTCCTGACTGCTAGCTTCTTGCTTATTGGCTGCTGAGCTGCCTGATTCCTGCCTGCTCTGCTTCTTGATTATTGCCTGCTGAGATGCGTGATTCCTGCTTGCTCAGCTCCAGGATTATTGCCTGCTGAGCTGCGTGATTCGTGCCTGCTCCGCTCCTTGATTACTGTCTGCTGAGCTGCGTGATTCCTGCCTGCTCAGCTCCAGGAGTATTGTCTGCTGGGCTGCAAGATTCGTGTGTGCTCAGTCACGGGTGTCAAGCCTGCTGAGTCACGTGTTTAGAGTCTGCTTAGCCACTTAATGGCAGTCTGCTCAGCTCCTTGATCTTTGCCTGCTGAGCTGAGTGATTCCTGCCTGCTCAGCTCCATGAGTATTGCCTGCTGAGCTGCATGATTGGTGTCTGCTGAGCTGCACCATTTGTGTCTGCTGAGCTGCACCATTGGTGTCTGCTGAGCTGCCCAAATTGTGTCTGCTCAGTCACGGGTGTAGAGCCTGCTGCGTCACGTGTTTAGAGTCTGCTTAACCACTTCATTACAGTTTGCTCAGCTCCTTGACGATTTCCTGCTCCTCTCCGTGATTAGTGCCCTCTTAGCCAAGTGATTAGTGCCTGCTCAGCTCTTTGATTATTGCCTCCTGAAGCACGTGATCAGTGCATGATAGCCACGTGATCAGCGCCTCTCAGTCACGTGATCAGCGCCCCTCAGTCACGTGATCAGCGCCTCTCAGTCACGTGATCAGTGCCTCTCAGTCACGTGATCAGTGCATGCTCAGTCACGTGATCAGTGCCTCTCAGTCACGTGATCAGTGCCTCTCAGTCACGTGATCAGTGCCTGCTCAGTCACGTGATCAGTGCATGCTCAGTCACGTGATCAGTGCCTGCTCAGTCACGTGATCAGTGCCTGCTCAGTCACGTGATCAGTGCATGCTCAGTCACGTGATCAGTGCCTGCTCAGCCACGTGATCAGTGCCTGCTCAGCACGTGATCAGGGCCTGCTGAATCAAGGGATTAGCGCTTGCTCAGCTGCATGCTTAATCCCTGCTCAGCTGCCTGATTCGTGCCTGCTCAGCTGCGTGATTAGTGCCTGCTCAGCTGCGTGATTAGTGCCTGCTCAGCCGCGTTATTGCCTGCTGAGCTCCGTGATTATTGCCTGCTGAGCTGCGTGATTCCTGCCTGCTCAGCTTCTTGATTATTGCATGCTGAGCTGCGTGATTCCTGTTTGCTCAGCTCCATGATTATTGCCTGCTGAGCTGCGTGATTCCTCCTTGCTCAGCTCCATGATTTTTGCTTGCTGAGCTGCATAATAAGTGCCTGCTCAGTCCCCAGAGAGGAGCCGGCTGAATCACGTGATTAGAGTCTGCTTATCCAGTTCATTACAGCCTTCAGCTCCAATTATTATTGCCTGCTAAGTTGCGTGATTCCTGCCTGCTCAGGTCCGTGAGTATTGCCTGCTGAGTTGCGTGATTCCTGCCAGCTCAGCTCCATGATTATTGCCTGCTGAGCTGCGCGATTCCTGACTGCTAGCTTCTTGCTTATTGGCTGCTGAGCTGCCTGATTCCTGCCTGCTCTGCTTCTTGATTATTGCCTGCTGAGCTGCGTGATTCCTGCTTGCTCAGCTCCAGGATTATTGCCTGCTGAGCTGCGTGATTCCTGCCTGCTCAGCTCCAGGAGTATTGTCTGCTGGGCTGCAAGATTCGTGTGTGCTCAGTCACGGGTGTCAAGCCTGCTGAGTCACGTGTTTAGAGTCTGCTTAGCCACTTAATGGCAGTCTGCTCAGCTCCTTGATCTTTGCCTGCTGAGCTGAGTGATTCCTGCCTGCTCAGCTCCATGAGTATTGCCTGCTGAGCTGCATGATTGGTGTCTGCTGAGCTGCACCATTTGTGTCTGCTGAGCTGCACCATTGGTGTCTGCTGAGCTGCCCAAATTGTGTCTGCTCAGTCACGGGTGTAGAGCCTGCTGCGTCACGTGTTTAGAGTCTGCTTAACCACTTCATTACAGTTTGCTCAGCTCCTTGACGATTTCCTGCTCCTCTCCGTGATTAGTGCCCTCTTAGCCAAGTGATTAGTGCCTGCTCAGCTCTTTGATTATTGCCTCCTGAAGCACGTGATCAGTGCATGATAGCCACGTGATCAGCGCCTCTCAGTCACGTGATCAGCGCCCCTCAGTCACGTGATCAGCGCCTCTCAGTCACGTGATCAGTGCCTCTCAGTCACGTGATCAGTGCATGCTCAGTCACGTGATCAGTGCCTCTCAGTCACGTGATCAGTGCCTCTCAGTCACGTGATCAGTGCATGCTCAGTCACGTGATCAGTGCCTGCTCAGTCACGTGATCAGTGCCTGCTCAGTCACGTGATCAGTGCTGCTCAGTCACGTGATCAGTGCATGCTCAGCCACGTGATCAGTGCCTGCTCAGTCACGTGATCAGTGTCTGCTGAATCAAGGGATTAGCGCTTGCTCAGCTGCATGCTTAATCCCTGCTCAGCTGCCTGATTCGTGCCTGCTCAGCTGCGTGATTAGTGCCTGCTCAGCCTTGTTAGGAGCCTGCTGAGTGACGTGATTAGAGTCTGCTTAGCCACTTGATTACTGTCTGCTCAGCTTCTTGATTATTGCCTGCTGAGCTGCGTGATTCCTGTTTGCTCAGCTCCATGATTATTGCCTGCTGAGCTGCGTGATTCCTGCTTGCTCAGCTCCATGATTTTTGCTTGCTGAGCTGCATAATAAGTGCCTGCTCAGTCCCCAGAGAGGAGCCGGCTGAATCACGTGATTAGAGTCTGCTTATCCAGTTCATTACAGCCTTCAGCTCCAATTATTATTGCCTGCTAAGTTGCGTGATTCCTGCCTGCTCAGGTCCGTGAGTATTGCCTGCTGAGTTGCGTGATTCCTGCCAGCTCAGCTCCATGATTATTGCCTGCTGAGCTGCGCGATTCCTGACTGCTAGCTTCTTGCTTATTGGCTGCTGAGCTGCCTGATTCCTGCCTGCTCTGCTTCTTGATTATTGCCTGCTGAGCTGCGTGATTCCTGCTTGCTCAGCTCCAGGATTATTGCCTGCTGAGCTGCGTGATTCGTGCCTGCTCAGCTCCTTGATTACTGTCTGCTGAGCTGCGTGATTCCTGCCTGCTCAGCTCCAGGAGTATTGTCTGCTGGGCTGCAAGATTCGTGTGTGCTCAGTCACGGGTGTCAAGCCTGCTGAGTCACGTGTTTAGAGTCTGCTTAGCCACTTAATGGCAGTCTGCTCAGCTCCTTGATCTTTTCCTGCTGAGCTGAGTGATTCCTGCCTGCTCAGCTCCATGAGTATTGCCTGCTGAGCTGCATGATTGGTGTCTGCTGAGCTGCACCATTTGTGTCTGCTGAGCTGCACCATTGGTGTCTGCTGAGCTGCCCAAATTGTGTCTGCTCAGTCACGGGTGTAGAGCCTGCTGCGTCACGTGTTTAGAGTCTGCTTAACCACTTCATTACAGTTTGCTCAGCTCCTTGACGATTTCCTGCTCCTCTCCGTGATTAGTGCCCTCTTAGCCAAGTGATTAGTGCCTGCTCAGCTCTTTGATTATTGCCTCCTGAAGCAAGTGATCAGTGCATGATAGCCACGTGATCAGCGCCTCTCAGTCACGTGATCAGCGCCCCTCAGTCACGTGATCAGCGCCTCTCAGTCACGTGATCAGTGCCTCTCAGTCACGTGATCAGTGCATGCTCAGTCACGTGATCAGTGCCTCTCAGTCACGTGATCAGTGCATGCTCAGTCACGTGATCAGTGCATGCTCAGCCACGTGATCAGGGCCTGCTCAGTCACGTGATCAGGGTCTGCTGAATCAAGGGATTAGCGCTTGCTCAGCTGCATGCTTAATCCCTGCTCAGCTGCCTGACTCGTGCCTGATCAGCTGTGTGATTAGTCCCTGCTCAGCTGCGTGATTAGTGCCTGCTCAAGACCGGGTTAGGAGCCGGCTGAGTGACGTGATTAGAGTCTGCTTAGCCACTTCATTACAGTCTGCTCAGCTCCATGATTATTGCCTGCTAAGCTGCGTGATTCCTGCCTGCTCAGCTTCTTGATTATTGCCTGCTGAGCTGCGTGATTCCTGCTTGCTCAGCTCCATATTTATTGCCTGCTGAGCTGCGTGATTCCTGCCTGCTCAGCTTCTTGATTATTGCATGCTGAGCTGCGTGATTCCTGTTTGCTCAGCTCCATGATTATTGCCTGCTGAGCTGCGTGATTCCTGCTTGCTCAGCTCCATGATTTTTGCTTGCTGAGCTGCATAATAAGTGCCTGCTCAGTCCCCAGAGAGGAGCCGGCTGAATCACGTGATTAGAGTCTGCTTATCCAGTTCATTACAGCCTTCAGCTCCAATTATTATTGCTTGCTAAGTTGCGTGATTCCTGCCTGCTCAGGTCCGTGAGTATTGCCTGCTGAGTTGCGTGATTCCTGCCAGCTCAGCTCCATGATTATTGCCTGCTGAGCTGCGCGATTCCTGACTGCTAGCTTCTTGCTTATTGGCTGCTGAGCTGCCTGATTCCTGCCTGCTCTGCTTCTTGATTATTGCCTGCTGAGCTGCGTGATTCCTGCTTGCTCAGCTCCAGGATTATTGCCTGCTGAGCTGCGTGATTCGTGCCTGCTCAGCTCCTTGATTACTGTCTGCTGAGCTGCGTGATTCCTGCCTGCTCAGCTCCAGGAGTATTGTCTGCTGGGCTGCAAGATTCGTGTGTGCTCAGTCACGGGTGTCAAGCCTGCTGAGTCACGTGTTTAGAGTCTGCTTAGCCACTTAATGGCAGTCTGCTCAGCTCCTTGATCTTTGCCTGCTGAGCTGAGTGATTCCTGCCTGCTCAGCTCCATGAGTATTGCCTGCTGAGCTGCATGATTGGTGTCTGCTGAGCTGCACCATTTGTGTCTGCTGAGCTGCACCATTGGTGTCTGCTGAGCTGCCCAAATTGTGTCTGCTCAGTCACGGGTGTAGAGCCTGCTGCGTCACGTGTTTAGAGTCTGCTTAACCACTTCATTACAGTTTGCTCAGCTCCTTGACGATTTCCTGCTCCTCTCCGTGATTAGTGCCCTCTTAGCCAAGTGATTAGTGCCTGCTCAGCTCTTTGATTATTGCCTCCTGAAGCACGTGATCAGTGCATGATAGCCACGTGATCAGCGCCTCTCAGTCACGTGATCAGCGCCCCTCAGTCACGTGATCAGCGCCTCTCAGTCACGTGATCAGTGCCTCTCAGTCACGTGATCAGTGCATGCTCAGTCACGTGATCAGTGCCTCTCAGTCACGTGATCAGTGCCTCTCAGTCACGTGATCAGTGCATGCTCAGTCACGTGATCAGTGCATGCTCAGCCACGTGATCAGGGCCTGCTCAGTCACGTGATCAGGGTCTGCTGAATCAAGGGATTAGCGCTTGCTCAGCTGCATGCTTAATCCCTGCTCAGCTGCCTGACTCGTGCCTGATCAGCTGTGTGATTAGTCCCTGCTCAGCTGCGTGATTAGTGCCTGCTCAAGACCGGGTTAGGAGCCGGCTGAGTGACGTGATTAGAGTCTGCTTAGCCACTTCATTACAGTCTGCTCAGCTCCATGATTATTGCCTGCTAAGCTGCGTGATTCCTGCCTGCTCAGCTTCTTGATTATTGCCTGCTGAGCTGCGTGATTCCTGCTTGCTCAGCTCCATATTTATTGCCTGCTGAGCTGCGTGATTCCTGCCTGCTCAGCTTCTTGATTATTGCATGCTGAGCTGCGTGATTCCTGTTTGCTCAGCTCCATGATTATTGCCTGCTGAGCTGCGTGATTCCTGCTTGCTCAGCTCCATGATTTTTGCTTGCTGAGCTGCATAATAAGTGCCTGCTCAGTCCCCAGAGAGGAGCCGGCTGAATCACGTGATTAGAGTCTGCTTATCCAGTTCATTACAGCCTTCAGCTCCAATTATTATTGCCTGCTAAGTTGCGTGATTCCTGCCTGCTCAGGTCCGTGAGTATTGCCTGCTGAGTTGCGTGATTCCTGCCAGCTCAGCTCCATGATTATTGCCTGCTGAGCTGCGCGATTCCTGACTGCTAGCTTCTTGCTTATTGGCTGCTGAGCTGCCTGATTCCTGCCTGCTCTGCTTCTTGATTATTGCCTGCTGAGCTGCGTGATTCCTGCTTGCTCAGCTCCAGGATTATTGCCTGCTGAGCTGCGTGATTCGTGCCTGCTCAGCTCCTTGATTACTGTCTGCTGAGCTGCGTGATTCCTGCCTGCTCAGCTCCAGGAGTATTGTCTGCTGGGCTGCAAGATTCGTGTGTGCTCAGTCACGGGTGTCAAGCCTGCTGAGTCACGTGTTTAGAGTCTGCTTAGCCACTTAATGGCAGTCTGCTCAGCTCCTTGATCTTTGCCTGCTGAGCTGAGTGATTCCTGCCTGCTCAGCTCCATGAGTATTGCCTGCTGAGCTGCATGATTGGTGTCTGCTGAGCTGCACCATTTGTGTCTGCTGAGCTGCACCATTGGTGTCTGCTGAGCTG
Source organism: Bos javanicus (assembly GCF_032452875.1). NCBI lineage: Eukaryota > Metazoa > Chordata > Mammalia > Artiodactyla > Bovidae > Bos > Bos javanicus. The sequence goes on from NW_026893790.1 coordinate 243,082, forward strand.
CCCAAATTGTGTCTGCTCAGTCACGGGTGTAGAGCCTGCTGCGTCACGTGTTTAGAGTCTGCTTAACCACTTCATTACAGTTTGCTCAGCTCCTTGACGATTTCCTGCTCCTCTCCGTGATTAGTGCCCTCTTAGCCAAGTGATTAGTGCCTGCTCAGCTCTTTGATTATTGCCTCCTGAAGCACGTGATCAGTGCATGATAGCCACGTGATCAGCGCCTCTCAGTCACGTGATCAGCGCCCCTCACTCACGTGATCAGCGCCTCTCAGTCACGTGATCAGTGCCTCTCAGTCACGTGATCAGTGCATGCTCAGTCACGTGATCAGTGCCTCTCAGTCACGTGATCAGTGCCTCTCAGTCACGTGATCAGTGCATGCTCAGTCACGTGATCAGTGCATGCTCAGCCACGTGATCAGGGCCTGCTCAGTCACGTGATCAGGGTCTGCTGAATCAAGGGATTAGCGCTTGCTCAGCTGCATGCTTAATCCCTGCTCAGCTGCCTGACTCGTGCCTGATCAGCTGTGTGATTAGTCCCTGCTCAGCTGCGTGATTAGTGCCTGCTCAAGACCGGGTTAGGAGCCGGCTGAGTGACGTGATTAGAGTCTGCTTAGCCACTTCATTACAGTCTGCTCAGCTCCATGATTATTGCCTGCTAAGCTGCGTGATTCCTGCCTGCTCAGCTTCTTGATTATTGCCTGCTGAGCTGCGTGATTCCTGCTTGCTCAGCTCCATATTTATTGCCTGCTGAGCTGCGTGATTCCTGCCTGCTCAGCTTCTTGATTATTGCATGCTGAGCTGCGTGATTCCTGTTTGCTCAGCTCCATGATTATTGCCTGCTGAGCTGCGTGATTCCTGCTTGCTCAGCTCCATGATTTTTGCTTGCTGAGCTGCATAATAAGTGCCTGCTCAGTCCCCAGAGAGGAGCCGGCTGAATCACGTGATTAGAGTCTGCTTATCCAGTTCATTACAGCCTTCAGCTCCAATTATTATTGCCTGCTAAGTTGCGTGATTCCTGCCTGCTCAGGTCCGTGAGTATTGCCTGCTGAGTTGCGTGATTCCTGCCAGCTCAGCTCCATGATTATTGCCTGCTGAGCTGCGCGATTCCTGACTGCTAGCTTCTTGCTTATTGGCTGCTGAGCTGCCTGATTCCTGCCTGCTCTGCTTCTTGATTATTGCCTGCTGAGCTGCGTGATTCCTGCTTGCTCAGCTCCAGGATTATTGCCTGCTGAGCTGCGTGATTCGTGCCTGCTCAGCTCCTTGATTACTGTCTGCTGAGCTGCGTGATTCCTGCCTGCTCAGCTCCAGGAGTATTGTCTGCTGGGCTGCAAGATTCGTGTGTGCTCAGTCACGGGTGTCAAGCCTGCTGAGTCACATGTTTAGAGTCTGCTTAGCCACTTAATGGCAGTCTGCTCAGCTCCTTGATTTTTGCCAGCTGAGCTGCGAGATTCGTGCCTGCTCAGCTCCTTGATCTTTGCCTGCTGAGCTGAGTGATTCCTGCCTGCTCAGCTCCATGAGTATTGCCTGCTGAGCTGCATGATTGGTGTCTGCTGAGCTGCACCATTTGTGTCTGCTGAGCTGCACCATTGGTGTCTGCTGAGCTGCCCAAATTGTGTCTGCTCAGTCACGGGTGTAGAGCCTGCTGCGTCACGTGTTTAGAGTCTGCTTAACCACTTCATTACAGTTTGCTCAGCTCCTTGACGATTTCCTGCTCTTCTCCGTGATTAGTGCCCTCTTAGCCAAGTGATTAGTGCCTGCTCAGCTCTTTGATTATTGCCTCCTGAAGCACGTGATCAGTGCATGATAGCCACGTGATCAGCGCCTCTCAGTCACGTGATCAGCGCCCCTCAGTCACGTGATCAGCGCCTCTCAGTCACGTGATCAGTGCATGCTCAGTCACGTGATCAGTGCCTCTCAGTCACGTGATCAGTGCCTCTCAGTCACGTGATCAGTGCATGCTCAGTCACGTGATCAGTGCATGCTCAGCCACGTGATCAGGGCCTGCTCAGTCACGTGATCAGGGTCTGCTGAATCAAGGGATTAGCGCTTGCTCAGCTGCATGCTTAATCCCTGCTCAGCTGCCTGACTCGTGCCTGATCAGCTGTGTGATTAGTCCCTGCTCAGCTGCGTGATTAGTGCCTGCTCAAGACCGGGTTAGGAGCCGGCTGAGTGACGTGATTAGAGTCTGCTTAGCCACTTCATTACAGTCTGCTCAGCTCCATGATTATTGCCTGCTAAGCTGCGTGATTCCTGCCTGCTCAGCTTCTTGATTATTGCCTGCTGAGCTGCGTGATTCCTGCTTGCTCAGCTCCATATTTATTGCCTGCTGAGCTGCGTGATTCCTGCCTGCTCAGCTTCTTGATTATTGCATGCTGAGCTGCGTGATTCCTGTTTGCTCAGCTCCATGATTATTGCCTGCTGAGCTGCGTGATTCCTGCTTGCTCAGCTCCATGATTTTTGCTTGCTGAGCTGCATAATAAGTGCCTGCTCAGTCCCCAGAGAGGAGCCGGCTGAATCACGTGATTAGAGTCTGCTTATCCAGTTCATTACAGCCTTCAGCTCCAATTATTATTGCCTGCTAAGTTGCGTGATTCCTGCCTGCTCAGGTCCGTGAGTATTGCCTGCTGAGTTGCGTGATTCCTGCCAGCTCAGCTCCATGATTATTGCCTGCTGAGCTGCGCGATTCCTGACTGCTAGCTTCTTGCTTATTGGCTGCTGAGCTGCCTGATTCCTGCCTGCTCTGCTTCTTGATTATTGCCTGCTGAGCTGCGTGATTCCTGCTTGCTCAGCTCCAGGATTATTGCCTGCTGAGCTGCGTGATTCGTGCCTGCTCAGCTCCTTGATTACTGTCTGCTGAGCTGCGTGATTCCTGCCTGCTCAGCTCCAGGAGTATTGTCTGCTGGGCTGCAAGATTCGTGTGTGCTCAGTCACGGGTGTCAAGCCTGCTGAGTCACATGTTTAGAGTCTGCTTAGCCACTTAATGGCAGTCTGCTCAGCTCCTTGATTTTTGCCAGCTGAGCTGCGAGATTCGTGCCTGCTCAGCTCCTTGATCTTTGCCTGCTGAGCTGAGTGATTCCTGCCTGCTCAGCTCCATGAGTATTGCCTGCTGAGCTGCATGATTGGTGTCTGCTGAGCTGCACCATTTGTGTCTGCTGAGCTGCACCATTGGTGTCTGCTGAGCTGCCCAAATTGTGTCTGCTCAGTCACGGGTGTAGAGCCTGCTGCGTCACGTGTTTAGAGTCTGCTTAACCACTTCATTACAGTTTGCTCAGCTCCTTGACGATTTCCTGCTCTTCTCCGTGATTAGTGCCCTCTTAGCCAAGTGATTAGTGCCTGCTCAGCTCTTTGATTATTGCCTCCTGAAGCACGTGATCAGTGCATGATAGCCACGTGATCAGCGCCTCTCAGTCACGTGATCAGCGCCCCTCAGTCACGTGATCAGCGCCTCTCAGTCACGTGATCAGTGCATGCTCAGTCACGTGATCAGTGCCTCTCAGTCACGTGATCAGTGCCTCTCAGTCACGTGATCAGTGCATGCTCAGTCACGTGATCAGTGCATGCTCAGCCACGTGATCAGGGCCTGCTCAGTCACGTGATCAGGGTCTGCTGAATCAAGGGATTAGCGCTTGCTCAGCTGCATGCTTAATCCCTGCTCAGCTGCCTGACTCGTGCCTGATCAGCTGTGTGATTAGTCCCTTCTCAAGACCGGGTTAGGAGCCGGCTGAGTGACGTGATTAGAGTCTGCTTAGCCACTTCATTACAGTCTGCTCAGCTCCATGATTATTGCCTGCTGAGCTGCGTGATTCCTGCCTGCTCAGCTTCTTGATTATTGCCTGCTGAGCTGCGTGATTCCTGCTTGCTCAGCTCCATGATTATTGCCTGCTGAGCTGCATAATAAGTGCCTGCTCAGTCCCCAGAGAGGAGCCGGCTGAATCACGTGATTAGAGTCTGCTTATCCAGTTCATTACAGCCTTCAGCTCCAATTATTATTGCCTGCTAAGTTGCGTGATTCCTGCCTGCTCAGGTCCGTGAGTATTGCCTGCTGAGTTGCGTGATTCCTGCCAGCTCAGCTCCATGATTATTGCCTGCTGAGCTGCGCGATTCCTGACTGCTAGCTTCTTGCTTATTGGCTGCTGAGCTGCCTGATTCCTGCCTGCTCTGCTTCTTGATTATTGCCTGCTGAGCTGCGTGATTCCTGCTTGCTCAGCTCCAGGATTATTGCCTGCTGAGCTGCGTGATTCGTGCCTGCTCAGCTCCTTGATTACTGTCTGCTGAGCTGCGTGATTCCTGCCTGCTCAGCTCCAGGAGTATTGTCTGCTGGGCTGCAAGATTCGTGTGTGCTCAGTCACGGGTGTCAAGCCTGCTGAGTCACGTGTTTAGAGTCTGCTTAGCCACTTAATGGCAGTCTGCTCAGCTCCTTGAACTTTTCCTGCTGAGCTGAGTGATTCCTGCCTGCTCAGCTCCATGAGTATTGCCTGCTGAGCTGCATGATTGGTGTCTGCTGAGCTGCACCATTTGTGTCTGCTGAGCTGCACCATTGGTGTCTGCTGTGCTGCCCAAATTGTGTCTGCTCAGTCACGGGTGTAGAGCCTGCTGCGTCACGTGTTTAGAGTCTGCTTAACCACTTCATTACAGTTTGCTCAGCTCCTTGACGATTTCCTGCTCCTCTCCGTGATTAGTGCCCTCTTAGCCAAGTGATTAGTGCCTGCTCAGCTCTTTGATTATTGCCTCCTGTAGCACGTGATCAGTGCATGATAGCCACGTGATCAGCGCCTCTCAGTCACGTGATCAGCGCCCCTCAGTCACGTGATCAGCGCCTCTCAGTCACGTGATCAGTGCCTCTCAGTCACGTGATCAGTGCATGCTCAGTCACGTGATCAGTGCCTCTCAGTCACGTGATCAGTGCCTCTCAGTCACGTGATCAGTGCATGCTCAGTCACGTGATCAGTGCATGCTCAGCCACGTGATCAGGGCCTGCTCAGTCACGTGATCAGGGTCTGCTGAATCAAGGGATTAGCGCTTGCTCAGCTGCATGCTTAATCCCTGCTCAGCTGCCTGACTCGTGCCTGATCAGCTGTGTGATTAGTCCCTGCTCAGCTGCGTGATTAGTGCCTGCTCAAGACCGGGTTAGGAGCCGGCTGAGTGACGTGATTAGAGTCTGCTTAGCCACTTCATTACAGTCTGCTCAGCTCCATGATTATTGCCTGCTAAGCTGCGTGATTCCTGCCTGCTCAGCTTCTTGATTATTGCCTGCTGAGCTGCGTGATTCCTGCTTGCTCAGCTCCATATTTATTGCCTGCTGAGCTGCGTGATTCCTGCCTGCTCAGCTTCTTGATTATTGCATGCTGAGCTGCGTGATTCCTGTTTGCTCAGCTCCATGATTATTGCCTGCTGAGCTGCGTGATTCCTGCTTGCTCAGCTCCATGATTTTTGCTTGCTGAGCTGCATAATAAGTGCCTGCTCAGTCCCCAGAGAGGAGCCGGCTGAATCACGTGATTAGAGTCTGCTTATCCAGTTCATTACAGCCTTCAGCTCCAATTATTATTGCCTGCTAAGTTGCGTGATTCCTGCCTGCTCAGGTCCGTGAGTATTGCCTGCTGAGTTGCGTGATTCCTGCCAGCTCAGCTCCATGATTATTGCCTGCTGAGCTGCGCGATTCCTGACTGCTAGCTTCTTGCTTATTGGCTGCTGAGCTGCCTGATTCCTGCCTGCTCTGCTTCTTGATTATTGCCTGCTGAGCTGCGTGATTCCTGCTTGCTCAGCTCCAGGATTATTGCCTGCTGAGCTGCGTGATTCGTGCCTGCTCAGCTCCTTGATTACTGTCTGCTGAGCTGCGTGATTCCTGCCTGCTCAGCTCCAGGAGTATTGTCTGCTGGGCTGCAAGATTCGTGTGTGCTCAGTCACGGGTGTCAAGCCTGCTGAGTCACGTGTTTAGAGTCTGCTTAGCCACTTAATGGCAGTCTGCTCAGCTCCTTGATCTTTGCCTGCTGAGCTGAGTGATTCCTGCCTGCTCAGCTCCATGAGTATTGCCTGCTGAGCTGCATGATTGGTGTCTGCTGAGCTGCACCATTTGTGTCTGCTGAGCTGCACCATTGGTGTCTGCTGAGCTGCCCAAATTGTGTCTGCTCAGTCACGGGTGTAGAGCCTGCTGCGTCACGTGTTTAGAGTCTGCTTAACCACTTCATTACAGTTTGCTCAGCTCCTTGACGATTTCCTGCTCCTCTCCGTGATTAGTGCCCTCTTAGCCAAGTGATTAGTGCCTGCTCAGCTCTTTGATTATTGCCTCCTGAAGCACGTGATCAGTGCATGATAGCCACGTGATCAGCGCCTCTCAGTCACGTGATCAGCGCCCCTCAGTCACGTGATCAGCGCCTCTCAGTCACGTGATCAGTGCCTCTCAGTCACGTGATCAGTGCATGCTCAGTCACGTGATCAGTGCCTCTCAGTCACGTGATCAGTGCCTCTCAGTCACGTGATCAGTGCATGCTCAGTCACGTGATCAGTGCATGCTCAGCCACGTGATCAGGGCCTGCTCAGTCACGTGATCAGGGTCTGCTGAATCAAGGGATTAGCGCTTGCTCAGCTGCATGCTTAATCCCTGCTCAGCTGCCTGACTCGTGCCTGATCAGCTGTGTGATTAGTCCCTGCTCAGCTGCGTGATTAGTGCCTGCTCAAGACCGGGTTAGGAGCCGGCTGAGTGACGTGATTAGAGTCTGCTTAGCCACTTCATTACAGTCTGCTCAGCTCCATGATTATTGCCTGCTAAGCTGCGTGATTCCTGCCTGCTCAGCTTCTTGATTATTGCCTGCTGAGCTGCGTGATTCCTGCTTGCTCAGCTCCATATTTATTGCCTGCTGAGCTGCGTGATTCCTGCCTGCTCAGCTTCTTGATTATTGCATGCTGAGCTGCGTGATTCCTGTTTGCTCAGCTCCATGATTATTGCCTGCTGAGCTGCGTGATTCCTGCTTGCTCAGCTCCATGATTTTTGCTTGCTGAGCTGCATAATAAGTGCCTGCTCAGTCCCCAGAGAGGAGCCGGCTGAATCACGTGATTAGAGTCTGCTTATCCAGTTCATTACAGCCTTCAGCTCCAATTATTATTGCCTGCTAAGTTGCGTGATTCCTGCCTGCTCAGGTCCGTGAGTATTGCCTGCTGAGTTGCGTGATTCCTGCCAGCTCAGCTCCATGATTATTGCCTGCTGAGCTGCGCGATTCCTGACTGCTAGCTTCTTGCTTATTGGCTGCTGAGCTGCCTGATTCCTGCCTGCTCTGCTTCTTGATTATTGCCTGCTGAGCTGCGTGATTCCTGCTTGCTCAGCTCCAGGATTATTGCCTGCTGAGCTGCGTGATTCGTGCCTGCTCAGCTCCTTGATTACTGTCTGCTGAGCTGCGTGATTCCTGCCTGCTCAGCTCCAGGAGTATTGTCTGCTGGGCTGCAAGATTCGTGTGTGCTCAGTCACGGGTGTCAAGCCTGCTGAGTCACGTGTTTAGAGTCTGCTTAGCCACTTAATGGCAGTCTGCTCAGCTCCTTGATCTTTGCCTGCTGAGCTGAGTGATTCCTGCCTGCTCAGCTCCATGAGTATTGCCTGCTGAGCTGCATGATTGGTGTCTGCTGAGCTGCACCATTTGTGTCTGCTGAGCTGCACCATTGGTGTCTGCTGAGCTGCCCAAATTGTGTCTGCTCAGTCACGGGTGTAGAGCCTGCTGCGTCACGTGTTTAGAGTCTGCTTAACCACTTCATTACAGTTTGCTCAGCTCCTTGACGATTTCCTGCTCCTCTCCGTGATTAGTGCCCTCTTAGCCAAGTGATTAGTGCCTGCTCAGCTCTTTGATTATTGCCTCCTGAAGCACGTGATCAGTGCATGATAGCCACGTGATCAGCGCCTCTCAGTCACGTGATCAGCGCCCCTCACTCACGTGATCAGCGCCTCTCAGTCACGTGATCAGTGCCTCTCAGTCACGTGATCAGTGCATGCTCAGTCACGTGATCAGTGCATGCTCAGCCACGTGATCAGGGCCTGCTCAGTCACGTGATCAGGGTCTGCTGAATCAAGGGATTAGCGCTTGCTCAGCTGCATGCTTAATCCCTGCTCAGCTGCCTGACTCGTGCCTGATCAGCTGTGTGATTAGTCCCTGCTCAGCTGCGTGATTAGTGCCTGCTCAAGACCGGGTTAGGAGCCGGCTGAGTGACGTGATTAGAGTCTGCTTAGCCACTTCATTACAGTCTGCTCAGCTCCATGATTATTGCCTGCTAAGCTGCGTGATTCCTGCCTGCTCAGCTTCTTGATTATTGCCTGCTGAGCTGCGTGATTCCTGCTTGCTCAGCTCCATATTTATTGCCTGCTGAGCTGCGTGATTCCTGCCTGCTCAGCTTCTTGATTATTGCATGCTGAGCTGCGTGATTCCTGTTTGCTCAGCTCCATGATTATTGCCTGCTGAGCTGCGTGATTCCTGCTTGCTCAGCTCCATGATTTTTGCTTGCTGAGCTGCATAATAAGTGCCTGCTCAGTCCCCAGAGAGGAGCCGGCTGAATCACGTGATTAGAGTCTGCTTATCCAGTTCATTACAGCCTTCAGCTCCAATTATTATTGCCTGCTAAGTTGCGTGATTCCTGCCTGCTCAGGTCCGTGAGTATTGCCTGCTGAGTTGCGTGATTCCTGCCAGCTCAGCTCCATGATTATTGCCTGCTGAGCTGCGCGATTCCTGACTGCTAGCTTCTTGCTTATTGGCTGCTGAGCTGCCTGATTCCTGCCTGCTCTGCTTCTTGATTATTGCCTGCTGAGCTGCGTGATTCCTGCTTGCTCAGCTCCAGGATTATTGCCTGCTGAGCTGCGTGATTCGTGCCTGCTCAGCTCCTTGATTACTGTCTGCTGAGCTGCGTGATTCCTGCCTGCTCAGCTCCAGGAGTATTGTCTGCTGGGCTGCAAGATTCGTGTGTGCTCAGTCACGGGTGTCAAGCCTGCTGAGTCACGTGTTTAGAGTCTGCTTAGCCACTTAATGGCAGTCTGCTCAGCTCCTTGATTTTTGCCTGCTGAGCTGCGTGATTCCTGCCTGCTCAGCTCCTTGATCTTTGCCTGCTGAGCTGCGTGATTCCTGCCTGCTCAGCTCCATGATTATTGCCTGCTGAGCTGCGCGATTCCTGACTGCTAGCTTCTTGCTTATTGTCTGCTGAGCTGCCTGATTCCTGCCTGCTCTGCTTCTTGATTATTGCCTGCTGAGCTGCGTGATTCCTGCTTGCTCAGCTCCAGGATTATTGCCTGCTGAGCTGCGTGATTCGTGCCTGCTCAGCTCCAGGAGTATTGTCTGCTGTGCTGCAAGATTCGTGTGTGCTCAGTCACGGGTGTCAAGCCTGCTGAGTCACGTGTTTAGAGTCTGCTTAGCCACTTAATGGCAGTCTGCTCAGCTCCTTGATCTTTGCCTGCTGAGCTGAGTGATTCCTGCCTGCTCAGCTCCATGAGTATTGCCTGCTGAGCTGCATGATTGGTGTCTGCTGAGCTGCACCATTTGTGTCTGCTGAGCTGCACCATTGGTGTCTGCTGAGCTGCCCAAATTGTGTCTGCTCAGTCACGGGTGTAGAGCCTGCTGCGTCACGTGTTTAGAGTCTGCTTAACCACTTCATTACAGTTTGCTCAGCTCCTTGACGATTTCCTGCTCCTCTCCGTGATTAGTGCCCTCTTAGCCAACTGATTAGTGCCTGCTCAGCTCTTTGATTATTGCCTCCTGAAGCACGTGATCAGTGCATGATAGCCACGTGATCAGCGCCTCTCAGTCACGTGATCAGCGCCTCTCAGTCACGTGATCAGTGCCTCTCAGTCACGTGATCAGTGCATGCTCAGTCACGTGATCAGTGCCTCTCAGTCACGTGATCAGTGCCTCTCAGTCACGTGATCAGTGCATGCTCAGTCACGTGATCAGTGCATGCTCAGCCACGTGATCAGGGCCTGCTCAGTCACGTGATCAGGGTCTGCTGAATCAAGGGATTAGCGCTTGCTCAGCTGCATGCTTAATCCCTGCTCAGCTGCCTGACTCGTGCCTGATCAGCTGTGTGATTAGTCCCTGCTCAGCTGCGTGATTAGTGCCTGCTCAAGACCGGGTTAGGAGCCGGCTGAGTGACGTGATTAGAGTCTGCTTAGCCACTTCATTACAGTCTGCTCAGCTCCATGATTATTGCCTGCTAAGCTGCGTGATTCCTGCCTGCTCAGCTTCTTGATTATTGCCTGCTGAGCTGCGTGATTCCTGCTTGCTCAGCTCCATATTTATTGCCTGCTGAGCTGCGTGATTCCTGCCTGCTCAGCTTCTTGATTATTGCATGCTGAGCTGCGTGATTCCTGTTTGCTCAGCTCCATGATTATTGCCTGCTGAGCTGCGTGATTCCTGCTTGCTCAGCTCCATGATTTTTGCTTGCTGAGCTGCATAATAAGTGCCTGCTCAGTCCCCAGAGAGGAGCCGGCTGAATCACGTGATTAGAGTCTGCTTATCCAGTTCATTACAGCCTTCAGCTCCAATTATTATTGCCTGCTAAGTTGCGTGATTCCTGCCTGCTCAGGTCCGTGAGTATTGCCTGCTGAGTTGCGTGATTCCTGCCAGCTCAGCTCCATGATTATTGCCTGCTGAGCTGCGCGATTCCTGACTGCTAGCTTCTTGCTTATTGGATGCTGAGCTGCCTGATTCCTGCCTGCTCTGCTTCTTGATTATTGCCTGCTGAGCTGCGTGATTCCTGCTTGCTCAGCTCCAGGATTATTGCCTGCTGAGCTGCGTGATACGTGCCTGCTCAGCTCCTTGATTACTGTCTGCTGAGCTGCGTGATTCCTGCCTGCTCAGCTCCAGGAGTATTGTCTGCTGGGCTGCAAGATTCGTGTGTGCTCAGTCACGGGTGTCAAGCCTGCTGAGTCACGTGTTTAGAGTCTGCTTAGCCACTTAATGGCAGTCTGCTCAGCTCCTTGATCTTTGCCTGCTGAGCTGAGTGATTCCTGCCTGCTCAGCTCCATGAGTATTGCCTGCTGAGCTGCATGATTGGTGTCTGCTGAGCTGCACCATTTGTGTCTGCTGAGCTGCACCATTGGTGTCTGCTGAGCTGCCCAAATGGTGTCTGCTCAGTCACGGGTGTAGAGCCTGCTGCGTCACGTGTTTAGAGTCTGCTTAACCACTTCATTACAGTTTGCTCAGCTCCTTGACGATTTCCTGCTCCTCTCCGTGATTAGTGCCCTCTTAGCCAAGTGATTAGTGCCTGCTCAGCTCTTTGATTATTGCCTCCTGAAGCACGTGATCAGTGCATGATAGCCACGTGATCAGCGCCTCTCAGTCACGTGATCAGCGCCTCTCAGTCACGTGATCAGTGCCTCTCAGTCACGTGATCAGTGCATGCTCAGTCACGTGATCAGTGCCTCTCAGTCACGTGATCAGTGCCTCTCAGTCACGTGATCAGTGCATGCTCAGTCACGTGATCAGTGCATGCTCAGCCACGTGATCAGGGCCTGCTCAGTCACGTCATCAGGGTCTGCTGAATCAAGGGATTAGCGCTTGCTCAGCTGCATGCTTAATCCCTGCTCAGCTGCCTGACTCGTGCCTGATCAGCTGTGTGATTAGTCCCTGCTCAGCTGCGTGATTAGTGCCTGCTCAAGACCGGGTTAGGAGCCGGCTGAGTGACGTGATTAGAGTCTGCTTAGCCACTTCATTACAGTCTGCTCAGCTCCATGATTATTGCCTGCTGAGCTGCGTGATTCCTGCCTGCTCAGCTTCTTGATTATTGCCTGCTGAGCTGCGTGATTCCTGTTTGCTAAGCTCCATGATTATTGCCTGCTGAGCTGCGTGATTCCTGCTTGCTCAGCTCCATGATTTTTGCTTGCTGAGCTGCATAATAAGTGCTTGCTCAGTCCCCAGAGAGGAGCCGGCTGAATCATGTGATTAGAGTCTGCTTATCCAGTTCATTACAGCCTTCAGCTCCAATTATTATTGCCTGCTAAGTTGCGTGATTCCTGCCAGCTCAGCTCCATGATTATTGCCTGCTGAGCTGCGCGATTCCTGACTGCTAGCTTCTTGCTTATTGGCTGCTGAGCTGCCTGATTCCTGCCTGCTCTGCTTCTTGATTATTGCCTGCTGAGATGCGTGATTCCTGCTTGCTCAGCTCCAGGATTATTGCCTGCTGAGCTGCGTGATTCGTGCCTGCTCCGCTCCTTGATTACTGTCTGCTGAGCTGCGTGATTCCTGCCTGCTCAGCTCCAGGAGTATTGTCTGCTGGGCTGCAAGATTCGTGTGTGCTCAGTCACGGGTGTCAAGCCTGCTGAGTCACGTGTTTAGAGTCTGCTTAGCCACTTAATGGCAGTCTGCTCAGCTCCTTGATCTTTGCCTGCTGAGCTGAGTGATTCCTGCCTGCTCAGCTCCATGAGTATTGCCTGCTGAGCTGCATGATTGGTGTCTGCTGAGCTGCACCATTTGTGTCTGCTGAGCTGCACCATTGGTGTCTGCTGAGCTGCCCAAATTGTGTCTGCTCAGTCACGGGTGTAGAGCCTGCTGCGTCACGTGTTTAGAGTCTGCTTAACCACTTCATTACAGTTTGCTCAGCTCCTTGACGATTTCCTGCTCCTCTCCGTGATTAGTGCCCTCTTAGCCAAGTGATTAGTGCCTGCTCAGCTCTTTGATTATTGCCTCCTGAAGCACGTGATCAGTGCATGATAGCCACGTGATCAGCGCCTCTCAGTCACGTGATCAGCGCCCCGCAGTCACGTGATCAGCGCCTCTCAGTCACGTGATCAGTGCCTCTCAGTCACGTGATCAGTGCATGCTCAGTCACGTGATCAGTGCCTCTCAGTCACGTGATCAGTGCCTCTCAGTCACGTGATCAGTGCATGATAGTCACGTGATCAGCGCCTGCTCAGTCACGTGATCAGCGCCTGCTCAGTCACGTGATCAGCGCCTGCTCAGTCACGTGATCAGTGCCTGCTCAGTCACGTGATCAGTGCCTGCTCAGTCACGTGATCAGTGCCTGCTCAGCTGCGTGATCAGTGCCTGCTCAGTCCGTGATAGGGCCTGCTGAGTCACGTGATTAGAGTCTGCTCAGCTGCATGATTAAGTCTGCTCAGCTCCATGATTCGTGCCTGCTCAGCTGCGTGATTCCTGCCTGCTCAGCTGCGTGATTATTGCCTGCTCAGCTGCGTTAGAGCCTGCTGAGCTACTTGATTAGTGCCTGCTGAGCTTCGTGATTACTGACTGCTCAGCTTCTTGATTATTGCCTGCTTAGCTGCGTGATTCCTGTCTGCTCAGCTCCTTGATTATTGCCTGCTGAGCTGCGTGATTCCTGCTTGCTCAGCTCCATGATTTTTGCTTGCTGAGCTGCATAATAAGTGCCTGCTCAGTCCCCAGAGAGGAGCCGGCTGAATCACGTGATTAGAGTCTGCTTATCCAGTTCATTACAGCCTTCAGCTCCAATTATTATTGCCTGCTAAGTTGCGTGATTCCTGCCAGCTCAGGTCCGTGAGTATTGCCTGCTGAGCTGCGCGATTCCTGACTGCTAGCTTCTTGCTTATTGGCTGCTGAGCTGCCTGATTCCTGCCTTCTCTGCTTCTTGATTATTGCCTGCTGAGCTGCGTGATTCCTGCTTGCTCAGCTCCAGGATTATTGCCTGCTGAGCTGCGTGATTCGTGCCTGCTCAGCTCCTTGATTACTGTCTGCTGAGCTGCGTGATTCCTGCCTGCTCAGCTCCAGGAGTATTGTCTGCTGGGCTGCAAGATTCGTGTGTGCTCAGTCACGGGTGTCAAGCCTGCTGAGTCACGTGTTTAGAGTCTGCTTAGCCACTTAATGGCAGTCTGCTCAGCTCCTTGATCTTTGCCTGCTGAGCTGAGTGATTCCTGCCTGCTCAGCTCCATGAGTATTGCCTGCTGAGCTGCATGATTGGTGTCTGCTGAGCTGCACCATTTGTGTCTGCTGAGCTGCACCATTGGTGTCTGCTGAGCTGCCCAAATTGTGTCTGCTCAGTCACGGGTGTAGAGCCTGCTGCGTCACGTGTTTAGAGTCTGCTTAACCACTTCATTACAGTTTGCTCAGCTCCTTGACGATTTCCTGCTCCTCTCCGTGATTAGTGCCCTCTTAGCCAAGTGATTAGTGCCTGCTCAGCTCTTTGATTATTGCCTCCTGAAGCACGTGATCAGTGCATGATAGCCACGTGATCAGCGCCTCTCAGTCACGTGATCAGCGCCCCTCAGTCACGTGATCAGCGCCTCTCAGTCACGTGATCAGTGCCTCTCAGTCACGTGATCAGTGCATGCTCAGTCACGTGATCAGTGCCTCTCAGTCACGTGATCAGTGCCTCTCAGTCACGTGATCAGTGCATGCTCAGTCACGTGATCAGTGCATGCTCAGCCACGTGATCAGGGCCTGCTCAGTCACGTGATCAGGGTCTGCTGAATCAAGGGATTAGCGATTGCTCAGCTGCATGCTTAATCCCTGCTCAGCTGCCTGACTCGTGCCTGATCAGCTGTGTGATTAGTCCCTGCTCAGCTGCGTGATTAGTGCCTGCTCAAGACCGGGTTAGGAGCCGGCTGAGTGACCTGATTAGAGTCTGCTTAGCCACTTCATTACAGTCTGCTCAGCTCCATGATTATTGCCTGCTGAGCTGCGTGATTCCTGCCTGCTCAGCTTCTTGATTATTGCCTGCTGAGCTGCGTGATTCCTGCTTGCTCAGCTCCATGATTATTGCCTGCTGAGCTGCATAATAAGTGCCTGCTCAGTCCCCAGAGAGGAGCCGGCTGAATCACGTGATTAGAGTCTGCTTATCCAGTTCATTACAGCCTTCAGCTCCAATTATTATTGCCTGCTAAGTTGCGTGATTCCTGCCAGCTCAGGTCCGTGAGTATTGCCTGCTGAGCTGCGCGATTCCTGACTGCTAGCTTCTTGCTTATTGGCTGCTGAGCTGCCTGATTCCTGCCTGCTCTGCTTCTTGATTATTGCCTGCTGAGCTGCGTGATTCCTGCTTGCTCAGCTCCAGGATTATTGCCTGCTGAGCTGCGTGATTCGTGCCTGCTCAGCTCCTTGATTACTGTCTGCTGAGCTGCGTGATTCCTGCCTGCTCAGCTCCAGGAGTATTGTCTGCTGGGCTGCAAGATTCGTGTGTGCTCAGTCACGGGTGTCAAGCCTGCTGAGTCACGTGTTTAGAGTCTGCTTAGCCACTTAATGGCAGTCTGCTCAGCTCCTTGATCTTTGCCTGCTGAGCTGAGTGATTCCTGCCTGCTCAGCTCCATGAGTATTGCCTGCTGAGCTGCATGATTGGTGTCTGCTGAGCTGCACCATTTGTGTCTGCTGAGCTGCACCATTGGTGTCTGCTGAGCTGCCCAAATTGTGTCTGCTCAGTCACGGGTGTAGAGCCTGCTGCGTCACGTGTTTAGAGTCTGCTTAACCACTTCATTACAGTTTGCTCAGCTCCTTGACGATTTCCTGCTCCTCTCCGTGATTAGTGCCCTCTTAGCCAAGTGATTAGTGCCTGCTCAGCTCTTTGATTATTGCCTCCTGAAGCACGTGATCAGTGCATGATAGCCACGTGATCAGCGCCTCTCAGTCACGTGATCAGCGCCCTCAGTCACGTGATCAGCGCCTCTCAGTCACGTGATCAGTGCCTCTCAGTCACGTGATCAGTGCATGCTCAGTCACGTGATCAGTGCCTCTCAGTCACGTGATCAGTGCATCTCAGTCACGTGATCAGGGCCTGCTCAGTCACGTGATCAGGGTCTGCTGAATCAAGGGATTAGCGCTTGCTCAGCTGCATGCTTAATCCCTGCTCAGCTGCCTGATTCGTGCCTGATCAGCTGTGTGATTAGTCCCTGCTCAGCTGCGTGATTAGTGCCTGCTCAAGACCGGGTTAGGAGCCGGCTGAGTGACGTGATTAGAGTCTGCTTAGCCACTTCATTACAGTCTGCTCAGCTCCATGATTATTGCCTGCTAAGCTGCGTGATTCCTGCCTGCTCAGCTTCTTGATTATTGCCTGCTGAGCTGCGTGATTCCTGCTTGCTCAGCTCCATATTTATTGCCTGCTGAGCTGCGTGATTCCTGCCTGCTCAGCTTCTTGATTATTGCATGCTGAGCTGCGTGATTCCTGTTTGCTCAGCTCCATGATTATTGCCTGCTGAGCTGCGTGATTCCTGCTTGCTCAGCTCCATGATTTTTGCTTGCTGAGCTGCATAATAAGTGCCTGCTCAGTCCCCAGAGAGGAGCCGGCTGAATCACGTGATTAGAGTCTGCTTATCCAGTTCATTACAGCCTTCAGCTCCAATTATTATTGCCTGCTAAGTTGCGTGATTCCTGCCTGCTCAGGTCCGTGAGTATTGCCTGCTGAGTTGCGTGATTCCTGCCAGCTCAGCTCCATGATTATTGCCTGCTGAGCTGCGCGATTCCTGACTGCTAGCTTCTTGCTTATTGGCTGCTGAGCTGCCTGATTCCTGCCTGCTCTGCTTCTTGATTATTGCCTGCTGAGCTGCGTGATTCCTGCTTGCTCAGCTCCAGGATTATTGCCTGCTGAGCTGCGTGATTCATGCCTGCTCAGCTCCTTGATTACTGTCTGCTGAGCTGCGTGATTCCTGCCTGCTCAGCTCCAGGAGTATTGTCTGCTGGGCTGCAAGATTCGTGTGTGCTCAGTCACGGGTGTCAAGCCTGCTGAGTCACGTGTTTAGAGTCTGCTTAGCCACTTAATGGCAGTCTGCTCAGCTCCTTGATCTTTGCCTGCTGAGCTGAGTGATTCCTGCCTGCTCAGCTCCATGAGTATTGCCTGCTGAGCTGCATGATTGGTGTCTGCTGAGCTGCAACATTTGTGTCTGCTGAGCTGCACCATTGGTGTCTGCTGAGCTGCCCAAATTGTGTCTGCTCAGTCACGGGTGTAGAGCCTGCTGCGTCACGTGTTTAGAGTCTGCTTAACCACTTCATTACAGTTTGCTCAGCTCCTTGACGATTTCCTGCTCCTCTCCGTGATTAGTGCCCTCTTAGCCAAGTGATTAGTGCCTGCTCAGCTCTTTGATTATTGCCTCCTGAAGCACGTGATCAGTGCATGATAGCCACGTGATCAGCGCCTCTCAGTCACGTGATCAGCGCCTCTCAGTCACGTGATCAGTGCCTCTCAGTCACGTGATCAGTGCATGCTCAGTCACGTGATCAGTGCCTCTCAGTCACGTGATCAGTGCCTCTCAGTCACGTGATCAGTGCGTGCTCAGTCACGTGATCAGTGCATGCTCAGCCACGTGATCAGGGCCTGCTCAGTCACGTGATCAGGGTCTGCTGAATCAAGGGATTAGCGCTTGCTCAGCTGCATGCTTAATCCCTGCTCAGCTGCCTGACTCGTGCCTGATCAGCTGTGTGATTAGTCCCTGCTCAGCTGCGTGATTAGTGCCTGCTCAAGACCGGGTTAGGAGCCGGCTGAGTGACGTGATTAGAGTCTGCTTAGCCACTTCATTACAGTCTGCTCAGCTCCATGATTATTGCCTGCTGAGCTGCGTGATTCCTGCCTGCTCAGCTTCTTGATTATTGCCTGCTGAGCTGCGTGATTCCTGTTTGCTCAGCTCCATGATTATTGCCTGCTGAGCTGCATAATAAGTGCCTGCTCAGTCCCCAGAGAGGAGCCGGCTGAATCACGTGATTAGAGTCTGCTTATCCAGTTCATTACAGCCTTCAGCTCCAATTATTATTGCCTGCTAAGTTGCGTGATTCCTGCCAGCTCAGGTCCGTGAGTATTGCCTGCTGAGCTGCGCGATTCCTGACTGCTAGCTTCTTGCTTATTGGCTGCTGAGCTGCCTGAATCCTGCCTGCTCTGCTTCTTGATTATTGCCTGCTGAGCTGCGTGATTCCTGCTTGCTCAGCTCCAGGATTATTGCCTGCTGAGCTGCGTGATTCGTGCCTGCTCAGCTCCTTGATTACTGTCTGCTGAGCTGCGTGATTCCTGCCTGCTCAGCTCCAGGAGTATTGTCTGCTGGGCTGCAAGATTCGTGTGTGCTCAGTCACGGGTGTCAAGCCTGCTGAGTCACGTGTTTAGAGTCTGCTTAGCCACTTAATGGCAGTCTGCTCAGCTCCTTGATCTTTGCCTGCTGAGCTGAGTGATTCCTGCCTGCTCAGCTCCATGAGTATTGCCTGCTGAGCTGCATGATTGGTGTCTGCTGAGCTGCACCATTTGTGTCTGCTGAGCTGCACCATTGGTGTCTGCTGAGCTGCCCAAATTGTGTCTGCTCAGTCACGGGTGTAGAGCCTGCTGCGTCACGTGTTTAGAGTCTGCTTAACCACTTCATTACAGTTTGCTCAGCTCCTTGACGATTTCCTGCTCCTCTCCGTGATTAGTGCCCTCTTAGCCAAGTGATTAGTGCCTGCTCAGCTCTTTGATTATTGCCTCCTGAAGCACGTGATCAGTGCATGATAGCCACGTGATCAGCGCCTCTCAGTCACGTGATCAGCGCCCCTCAGTCACGTGATCAGCGCCTCTCAGTCACGTGATCAGTGCCTCTCAGTCACGTGATCAGTGCATGCTCAGTCACGTGATCAGTGCCTCTCAGTCACGTGATCAGTGCCTCTCAGTCACGTGATCAGTGCATGCTCAGTCACGTGATCAGTGCATGCTCAGCCACGTGATCAGGGCCTGCTCAGTCACGTGATCAGGGTCTGCTGAATCAAGGGATTAGCGCTTGCTCAGCTGCATGCTTAATCCCTGCTCAGCTGCCTGACTCGTGCCTGATCAGCTGTGTGATTAGTCCCTGCTCAGCTGCGTGATTAGTGCCTGCTCAAGACCGGGTTAGGAGCCGGCTGAGTGACGTGATTAGAGTCTGCTTAGCCACTTCATTACAGTCTGCTCAGCTCCATGATAATTGCCTGCTGAGCTGCGTGATTCCTGCCTGCTCAGATTCTTGATTATTGCCTGCTGAGCTGCGTGATTCCTGCTTGCTCAGCTCCAGGATTATTGCCTGCTGAGCTGCGTGATTCGTGCCTGCTCAGCTCCTTGATTACTGTCTGCTGAGCTGCGTGATTCCTGCCTGCTCAGCTCCAGGAGTATTGTCTGCTGGGCTGCAAGATTCGTGTGTGCTCAGTCACGGGTGTCAAGCCTGCTGAGTCACGTGTTTAGAGTCTGCTTAGCCACTTAATGGCAGTCTGCTCAGCTCCTTGATCTTTGCCTGCTGAGCTGAGTGATTCCTGCCTGCTCAGCTCCATGAGTATTGCCTGCTGAGCTGCATGATTGGTGTCTGCTGAGCTGCACCATTTGTGTCTGCTGAGCTGCACCATTGGTGTCTGCTGAGCTGCCCAAATTGTGTCTGCTCAGTCACGGGTGTAGAGCCTGCTGCGTCACGTGTTTAGAGTCTGCTTAACCACTTCATTACAGTTTGCTCAGCTCCTTGACGATTTCCTGCTCCTCTCCGTGATTAGTGCCCTCTTAGCCAAGTGATTAGTGCCTGCTCAGCTCTTTGATTATTGCCTCCTGAAGCAGGTGATCAGTGCATGCTCAGCCACGTGATCAGGGACTGCTCAGTCACGTGATCAGGGTCTGCTGAATCAAGGGATTAGCGCTTGCTCAGCTGCATGCTTAATCCCTGCTCAGCTGCATGACTCGTGCCTGATCAGCTGTGTGATTAGTCCCTGCTCAGCTGCGTGATTAGTGCCTGCTCAAGACCGGGTTAGGAGCCGGCTGAGTGACGTGATTAGAGTCTGCTTAGCCACTTCATTACAGTCTGCTCAGCTCCATGATTATTGCCTGCTAAGCTGCGTGATTCCTGCCTGCTCAGCTTCTTGATTATTGCCTGCTGAGCTGCGTGATTCCTGCTTGCTCAGCTCCATATTTATTGCCTGCTGAGCTGCGTGATTCCTGCCTGCTCAGCTTCTTGATTATTGCATGCTGAGCTGCGTGATTCCTGTTTGCTCAGCTCCATGATTATTGCCTGCTGAGCTGCGTGATTCCTGCTTGCTCAGCTCCATGATTTTTGCTTGCTGAGCTGCATAATAAGTGCCTGCTCAGTCCCCAGAGAGGAGCCGGCTGAATCACGTGATTAGAGTCTGCTTATCCAGTTCATTACAGCCTTCAGCTCCAATTATTATTGCCTGCTAAGTTGCGTGATTCCTGCCTGCTCAGGTCCGTGAGTATTGCCTGCTGAGTTGCGTGATTCCTGCCAGCTCAGCTCCATGATTATTGCCTGCTGAGCTGCGCGATTCCTGACTGCTAGCTTCTTGCTTATTGGCTGCTGAGCTGCCTGATTCCTGCCTGCTCTGCTTCTTGATTATTGCCTGCTGAGCTGCGTGATTCCTGCTTGCTCAGCTCCAGGATTATTGCCTGCTGAGCTGCGTGATTCGTGCCTGCTCAGCTCCTTGATTACTGTCTGCTGAGCTGCGTGATTCCTGCCTGCTCAGCTCCAGGAGTATTGTCTGCTGGGCTGCAAGATTCGTGTGTGCTCAGTCACGGGTGTCAAGCCTGCTGAGTCACGTGTTTAGAGTCTGCTTAGCCACTTAATGGCAGTCTGCTCAGCTCCTTGATCTTTGCCTGCTGAGCTGAGTGATTCCTACCTGCTGAGCTCCATGAGTATTGCCTGCTGAGCTGCATGATTGGTGTCTGCTGAGCTGCACCATTTGTGTCTGCTGAGCTGCACCATTGGTGTCTGCTGAGCTGCCCAAATTGTGTCTGCTCAGTCACGGGTGTAGAGCCTGCTGCGTCACGTGTTTAGAGTCTGCTTAACCACTTCATTACAGTTTGCTCAGCTCCTTGACGATTTCCTGCTCCTCTCCGTGATTAGTGCCCTCTTAGCCAAGTGATTAGTGCCTGCTCAGCTCTTTGATTATTGCCTCCTGAAGCACGTGATCAGTGCATGATAGCCACGTGATCAGCGCCTCTCAGTCACGTGATCAGCGCCCCTCAGTCACGTGATCAGCGCCTCTCAGTCACGTGATCAGTGCCTCTCAGTCACGTGATCAGTGCATGCTCAGTCACGTGATCAGTGCCTCTCAGTCACGTGATCAGTGCCTCTCAGTCACGTGATCAGTGCATGCTCAGTCACGTGATCAGTGCATGCTCAGCCACGTGATCAGGGCCTGCTCAGTCACGTGATCAGGGTCTGCTGAATCAAGGGATTAGCGCTTGCTCAGCTGCATGCTTAATCCCTGCTCAGCTGCGAGACTCGTGCCTGATCAGCTGTGTGATTAGTCCCTGCTCAGCTGCGTGATTAGTGCCTGCTCAAGACCGGGTTAGGAGCCGGCTGAGTGACGTGATTAGAGTCTGCTTAGCCACTTCATTACAGTCTGCTCAGCTCCATGATTATTGCCTGCTAAGCTGCGTGATTCCTGCCTGCTCAGCTTCTTGATTATTGCCTGCTGAGCTGCGTGATTCCTGCTTGCTCAGCTCCATAATTATTGCCTGCTGAGCTGCGTGATTCGTGCCTGCTCAGCCCTGCTTGATTGAGCTGCTTATCCTGTTTGCTCAGCTCCATGATTATTGCCTGCTGAGCTGCGTGATTCCTGCCTGCTCAGCTCCATGATTATTGCCTGCTGAGCTGCGTGATTCCTGCTTGCTCAGCTCCATGATTTTTGCCTGCTGAGCTGCGTGATTCCTGCCTGCTCAGCTCCTTGATTATTGCATGCTGAGCTGCGTGATTCCTGTTGCTCAGCTCCATGATTATTGCCTGCTGAGCTGCGTGATTCCTGCCTGCTCAGCTCCATGATTATTGCCTGCTGAGCTGCGTGATTCCTGCCTGCTCAGTCCCCAGAGAGGAGCCTGCTGAGTCACGTGATTAGAGTCTGCTTATCCAGCTCATTACAGCCTTCAGCTCCATTATTGCCTGCTGAGCTGCGTGATTCCTGCCTGCTCAGCTTCTTGCTTATTGGCTGCTGAGCTGCCTGATTCCTGCCTGCTCTGCTTCATGATTATTGCCTGCTGAGCTGCGTGATTCCTGCTTGCTCAGCTCCAGGATTATTGCCTGCTGAGCTGCGTGATTCGTGCCTGCTCAGCTCCTTGATTACTGTCTGCTGAGCTGCGTGATTCCTGCCTGCTCAGCTCCAGGAGTATTGTCTGCTGGGCTGCAAGATTCGTGTGTGCTCAGTCACGGGTGTCAAGCCTGCTGAGTCACGTGTTTAGAGTCTGCTTAGCCACTTAATGGCAGTCTGCTCAGCTCCTTGATCTTTGCCTGCTGAGCTGAGTGATTCCTACCTGCTGAGCTCCATGAGTATTGCCTGCTGAGCTGCATGATTGGTGTCTGCTGAGCTGCACCATTTGTGTCTGCTGAGCTGCACCATTGGTGTCTGCTGAGCTGCCCAAATTGTGTCTGCTCAGTCACGGGTGTAGAGCCTGCTGCGTCACGTGTTTAGAGTCTGCTTAACCACTTCATTACAGTTTGCTCAGCTCCTTGACGATTTCCTGCTCCTCTCCGTGATTAGTGCCCTCTTAGCCAAGTGATTAGTGCCTGCTCAGCTCTTTGATTATTGCCTCCTGAAGCACGTGATCAGTGCATGATAGCCACGTGATCAGCGCCTCTCAGTCATGTGATCAGCGCCCCTCAGTCACGTGATCAGCGCCTCTCAGTCACGTGATCAGTGCCTCTCAGTCACGTGATCAGTGCATGCTCAGTCACGTGATCAGTGCCTCTCAGTCACGTGATCAGTGCCTCTAAGTCACGTGATCAGTGCATGCTCAGTCACGTCATCAGTGCATGCTCAGCCACATGATCAGGGCCTGCTCAGTCACGTGATCAGGGTCTGCTGAATCAAGGGATTAGCGCTTGCTCAGCTGCATGCTTAATCCCTGCTCAGCTGCCTGACTCGTGCCTGATCAGCTGTGTGATTAGTCCCTGCTCAGCTGCGTGATTAGTGCCAGCTCAAGACCGGGTTAGGAGCCGGCTGAGTGACGTGATTAGAGTCTGCTTAGCCACTTCATTACAGTCTGCTCAGCTCCATGATTATTGCCTGCTGAGCTGCGTGATTCCTGCCTGCTCAGCTTCTTGATTATTGCCTGCTGAGCTGCGTGATTCCTGTTTGCTCAGCTCCATGATTATTGCCTGCTGAGCTGCGTGATTCCTGCTTGCTCTGCTCCATGATTTTTGCTTGCTGAGCTGCATAATAAGTGCCTGCTCAGTCCCCAGAGAGGAGCCGGCTGAATCACGTGATTAGAGTCTGCTTATCCAGTTCATTACAGCCTTCAGCTCCAATTATTATTGCCTGCTAAGTTGCGTGATTCCTGCCTGCTCAGGTCCGTGAGTATTGCCTGCTGAGTTGCGTGATTCCTGCCAGCTCAGCTCCATGATTATTGCCTGCTGAGCTGCGCGATTCCTGACTGCTAGCTTCTTGCTTATTGGCTGCTGAGCTGCCTGATTCCTGCCTGCTCTGCTTCTTGATTATTGCCTGCTGAGCTGCGTGATTCCTGCTTGCTCAGCTCCAGGATTATTGCCTGCTGAGCTGCGTGATTCGTGCCTGCTCAGCTCCTTGATTACTGTCTGCTGAGCTGCGTGATTCCTGCCTGCTCAGCTCCAGGAGTATTGTCTGCTGGGCTGCAAGATTCGTGTGTGCTCAGTCACGGGTGTCAAGCCTGCTGAGTCACGTGTTTAAGTCTGCTTAGCCACTTAATGGCAGTCTGCTCAGCTCCTTGATCTTTGCCTGCTGAGCTGAGTGATTCCTGCCTGCTCAGCTCCATGAGTATTGCCTGCTGAGCTGCATGATTGGTGTCTGCTGAGCTGCACCATTTGTGTCTGCTGAGCTGCACCATTGGTGTCTGCTGAGCTGCCCAAATTGTGTCTGCTCAGTCACGGGTGTAGAGCCTGCTGCGTCACGTGTTTAGAGTCTGCTTAACCACTTCATTACAGTTTGCTCAGCTCCTTGACGATTTCCTGCTCCTCTCCGTGATTAGTGCCCTCTTAGCCAAGTGATTAGTGCCTGCTCAGCTCTTTGATTATTGCCTCCTGAAGCACGTGATCAGTGCATGATAGCCACGTGATCAGCGCCTCTCAGTCATGTGATCAGCGCCCCTCAGTCACGTGATCAGCGCCTCTCAGTCACGTGATCAGTGCCTCTCAGTCACGTGATCAGTGCATGCTCAGTCACGTGATCAGTGCCTCTCAGTCACGTGATCAGTGCCTCTCAGTCACGTGATCAGTGCATGCTCAGTCACGTGATCAGTGCATGCTCAGCCACGTGATCAGGGCCTGCTCAGTCACGTGATCAGGGTCTGCTGAATCAAGGGATTAGCGCTTGCTCAGCTGCATGCTTAATCCCTGCTCAGCTGCCTGACTCGTGCCTGATCAGCTGTGTGATTAGTCCCTGCTCAGCTGCGTGATTAGTGCCTGCTCAAGACCGGGTTAGGAGCCGGCTGAGTGACGTGATTAGAGTCTGCTTAGCCACTTCATTACAGTCTGCTCAGCTCCATGATTATTGCCTGCTAAGCTGCGTGATTCCTGCCTGCTCAGCTTCTTGATTATTGCCTGCTGAGCTGCGTGATTCCTGCTTGCTCAGCTCCATATTTATTGCCTGCTGAGCTGCGTGATTCCTGCCTGCTCAGCTTCTTGATTATTGCATGCTGAGCTGCGTGATTCCTGTTTGCTCAGCTCCATGATTATTGCCTGCTGAGCTGCGTGATTCCTGCTTGCTCAGCTCCATGATTTTTGCTTGCTGAGCTGCATAATAAGTGCCTGCTCAGTCCCCAGAGAGGAGCCGGCTGAATCACGTGATTAGAGTCTGCTTATCCAGTTCATTACAGCCTTCAGCTCCAATTATTATTGCCTGCTAAGTTGCGTGATTCCTGCCTGCTCAGGTCCGTGAGTATTGCCTGCTGAGTTGCGTGATTCCTGCCAGCTCAGCTCCATGATTATTGCCTGCTGAGCTGCGCGATTCCTGACTGCTAGCTTCTTGCTTATTGGCTGCTGAGCTGCCTGATTCCTGCCTGCTCTGCTTCTTGATTATTGCCTGCTGAGCTGCGTGATTCCTGCTTGCTCAGCTCCAGGATTATTGCCTGCTGAGCTGCGTGATTCGTGCCTGCTCAGCTCCTTGATTACTGTCTGCTGAGCTGCGTGATTCCTGCCTGCTCAGCTCCAGGAGTATTGTCTGCTGGGCTGCAAGATTCGTGTGTGCTCAGTCACGGGTGTCAAGCCTGCTGAGTCACGTGTTTAGAGTCTGCTTAGCCACTTAATGGCAGTCTGCTCAGCTCCTTGATCTTTGCCTGCTGAGCTGAGTGATTCCTACCTGCTGAGCTCCATGAGTATTGCCTGCTGAGCTGCATGATTGGTGTCTGCTGAGCTGCAGCATTTGTGTCTGCTGAGCTGCACCATTGGTGTCTGCTGAGCTGCCCAAATTGTGTCTGCTCAGTCACGGGTGTAGAGCCTGCTGCGTCACGTGTTTAGAGTCTGCTTAACCACTTCATTACAGTTTGCTCAGCTCCTTGACGATTTCCTGCTCCTCTCCGTGATTAGTGCCCTCTTAGCCAAGTGATTAGTGCCTGCTCAGCTCTTTGATTATTGCCTCCTGAAGCACGTGATCAGTGCATGATAGCCACGTGATCAGCGCCTCTCAGTCATGTGATCAGCGCCCCTCAGTCACG
This sequence comes from Bos javanicus, assembly GCF_032452875.1. Classification (NCBI taxonomy): domain Eukaryota; kingdom Metazoa; phylum Chordata; class Mammalia; order Artiodactyla; family Bovidae; genus Bos; species Bos javanicus. The sequence continues at coordinate 268,588 of NW_026893790.1, forward strand.
TGATCAGCGCCTCTCAGTCACGTGATCAGTGCCTCTCAGTCACGTGATCAGTGCATGCTCAGTCACGTGATCAGTGCCTCTCAGTCACGTGATCAGTGCCTCTCAGTCACGTGATCAGTGCATGCTCAGTCACGTGATCAGTGCATGCTCAGCCACGTGATCAGGGCCTGCTCAGTCACGTGATCAGGGTCTGCTGAATCAAGGGATTAGCGCTTGCTCAGCTGCATGCTTAATCCCTGCTCAGCTGCCTGACTCGTGCCTGATCAGCTGTGTGATTAGTCCCTGCTCAGCTGCGTGATTAGTGCCTGCTCAAGACCGGGTTAGGAGCCGGCTGAGTGACGTGATTAGAGTCTGCTTAGCCACTTCATTACAGTCTGCTCAGCTCCATGATTATTGCCTGCTAAGCTGCGTGATTCCTGCCTGCTCAGCTTCTTGATTATTGCCTGCTGAGCTGCGTGATTCCTGCTTGCTCAGCTCCATATTTATTGCCTGCTGAGCTGCGTGATTCCTGCCTGCTCAGCTTCTTGATTATTGCATGCTGAGCTGCGTGATTCCTGTTTGCTCAGCTCCATGATTATTGCCTGCTGAGCTGCGTGATTCCTGCTTGCTCAGCTCCATGATTTTTGCTTGCTGAGCTGCATAATAAGTGCCTGCTCAGTCCCCAGAGAGGAGCCGGCTGAATCACGTGATTAGAGTCTGCTTATCCAGTTCATTACAGCCTTCAGCTCCAATTATTATTGCCTGCTAAGTTGCGTGATTCCTGCCTGCTCAGGTCCGTGAGTATTGCCTGCTGAGTTGCGTGATTCCTGCCAGCTCAGCTCCATGATTATTGCCTGCTGAGCTGCGCGATTCCTGACTGCTAGCTTCTTGCTTATTGGCTGCTGAGCTGCCTGATTCCTGCCTGCTCTGCTTCTTGATTATTGCCTGCTGAGCTGCGTGATTCCTGCTTGCTCAGCTCCAGGATTATTGCCTGCTGAGCTGCGTGATTCGTGCCTGCTCAGCTCCTTGATTACTGTCTGCTGAGCTGCGTGATTCCTGCCTGCTCAGCTCCAGGAGTATTGTCTGCTGGGCTGCAAGATTCGTGTGTGCTCAGTCACGGGTGTCAAGCCTGCTGAGTCACGTGTTTAGAGTCTGCTTAGCCACTTAATGGCAGTCTGCTCAGCTCCTTGATCTTTGCCTGCTGAGCTGAGTGATTCCTACCTGCTGAGCTCCATGAGTATTGCCTGCTGAGCTGCATGATTGGTGTCTGCTGAGCTGCACCATTTGTGTCTGCTGAGCTGCACCATTGGTGTCTGCTGAGCTGCCCAAATTGTGTCTGCTCAGTCACGGGTGTAGAGCCTGCTGCGTCACGTGTTTAGAGTCTGCTTAACCACTTCATTACAGTTTGCTCAGCTCCTTGACGATTTCCTGCTCCTCTCCGTGATTAGTGCCCTCTTAGCCAAGTGATTAGTGCCTGCTCAGCTCTTTGATTATTGCCTCCTGAAGCACGTGATCAGTGCATGATAGCCACGTGATCAGCGCCTCTCAGTCATGTGATCAGCGCCCCTCAGTCACGTGATCAGCGCCTCTCAGTCACGTGATCAGTGCCTCTCAGTCACGTGATCAGTGCATGCTCAGTCACGTGATCAGTGCCTCTCAGTCACGTGATCAGTGCCTCTCAGTCACGTGATCAGTGCATGCTCAGTCACGTGATCAGTGCATGCTCAGCCACGTGATCAGGGCCTGCTCAGTCACGTGATCAGGGTCTGCTGAATCAAGGGATTAGCGCTTGCTCAGCTGCATGCTTAATCCCTGCTCAGCTGCCTGACTCGTGCCTGATCAGCTGTGTGATTAGTCCCTGCTCAGCTGCGTGATTAGTGCCTGCTCAAGACCGGGTTAGGAGCCGGCTGAGTGACGTGATTAGAGTCTGCTTAGCCACTTCATTACAGTCTGCTCAGCTCCATGATTATTGCCTGCTGAGCTGCGTGATTCCTGCCTGCTCAGCTTCTTGATTATTGCCTGCTGAGCTGCGTGATTCCTGTTTGCTCAGCTCCATGATTATTGCCTGCTGAGCTGCGTGATTCCTGCTTGCTCAGCTCCATGATTTTTGCTTGCTGAGCTGCATAATAAGTGCCTGCTCAGTCCCCAGAGAGGAGCCGGCTGAATCACGTGATTAGAGTCTGCTTATCCAGTTCATTACAGCCTTCAGCTCCAATTATTATTGCCTGCTAAGTTGCGTGATTCCTGCCTGCTCAGGTCCGTGAGTATTGCCTGCTGAGTTGCGTGATTCCTGCCAGCTCAGCTCCATGATTATTGCCTGCTGAGCTGCGCGATTCCTGACTGCTAGCTTCTTGCTTATTGGCTGCTGAGCTGCCTGATTCCTGCCTGCTCTGCTTCTTGATTATTGCCTGCTGAGCTGCGTGATTCCTGCTTGCTCAGCTCCAGGATTATTGCCTGCTGAGCTGCGTGATTCGTGCCTGCTCAGCTCCTTGATTACTGTCTGCTGAGCTGCGTGATTCCTGCCTGCTCAGCTCCAGGAGTATTGTCTGCTGGGCTGCAAGATTCGTGTGTGCTCAGTCACGGGTGTCAAGCCTGCTGAGTCACGTGTTTAGAGTCTGCTTAGCCACTTAATGGCAGTCTGCTCAGCTCCTTGATCTTTGCCTGCTGAGCTGAGTGATTCCTGCCTGCTCAGCTCCATGAGTATTGCCTGCTGAGCTGCATGATTGGTGTCTGCTGAGCTGCACCATTTGTGTCTGCTGAGCTGCACCATTGGTGTCTGCTGAGCTGCCCAAATTGTGTCTGCTCAGTCACGGGTGTAGAGCCTGCTGCGTCACGTGTTTAGAGTCTGCTTAACCACTTCATTACAGTTTGCTCAGCTCCTTGACGATTTCCTGCTCCTCTCCGTGATTAGTGCCCTCTTAGCCAAGTGATTAGTGCCTGCTCAGCTCTTTGATTATTGCCTCCTGAAGCACGTGATCAGTGCATGATAGCCACGTGATCAGCGCCTCTCAGTCACGTGATCAGCGCCTCTCAGTCACGTGATCAGCGCCTCTCAGTCACGTGATCAGTGCCTCTCAGTCACGTGATCAGTGCATGCTCAGTCACGTGATCAGTGCCTCTCAGTCACGTGATCAGTGCCTCTCAGTCACGTGATCAGTGCATGCTCAGTCACGTGATCAGTGCATGCTCAGCCACGTGATCAGGGCCTGCTCAGTCACGTGATCAGGGTCTGCTGAATCAAGGGATTAACGCTTGCTCAGCTGCATGCTTAATCCCTGCTCAGCTGCCTGACTCGTGCCTGATCAGCTGTGTGATTAGTCCCTGCTCAAGACCGGGTTAGGAGCCGGCTGAGTGACGTGATTAGAGTCTGCTTAGCCACTTCATTACAGTCTGCTCAGCTCCATGATTATTGCCTGCTGAGCTGCGTGATTCCTGCCTGCTCAGCTTCTTGATTATTGCCTGCTGAGCTGCGTGATTCCTGAGCTCTGATTATTGCCTGCTGAGCTGCTGTGATTCCTGTTTGCTCAGCTCCATGATTATTGCCTGCTGAGCTGCATAAGAAGTGCCTGCTCAGTCCCCAGAGAGGAGCCGGCTGAATCACGTGATTAGAGTCTGCTTATCCAGTTCATTACAGCCTTCAGCTCCAATTATTATTGCCTGCTAAGTTGCGTGATTCCTGCCTGCTCAGGTCCGTGAGTATTGCCTGCTGAGTTGCGTGATTCCTGCCAGCTCAGCTCCATGATTATTGCCTGCTGAGCTGCGCGATTCCTGACTGCTAGCTTCTTGCTTATTGGCTGCTGAGCTGCCTGATTCCTGCCTGCTCTGCTTCTTGATTATTGCCTGCTGAGCTGCGTGATTCCTGCTTGCTCAGCTCCAGGATTATTACCTGCTGAGCTGCGTGATTCGTGCCTGCTCAGCTCCTTGATTACTGTCTGCTGAGCTGCGTGATTCCTGCCTGCTCAGCTCCAGGAGTATTGTCTGCTGGGCTGCAAGATTCGTGTGTGCTCAGTCACGGGTGTCAAGCCTGCTGAGTCACGTGTTTAGAGTCTGCTTAGCCACTTAATGGCAGTCTGCTCAGCTCCTTGATCTTTGCCTGCTGAGCTGAGTGATTCCTACCTGCTGAGCTCCATGAGTATTGCCTGCTGAGCTGCATGATTGGTGTCTGCTGAGCTGCACCATTTGTGTCTGCTGAGCTGCACCATTGGTGTCTGCTGAGCTGCCCAAATTGTGTCTGCTCAGTCACGGGTGTAGAGCCTGCTGCGTCACGTGTTTAGAGTCTGCTTAACCACTTCATTACAGTTTGCTCAGCTCCTTGACGATTTCCTGCTCCTCTCCGTGATTAGTGCCCTCTTAGCCAAGTGATTAGTGCCTGCTCAGCTCTTTGATTATTGCCTCCTGAAGCACGTGATCAGTGCATGATAGCCACGTGATCAGCGCCTCTCAGTCATGTGATCAGCGCCCCTCAGTCACGTGATCAGCGCCTCTCAGTCACGTGATCAGTGCCTCTCAGTCACGTGATCAGTGCATGCTCAGTCACGTGATCAGTGCCTCTCAGTCACGTGATCAGTGCCTCTCAGTCACGTGATCAGTGCATGCTCAGTCACGTGATCAGTGCATGCTCAGCCACGTGATCAGGGCCTGCTCAGTCACGTGATCAGGGTCTGCTGAATCAAGGGATTAGCGCTTGCTCAGCTGCATGCTTAATCCCTGCTCAGCTGCCTGACTCGTGCCTGATCAGCTGTGTGATTAGTCCCTGCTCAGCTGCGTGATTAGTGCCTGCTCAAGACCGGGTTAGGAGCCGGCTGAGTGACGTGATTAGAGTCTGCTTAGCCACTTCATTACAGTCTGCTCAGCTCCATGATTATTGCCTGCTAAGCTGCGTGATTCCTGCCTGCTCAGCTTCTTGATTATTGCCTGCTGAGCTGCGTGATTCCTGCTTGCTCAGCTCCATATTTATTGCCTGCTGAGCTGCGTGATTCCTGCCTGCTCAGCTTCTTGATTATTGCATGCTGAGCTGCGTGATTCCTGTTTGCTCAGCTCCATGATTATTGCCTGCTGAGCTGCGTGATTCCTGCTTGCTCAGCTCCATGATTTTTGCTTGCTGAGCTGCATAATAAGTGCCTGCTCAGTCCCCAGAGAGGAGCCGGCTGAATCACGTGATTAGAGTCTGCTTATCCAGTTCATTACAGCCTTCAGCTCCAATTATTATTGCCTGCTAAGTTGCGTGATTCCTGCCTGCTCAGGTCCGTGAGTATTGCCTGCTGAGTTGCGTGATTCCTGCCAGCTCAGCTCCATGATTATTGCCTGCTGAGCTGCGCGATTCCTGACTGCTAGCTTCTTGCTTATTGGCTGCTGAGCTGCCTGATTCCTGCCTGCTCTGCTTCTTGATTATTGCCTGCTGAGCTGCGTGATTCCTGCTTGCTCAGCTCCAGGATTATTGCCTGCTGAGCTGCGTGATTCGTGCCTGCTCAGCTCCTTGATTACTGTCTGCTGAGCTGCGTGATTCCTGCCTGCTCAGCTCCAGGAGTATTGTCTGCTGGGCTGCAAGATTCGTGTGTGCTCAGTCACGGGTGTCAAGCCTGCTGAGTCACGTGTTTAGAGTCTGCTTAGCCACTTAATGGCAGTCTGCTCAGCTCCTTGATCTTTGCCTGCTGAGCTGAGTGATTCCTACCTGCTGAGCTCCATGAGTATTGCCTGCTGAGCTGCATGATTGGTGTCTGCTGAGCTGCACCATTTGTGTCTGCTGAGCTGCACCATTGGTGTCTGCTGAGCTGCCCAAATTGTGTCTGCTCAGTCACGGGTGTAGAGCCTGCTGCGTCACGTGTTTAGAGTCTGCTTAACCACTTCATTACAGTTTGCTCAGCTCCTTGACGATTTCCTGCTCCTCTCCGTGATTAGTGCCCTCTTAGCCAAGTGATTAGTGCCTGCTCAGCTCTTTGATTATTGCCTCCTGAAGCACGTGATCAGTGCATGATAGCCACGTGATCAGCGCCTCTCAGTCATGTGATCAGCGCCCCTCAGTCACGTGATCAGCGCCTCTCAGTCACGTGATCAGTGCCTCTCAGTCACGTGATCAGTGCATGCTCAGTCACGTGATCAGTGCCTCTCAGTCACGTGATCAGTGCCTGCTCAGTCACGTGATCAGTGCCTGCTCAGTCACGTGATCAGTGCCTGCTCAGTCACGTGATCAGTGCCTGCTCAGTCACGTGATCAGTGCATGCTCAGCCACGTGATCAGCGCCTGCTCAGTCACGTGATCAGGGCTCTGCTGATCAGGGGATTAGCCCTGCTCAGCTGCGTGATTAGTGCCTGCTCAGCTGCCTGAGTCGTGCTGCTGCTCAGCTGCTCAGCTGATTAGTGCCTGCTCAGCTGCGTGATTCCTGCCTGCTCAGGAGCCTGCTGAGCTGCGTGATTAGAGTCTGCTTAGCCACTTCATTCCTGCCTGCTCAGCTCCATGATTATTGCCTGCTGAGCTGCGTGATTCCTGTTTGCTCAGCTCCATGATTATTGCCTGCTGAGCTGCGTGATTCCTGCTTGCTCAGCTCCATGATTTTTGCTTGCTGAGCTGCATAATAAGTGCCTGCTCAGTCCCCAGAGAGGAGCCGGCTGAATCACGTGATTAGAGTCTGCTTATCCAGTTCATTACAGCCTTCAGCTCCAATTATTATTGCCTGCTAAGTTGCGTGATTCCTGCCTGCTCAGGTCCGTGAGTATTGCCTGCTGAGTTGCGTGATTCCTGCCAGCTCAGCTCCATGATTATTGCCTGCTGAGCTGCGCGATTCCTGACTGCTAGCTTCTTGCTTATTGGCTGCTGAGCTGCCTGATTCCTGCCTGCTCTGCTTCTTGATTATTGCCTGCTGAGCTGCGTGATTCCTGCTTGCTCAGCTCCAGGATTATTACCTGCTGAGCTGCGTGATTCGTGCCTGCTCAGCTCCTTGATTACTGTCTGCTGAGCTGCGTGATTCCTGCCTGCTCAGCTCCAGGAGTATTGTCTGCTGGGCTGCAAGATTCGTGTGTGCTCAGTCACGGGTGTCAAGCCTGCTGAGTCACGTGTTTAGAGTCTGCTTAGCCACTTAATGGCAGTCTGCTCAGCTCCTTGATCTTTGCCTGCTGAGCTGAGTGATTCCTACCTGCTGAGCTCCATGAGTATTGCCTGCTGAGCTGCATGATTGGTGTCTGCTGAGCTGCACCATTTGTGTCTGCTGAGCTGCACCATTGGTGTCTGCTGAGCTGCCCAAATTGTGTCTGCTCAGTCACGGGTGTAGAGCCTGCTGCGTCACGTGTTTAGAGTCTGCTTAACCACTTCATTACAGTTTGCTCAGCTCCTTGACGATTTCCTGCTCCTCTCCGTGATTAGTGCCCTCTTAGCCAAGTGATTAGTGCCTGCTCAGCTCTTTGATTATTGCCTCCTGAAGCACGTGATCAGTGCATGATAGCCACGTGATCAGCGCCTCTCAGTCATGTGATCAGCGCCCCTCAGTCACGTGATCAGCGCCTCTCAGTCACGTGATCAGTGCCTCTCAGTCACGTGATCAGTGCATGCTCAGTCACGTGATCAGTGCCTCTCAGTCACGTGATCAGTGCCTCTCAGTCACGTGATCAGTGCATGCTCAGTCACGTGATCAGTGCATGCTCAGCCACGTGATCAGGGCCTGCTCAGTCACGTGATCAGGGTCTGCTGAATCAAGGGATTAGCGCTTGCTCAGCTGCATGCTTAATCCCTGCTCAGCTGCCTGACTCGTGCCTGATCAGCTGTGTGATTAGTCCCTGCTCAGCTGCGTGATTAGTGCCTGCTCAAGACCGGGTTAGGAGCCGGCTGAGTGACGTGATTAGAGTCTGCTTAGCCACTTCATTACAGTCTGCTCAGCTCCATGATTATTGCCTGCTAAGCTGCGTGATTCCTGCCTGCTCAGCTTCTTGATTATTGCCTGCTGAGCTGCGTGATTCCTGCTTGCTCAGCTCCATATTTATTGCCTGCTGAGCTGCGTGATTCCTGCCTGCTCAGCTTCTTGATTATTGCATGCTGAGCTGCGTGATTCCTGTTTGCTCAGCTCCATGATTATTGCCTGCTGAGCTGCGTGATTCCTGCTTGCTCAGCTCCATGATTTTTGCTTGCTGAGCTGCATAATAAGTGCCTGCTCAGTCCCCAGAGAGGAGCCGGCTGAATCACGTGATTAGAGTCTGCTTATCCAGTTCATTACAGCCTTCAGCTCCAATTATTATTGCCTGCTAAGTTGCGTGATTCCTGCCTGCTCAGGTCCGTGAGTATTGCCTGCTGAGTTGCGTGATTCCTGCCAGCTCAGCTCCATGATTATTGCCTGCTGAGCTGCGCGATTCCTGACTGCTAGCTTCTTGCTTATTGGCTGCTGAGCTGCCTGATTCCTGCCTGCTCTGCTTCTTGATTATTGCCTGCTGAGCTGCGTGATTCCTGCTTGCTCAGCTCCAGGATTATTGCCTGCTGAGCTGCGTGATTCGTGCCTGCTCAGCTCCTTGATTACTGTCTGCTGAGCTGCGTGATTCCTGCCTGCTCAGCTCCAGGAGTATTGTCTGCTGGGCTGCAAGATTCGTGTGTGCTCAGTCACGGGTGTCAAGCCTGCTGAGTCACGTGTTTAGAGTCTGCTTAGCCACTTAATGGCAGTCTGCTCAGCTCCTTGATCTTTGCCTGCTGAGCTGAGTGATTCCTACCTGCTGAGCTCCATGAGTATTGCCTGCTGAGCTGCATGATTGGTGTCTGCTGAGCTGCACCATTTGTGTCTGCTGAGCTGCACCATTGGTGTCTGCTGAGCTGCCCAAATTGTGTCTGCTCAGTCACGGGTGTAGAGCCTGCTGCGTCACGTGTTTAGAGTCTGCTTAACCACTTCATTACAGTTTGCTCAGCTCCTTGACGATTTCCTGCTCCTCTCCGTGATTAGTGCCCTCTTAGCCAAGTGATTAGTGCCTGCTCAGCTCTTTGATTATTGCCTCCTGAAGCACGTGATCAGTGCATGATAGCCACGTGATCAGCGCCTCTCAGTCATGTGATCAGCGCCCCTCAGTCACGTGATCAGCGCCTCTCAGTCACGTGATCAGTGCCTCTCAGTCACGTGATCAGTGCATGCTCAGTCACGTGATCAGTGCCTCTCAGTCACGTGATCAGTGCCTCTCAGTCACGTGATCAGTGCATGCTCAGTCACGTGATCAGTGCATGCTCAGCCACGTGATCAGGGCCTGCTCAGTCACGTGATCAGGGTCTGCTGAATCAAGGGATTAGCGCTTGCTCAGCTGCATGCTTAATCCCTGCTCAGCTGCCTGACTCGTGCCTGATCAGCTGTGTGATTAGTCCCTGCTCAGCTGCGTGATTAGTGCCTGCTCAAGACCGGGTTAGGAGCCGGCTGAGTGACGTGATTAGAGTCTGCTTAGCCACTTCATTACAGTCTGCTCAGCTCCATGATTATTGCCTGCTGATCTGCGTGATTCCTGCCTGCTCAGCTTCTTGATTATTGCCTGCTGAGCTGCGTGATTCCTGTTTGCTCAGCTCCATGATTATTGCCTGCTGAGCTGCGTGATTCCTGCTTGCTCAGCTCCATGATTTTTGCTTGCTGAGCTGCATAATAAGTGCCTGCTCAGTCCCCAGAGAGGAGCCGGCTGAATCACGTGATTAGAGTCTGCTTATCCAGTTCATTACAGCCTTCAGCTCCAATTATTATTGCCTGCTAAGTTGCGTGATTCCTGCCTGCTCAGGTCCGTGAGTATTGCCTGCTGAGTTGCGTGATTCCTGCCAGCTCAGCTCCATGATTATTGCCTGCTGAGCTGCGCGATTCCTGACTGCTAGCTTCTTGCTTATTGGCTGCTGAGCTGCCTGATTCCTGCCTGCTCTGCTTCTTGATTATTGCCTGCTGAGCTGCGTGATTCCTGCTTGCTCAGCTCCAGGATTATTGCCTGCTGAGCTGCGTGATTCGTGCCTGCTCAGCTCCTTGATTACTGTCTGCTGAGCTGCGTGATTCCTGCCTGCTCAGCTCCAGGAGTATTGTCTGCTGGGCTGCAAGATTCGTGTGTGCTCAGTCACGGGTGTCAAGCCTGCTGAGTCACGTGTTTAGAGTCTGCTTAGCCACTTAATGGCAGTCTGCTCAGCTCCTTGATCTTTGCCTGCTGAGCTGAGTGATTCCTGCCTGCTCAGCTCCATGAGTATTGCCTGCTGAGCTGCATGATTGGTGTCTGCTGAGCTGCACCATTTGTGTCTGCTGAGCTGCACCATTGGTGTCTGCTGAGCTGCCCAAATTGTGTCTGCTCAGTCACGGGTGTAGAGCCTGCTGCGTCACGTGTTTAGAGTCTGCTTAACCACTTCATTACAGTTTGCTCAGCTCCTTGACGATTTGCCTGCTCATCTGCGTGATTCCTGCCTGCCCAGCTTCTTGATTAGTGCCTGCTCAGCTCTTTGATTATTGCCTGCTGAGAGCTCCGTGATCAGTGCATGATCAGCCAGCGTGATTCCTGCCTGCTCAGGTCCGTGATCAGCGTGATTCCCCTCAGCTCATGAGCTGCAGTGCCTCTCAGTCAGCGTGATTGTGCCTGCTCAGTCACGTGATCAGTGCATGCTCAGTCACGTGATCCGTGCCTGCTCAGCTCCTTGACGTGATCAGTGCCTGCTCAGTCACGTGATCAGTGCATGCTGCTGAGTCACGTGATCAGTGCATGCTCAGCTCCCTTTGTGATCAGGGCCTGCTCAGTCACGTGATCAGGGTCTGCTGAATCACCAGGGATTAGCTGCTTGCTCAGCTGCATTGCTGCTCACTCCCTGCTCAGTGTTTAGCCTGACTCGTGCCTGCTCAGCTGCTTTGATTAGTGCCCTGCTGAGTGCTGCGTGATTAGCCTGCCTGCTCAAGACCAGGGTTAGCGAGCCGTGCTCTCAGTCACGTGATCAGTGCCTCTCAGTCACGTGATCAGTGCATGCTCAGTCACGTGATCAGTGCCTCTCAGTCACGTGATCAGTGCTCTCAGTCACGTGATCAGTGCATGCTCAGTCACGTGATCAGTGCATGCTCAGCCACGTGATCAGGGCCTGCTCAGTCACGTGATCAGGGTCTGCTGAATCAAGGGATTAGCGCTTGCTCAGCTGCATGCTTAATCCCTGCTCAGCTGCCTGACTCGTGCCTGATCAGCTGTGTGATTAGTCCCTGCTGAGTGCGTGATTAGAGTCTGCTTAGCCACTTCATTACAGTCTGCTTGATTATTGCCTGCTGAGCTGCGTGATTCCTGCCTGCTCAGCTTCTTGATTATTGCCTGCTGAGCTGCGTGATTCCTGCTTGCTCAGCTCCATGATTTTTGCTTGCTGAGCTGCATAATAAGTGCCTGCTCAGTCCCCAGAGAGGAGCCGGCTGAATCACGTGATTAGAGTCTGCTTATCCAGTTCATTACAGCCTTCAGCTCCAATTATTATTGCCTGCTAAGTTGCGTGATTCCTGCCTGCTCAGGTCCGTGAGTATTGCCTGCTGAGTTGCGTGATTCCTGCCAGCTCAGCTCCATGTTTATTGCCTGCTGAGCTGCGCGATTCCTGACTGCTAGCTTCTTGCTTATTGGCTGCTGAGCTGCCTGATTCCTGCCTGCTCTGCTTCTTGATTATTGCCTGCTGAGCTGCGTGATTCCTGCTTGCTCAGCTCCAGGATTATTGCCTGCTGAGCTGCGTGATTCGTGCCTGCTCAGCTCCTTGATTACTGTCTGCTGAGCTGCGTGATTCCTGCCTGCTCAGCTCCAGGAGTATTGTCTGCTGGGCTGCAAGATTCGTGTGTGCTCAGTCACGGGTGTCAAGCCTGCTGAGTCACGTGTTTAGAGTCTGCTTAGCCACTTAATGGCAGTCTGCTCAGCTCCTTGATCTTTGCCTGCTGAGCTGAGTGATTCCTGCCTGCTCAGCTCCATGAGTATTGCCTGCTGAGCTGCATGATTGGTGTCTGCTGAGCTGCACCATTTGTGTCTGCTGAGCTGCACCATTGGTGTCTGCTGAGCTGCCCAAATTGTGTCTGCTCAGTCACGGGTGTAGAGCCTGCTGCGTCACGTGTTTAGAGTCTGCTTAACCACTTCATTACAGTTTGCTCAGCTCCTTGACGATTTCCTGCTCCTCTCCGTGATTAGTGCCCTCTTAGCCAAGTGATTAGTGCCTGCTCAGCTCTTTGATTATTGCCTCCTGAAGCACGTGATCAGTGCATGATAGCCACGTGATCAGCGCCTCTCAGTCACGTGATCAGCGCCTCAGTCACGTGATCAGCGCCTCAGTCACGTGATCAGTGCCTCTCAGTCACGTGATCAGTGCATGCTCAGTCACGTGATCAGTGCCTCTCAGTCACGTGATCAGTGCCTCTCAGTCACGTGATCAGTGCATGCTCAGTCACGTGATCAGTGCATGCTCAGCCACGTGATCAGGGCCTGCTCAGTCACGTGATCAGGGTCTGCTGAATCAAGGGATTAGCGCTTGCTCAGCTGCATGCTTAATCCCTGCTCAGCTGCCTGACTCGTGCCTGATCAGCTGTGTGATTAGTCCCTGCTCAGCTGCGTGATTAGTGCCTGCTCAAGACCGGGTTAGGAGCCGGCTGAGTGACGTGATTAGAGTCTGCTTAGCCACTTCATTACAGTCTGCTCAGCTCCATGATTATTGCCTGCTAAGCTGCGTGATTCCTGCCTGCTCAGCTTCTTGATTATTGCCTGCTGAGCTGCGTGATTCCTGCTTGCTCAGCTCCATATTTATTGCCTGCTGAGCTGCGTGATTCCTGCCTGCTCAGCTTCTTGATTATTGCATGCTGAGCAGCGTGATTCCTGTTTGCTCAGCTCCATGATTATTGCCTGCTGAGCTGCGTGATTCCTGCTTGCTCAGCTCCATGATTTTTGCTTGCTGAGCTGCATAATAAGTGCCTGCTCAGTCCCCAGAGAGGAGCCGGCTGAATCACGTGATTAGAGTCTGCTTATCCAGTTCATTACAGCCTTCAGCTCCAATTATTATTGCCTGCTAAGTTGCGTGATTCCTGCCTGCTCAGGTCCGTGAGTATTGCCTGCTGAGTTGCGTGATTCCTGCCAGCTCAGCTCCATGATTATTGCCTGCTGAGCTGCGCGATTCCTGACTGCTAGCTTCTTGCTTATTGGCTGCTGAGCTGCCTGATTCCTGCCTGCTCTGCTTCTTGATTATTGCCTGCTGAGCTGCGTGATTCCTGCTTGCTCAGCTCCAGGATTATTGCCTGCTGAGCTGCGTGATTCGTGCCTGCTCAGCTCCTTGATTACTGTCTGCTGAGCTGCGTGATTCCTGCCTGCTCAGCTCCAGGAGTATTGTCTGCTGGGCTGCAAGATTCGTGTGTGCTCAGTCACGGGTGTCAAGCCTGCTGAGTCACGTGTTTAGAGTCTGCTTAGCCACTTAATGGCAGTCTGCTCAGCTCCTTGATCTTTGCCTGCTGAGCTGAGTGATTCCTGCCTGCTCAGCTCCATGAGTATTGCCTGCTGAGCTGCATGATTGGTGTCTGCTGAGCTGCACCATTTGTGTCTGCTGAGCTGCACCATTGGTGTCTGCTGAGCTGCCCAAATTGTGTCTGCTCAGTCACGGGTGTAGAGCCTGCTGCGTCACGTGTTTAGAGTCTGCTTAACCACTTCATTACAGTTTGCTCAGCTCCTTGACGATTTCCTGCTCCTCTCCGTGATTAGTGCCCTCTTAGCCAAGTGATTAGTGCCTGCTCAGCTCTTTGATTATTGCCTCCTGAAGCACGTGATCAGTGCATGATAGCCACGTGATCAGCGCCTCTCAGTCACGTGATCAGCGCCTCAGTCACGTGATCAGCGTCTCAGTCACGTGATCAGTGCCTCTCAGTCACGTGATCAGTGCATGCTCAGTCACGTGATCAGTGCCTCTCAGTCACGTGATCAGTGCCTCTCAGTCACGTGATCAGTGCATGCTCAGTCACGTGATCAGTGCATGCTCAGCCACGTGATCAGGGCCTGCTCAGTCACGTGATCAGGGTCTGCTGAATCAAGGGATTAGCGCTTGCTCAGCTGCATGCTTAATCCCTGCTCAGCTGCCTGACTCGTGCCTGATCAGCTGTGTGATTAGTCCCTGCTCAGCTGCGTGATTAGTGCCTGCTCAAGACCGGGTTAGGAGCCGGCTGAGTGACGTGATTAGAGTCTGCTTAGCCACTTCATTACAGTCTGCTCAGCTCCATGATTATTGCCTGCTGAGCTGCGTGATTCCTGCCTGCTCAGCTTCTTGATTATTGCCTGCTGAGCTGCGTGATTCCTGTTTGCTCAGCTCCATGATTATTGCCTGCTGAGCTGCGTGATTCCTGCTTGCTCAGCTCCATGATTTTTGCTTGCTGAGCTGCATAATAAGTGCCTGCTCAGTCCCCAGAGAGGAGCCGGCTGAATCACGTGATTAGAGTCTGCTTATCCAGTTCATTACAGCCTTCAGCTCCAATTATTATTGCCTGCTAAGTTGCGTGATTCCTGCCTGCTCAGGTCCGTGAGTATTGCCTGCTGAGTTGCGTGATTCCTGCCAGCTCAGCTCCATGATTATTGCCTGCTGAGCTGCGCGATTCCTGACTGCTAGCTTCTTGCTTATTGGCTGCTGAGCTGCCTGATTCCTGCCTGCTCTGCTTCTTGATTATTGCCTGCTGAGCTGCGTGATTCCTGCTTGCTCAGCTCCAGGATTATTGCCTGCTGAGCTGCGTGATTCGTGCCTGCTCAGCTGATTCTCTGCTGAGCTGCGTGATTCCTGCCTGCTCAGCTCCAGGAGTATTGTCTGCTGGGCTGCAAGATTCGTGTGTGCTCAGTCACGGGTGTCAAGCCTGCTGAGTCACGTGTTTAGAGTCTGCTTAGCCACTTAATGGCAGTCTGCTCAGCTCCTTGATCTTTGCCTGCTGAGCTGAGTGATTCCTGCCTGCTCAGCTCCATGAGTATTGCCTGCTGAGCTGCATGATTGGTGTCTGCTGAGCTGCACCATTTGTGTCTGCTGAGCTGCACCATTGGTGTCTGCTGAGCTGCCCAAATTGTGTCTGCTCAGTCACGGGTGTAGAGCCTGCTGCGTCACGTGTTTAGAGTCTGCTTAACCACTTCATTACAGTTTGCTCAGCTCCTTGACGATTTCCTGCTCCTCTCCGTGATTAGTGCCCTCTTAGCCAAGTGATTAGTGCCTGCTCAGCTCTTTGATTATTGCCTCCTGAAGCACGTGATCAGTGCATGATAGCCACGTGATCAGCGCCTCTCAGTCACGTGATCAGCGCCCCTCAGTCACGTGATCAGCGCCTCTCAGTCACGTGATCAGTGCCTCTCAGTCACGTGATCAGTGCATGCTCAGTCACGTGATCAGTGCCTCTCAGTCACGTGATCAGTGCCTCTCAGTCACGTGATCAGTGCATGCTCAGTCACGTGATCAGTGCATGCTCAGCCACGTGATCAGGGCCTGCTCAGTCACGTGATCAGGGTCTGCTGAATCAAGGGATTAGCGCTTGCTCAGCTGCATGCTTAATCCCTGCTCAGCTGCCTGACTCGTGCCTGATCAGCTGTGTGATTAGTCCCTGCTCAGCTGCGTGATTAGTGCCTGCTCAAGACCGGGTTAGGAGCCGGCTGAGTGACGTGATTAGAGTCTGCTTAGCCACTTCATTACAGTCTGCTCAGCTCCATGATTATTGCCTGCTGAGCTGCGTGATTCCTGCCTGCTCAGCTTCTTGATTATTGCCTGCTGAGCTGCGTGATTCCTGTTTGCTCAGCTCCATGATTATTGCCTGCTGAGCTGCGTGATTCCTGCTTGCTCAGCTCCATGATTTTTGCTTGCTGAGCTGCATAATAAGTGCCTGCTCAGTCCCCAGAGAGGAGCCGGCTGAATCACGTGATTAGAGTCTGCTTATCCAGTTCATTACAGCCTTCAGCTCCAATTATTATTGCCTGCTAAGTTGCGTGATTCCTGCCTGCTCAGGTCCGTGAGTATTGCCTGCTGAGTTGCGTGATTCCTGCCAGCTCAGCTCCATGATTATTGCCTGCTGAGCTGCGCGATTCCTGACTGCTAGCTTCTTGCTTATTGGCTGCTGAGCTGCCTGATTCCTGCCTGCTCTGCTTCTTGATTATTGCCTGCTGAGCTGCGTGATTCCTGCTTGCTCAGCTCCAGGATTATTGCCTGCTGAGCTGCGTGATTCGTGCCTGCTCAGCTCCTTGATTACTGTCTGCTGAGCTGCGTGATTCCTGCCTGCTCAGCTCCAGGAGTATTGTCTGCTGGGCTGCAAGATTCGTGTGTGCTCAGTCACGGGTGTCAAGCCTGCTGAGTCACGTGTTTAGAGTCTGCTTAGCCACTTAATGGCAGTCTGCTCAGCTCCTTGATCTTTGCCTGCTGAGCTGAGTGATTCCTGCCTGCTCAGCTCCATGAGTATTGCCTGCTGAGCTGCATGATTGGTGTCTGCTGAGCTGCACCATTTGTGTCTGCTGAGCTGCACCATTGGTGTCTGCTGAGCTGCCCAAATTGTGTCTGCTCAGTCACGGGTGTAGAGCCTGCTGCGTCACGTGTTTAGAGTCTGCTTAACCACTTCATTACAGTTTGCTCAGCTCCTTGACGATTTCCTGCTCCTCTCCGTGATTAGTGCCCTCTTAGCCAAGTGATTAGTGCCTGCTCAGCTCTTTGATTATTGCCTCCTGAAGCACGTGATCAGTGCATGATAGCCACGTGATCAGCGCCTCTCAGTCACGTGATCAGCGCCCCTCAGTCACGTGATCAGCGCCTCTCAGTCACGTGATCAGTGCCTCTCAGTCACGTGATCAGTGCATGCTCAGTCACGTGATCAGTGCCTCTCAGTCACGTGATCAGTGCCTCTCAGTCACGTGATCAGTGCATGCTCAGTCACGTGATCAGTGCATGCTCAGCCACGTGATCAGGGCCTGCTCAGTCACGTGATCAGGGTCTGCTGAATCAAGGGATTAGCGCTTGCTCAGCTGCATGCTTAATCCCTGCTCAGCTGCCTGACTCGTGCCTGATCAGCTGTGTGATTAGTCCCTGCTCAAGAGCCGGCTGAGTGACGTGATTAGAGTCTGCTTAGCCACTTCATTACAGTCTGCTCAGCTCCATGATTATTGCCTGCTGAGCTGCGTGATTCCTGCCTGCTCAGCTTCTTGATTATTGCCTGCTGAGCTGCGTGATTCCTGCTTGCTCAGCTCCATGATTATTGCCTGCTGAGCTGCATAATAAGTGCCTGCTCAGTCCCCAGAGAGGAGCCGGCTGAATCACGTGATTAGAGTCTGCTTATCCAGTTCATTACAGCCTTCAGCTCCAATTATTATTGCCTGCTAAGTTGCGTGATTCCTGCCTGCTCAGGTCCGTGAGTATTGCCTGCTGAGTTGCGTGATTCCTGCCAGCTCAGCTCCATGATTATTGCCTGCTGAGCTGCGCGATTCCTGACTGCTAGCTTCTTGCTTATTGGCTGCTGAGCTGCCTGATTCCTGCCTGCTCTGCTTCTTGATTATTGCCTGCTGAGCTGCGTGATTCCTGCTTGCTCAGCTCCAGGATTATTGCCTGCTGAGCTGCGTGATTCGTGCCTGCTCAGCTCCTTGATTACTGTCTGCTGAGCTGCGTGATTCCTGCCTGCTCAGCTCCAGGAGTATTGTCTGCTGGGCTGCAAGATTCGTGTGTGCTCAGTCACGGGTGTCAAGCCTGCTGAGTCACGTGTTTAGAGTCTGCTTAGCCACTTAATGGCAGTCTGCTCAGCTCCTTGATCTTTGCCTGCTGAGCTGAGTGATTCCTGCCTGCTCAGCTCCATGAGTATTGCCTGCTGAGCTGCATGATTGGTGTCTGCTGAGCTGCACCATTTGTGTCTGCTGAGCTGCACCATTGGTGTCTGCTGAGCTGCCCAAATTGTGTCTGCTCAGTCACGGGTGTAGAGCCTGCTGCGTCACGTGTTTAGAGTCTGCTTAACCACTTCATTACAGTTTGCTCAGCTCCTTGACGATTTCCTGCTCCTCTCCGTGATTAGTGCCCTCTTAGCCAAGTGATTAGTGCCTGCTCAGCTCTTTGATTATTGCCTCCTGAAGCACGTGATCAGTGCATGATAGCCACGTGATCAGCGCCTCTCAGTCACGTGATCAGCGCCCCTCAGTCACGTGATCAGCGCCTCTCAGTCACGTGATCAGTGCCTCTCAGTCACGTGATCAGTGCATGCTCAGTCACGTGATCAGTGCCTCTCAGTCACGTGATCAGTGCCTCTCAGTCACGTGATCAGTGCATGCTCAGTCACGTGATCAGTGCATGCTCAGCCACGTGATCAGGGCCTGCTCAGTCACGTGATCAGGGTCTGCTGAATCAAGGGATTAGCGCTTGCTCAGCTGCATGCTTAATCCCTGCTCAGCTGCCTGACTCGTGCCTGATCAGCTGTGTGATTAGTCCCTGCTCAGCTGCGTGATTAGTGCCTGCTCAAGACCGGGTTAGGAGCCGGCTGAGTGACGTGATTAGAGTCTGCTTAGCCACTTCATTACAGTCTGCTCAGCTCCATGATTATTGCCTGCTAAGCTGCGTGATTCCTGCCTGCTCAGCTTCTTGATTATTGCCTGCTGAGCTGCGTGATTCCTGCTTGCTCAGCTCCATATTTATTGCCTGCTGAGCTGCGTGATTCCTGCCTGCTCAGCTTCTTGATTATTGCATGCTGAGCTGCGTGATTCCTGTTTGCTCAGCTCCATGATTATTGCCTGCTGAGCTGCGTGATTCCTGCTTGCTCAGCTCCATGATTTTTGCTTGCTGAGCTGCATAATAAGTGCCTGCTCAGTCCCCAGAGAGGAGCCGGCTGAATCACGTGATTAGAGTCTGCTTATCCAGTTCATTACAGCCTTCAGCTCCAATTATTATTGCCTGCTAAGTTGCGTGATTCCTGCCTGCTCAGGTCCGTGAGTATTGCCTGCTGAGTTGCGTGATTCCTGCCAGCTCAGCTCCATGATTATTGCCTGCTGAGCTGCGCGATTCCTGACTGCTAGCTTCTTGCTTATTGGCTGCTGAGCTGCCTGATTCCTGCCTGCTCTGCTTCTTGATTATTGCCTGCTGAGCTGCGTGATTCCTGCTTGCTCAGCTCCAGGATTATTGCCTGCTGAGCTGCGTGATTCGTGCCTGCTCAGCTCCTTGATTACTGTCTGCTGAGCTGCGTGATTCCTGCCTGCTCAGCTCCAGGAGTATTGTCTGCTGGGCTGCAAGATTCGTGTGTGCTCAGTCACGGGTGTAAAGCCTGCTGAGTCACGTGTTTAGAGTCTGCTTAGCCACTTAATGGCAGTCTGCTCAGCTCCTTGACGATTTCCTGCTCCTCTCCGTGATTAGTGCCTGCTGAGCTGCATAGCTGCAAGTGCATTTGTGTCTGCTGAGCTGCTCTTTGCTTGTTGCTCTCCTGAAGCCTGTGCGTCAGTGCTGGCCACGTGATCAGCGCCTCTCAGTCACGTGATTAGCGCCTCTCAGTCACGTGATTAGTGCCTCTCAGTCACGTGATCAGCGCCTCTCAGTCACGTGATCAGCGCCCCTCAGTCACGTGATCAGCGCCTCTCAGTCACGTGATCAGTGCCTCTCAGTCACGTGATCAGTGCATGCTCAGTCACGTGATCAGTGCCTCTCAGTCACGTGATCAGTGCCTCTCAGTCACGTGATCAGTGCATGCTCAGTCACGTGATCAGTGCATGCTCAGCCACGTGATCAGGGCCTGCTCAGTCACGTGATCAGGGTCTGCTGAATCAAGGGATTAGCGCTTGCTCAGCTGCATGCTTAATCCCTGCTCAGCTGCCTGACTCGTGCCTGATCAGCTGTGTGATTAGTCCCTGCTCAGCTGCGTGATTAGTGCCTGCTCAAGACCGGGTTAGGAGCCGGCTGAGTGACGTGATTAGAGTCTGCTTAGCCACTTCATTACAGTCTGCTCAGCTCCATGATTATTGCCTGCTAAGCTGCGTGATTCCTGCCTGCTCAGCTTCTTGATTCCTGCTGAGCTGCTCAGCTTCTTGATTATTGCCTGCTGAGCTGCTGAGCTGATTCCTGTTTGCTCAGCTCCATGATTATTGCCTGCTGAGCTGCGTGATTCCTGCTTGCTCAGCTCCATGATTTTTGCTTGCTGAGCTGCATAATAAGTGCCTGCTCAGTCCCCAGAGAGGAGCCGGCTGAATCACGTGATTAGAGTCTGCTTATCCAGTTCATTACAGCCTTCAGCTCCAATTATTATTGCCTGCTAAGTTGCGTGATTCCTGCCTGCTCAGGTCCGTGAGTATTGCCTGCTGAGTTGCGTGATTCCTGCCAGCTCAGCTCCATGATTATTGCCTGCTGAGCTGCGCGATTCCTGACTGCTAGCTTCTTGCTTATTGGCTGCTGAGCTGCCTGATTCCTGCCTGCTCTGCTTCTTGATTATTGCCTGCTGAGCTGCGTGATTCCTGCTTGCTCAGCTCCAGGATTATTGCCTGCTGAGCTGCGTGATTCCTGCCTGCTCAGCTCCAGGGAGTATTGTCTGCTGGGCTGCAAGATTCGTGTGTGCTCAGTCACGGGTGTCAAGCCTGCTGAGTCACGTGTTTAGAGTCTGCTTAGCCACTTAATGGCAGTCTGCTCAGCTCCTTGATCTTTGCCTGCTGAGCTGAGTGATTCCTGCCTGCTCAGCTCCATGAGTATTGCCTGCTGAGCTGCATGATTGGTGTCTGCTGAGCTGCACCATTTGTGTCTGCTGAGCTGCACCATTGGTGTCTGCTGAGCTGCCCAAATTGTGTCTGCTCAGTCACGGGTGTAGAGCCTGCTGCGTCACGTGTTTAGAGTCTGCTTAACCACTTCATTACAGTTTGCTCAGCTCCTTGACGATTTCCTGCTCCTCTCCGTGATTAGTGCCCTCTTAGCCAAGTGATTAGTGCCTGCTCAGCTCTTTGATTATTGCCTCCTGAAGCACGTGATCAGTGCATGATAGCCACGTGATCAGCGCCTCTCAGTCACGTGATCAGCGCCCCTCAGTCACGTGATCAGCGCCTCTCAGTCACGTGATCAGTGCCTCTCAGTCACGTGATCAGTGCATGCTCAGTCACGTGATCAGTGCCTCTCAGTCACGTGATCAGTGCCTCTCAGTCACGTGATCAGTGCATGCTCAGTCACGTGATCAGTGCATGCTCAGCCACGTGATCAGGGCCTGCTCAGTCACGTGATCAGGGTCTGCTGAATCAAGGGATTAGCGCTTGCTCAGCTGCATGCTTAATCCCTGCTCAGCTGCCTGACTCGTGCCTGATCAGCTGTGTGATTAGTCCCTGCTCAGCTGCGTGATTAGTGCCTGCTCAAGACCGGGTTAGGAGCCGGCTGAGTGACGTGATTAGAGTCTGCTTAGCCACTTCATTACAGTCTGCTCAGCTCCATGATTATTGCCTGCTGAGCTGCGTGATTCCTGCCTGCTCAGCTTCTTGATTATTGCCTGCTGAGCTGCGTGATTCCTGTTTGCTCAGCTCCATGATTATTGCCTGCTGAGCTGCGTGATTCCTGCTTGCTCAGCTCCATGATTTTTGCTTGCTGAGCTGCATAATAAGTGCCTGCTCAGTCCCCAGAGAGGAGCCGGCTGAATCACGTGATTAGAGTCTGCTTATCCAGTTCATTACAGCCTTCAGCTCCAATTATTATTGCCTGCTAAGTTGCGTGATTCCTGCCTGCTCAGGTCCGTGAGTATTGCCTGCTGAGTTGCGTGATTCCTGCCAGCTCAGCTCCATGATTATTGCCTGCTGAGCTGCGCGATTCCTGACTGCTAGCTTCTTGCTTATTGGCTGCTGAGCTGCCTGATTCCTGCCTGCTCTGCTTCTTGATTATTGCCTGCTGAGCTGCGTGATTCCTGCTTGCTCAGCTCCAGGATTATTGCCTGCTGAGCTGCGTGATTCCTGCCTGCTCAGCTCCAGCTCCAGGAGTATTGTCTGCTGGGCTGCAAGATTCGTGTGTGCTCAGTCACGGGTGTCAAGCCTGCTGAGTCACGTGTTTAGAGTCTGCTTAGCCACTTAATGGCAGTCTGCTCAGCTCCTTGATCTTTGCCTGCTGAGCTGAGTGATTCCTGCCTGCTCAGCTCCATGAGTATTGCCTGCTGAGCTGCATGATTGGTGTCTGCTGAGCTGCACCATTTGTGTCTGCTGAGCTGCACCATTGGTGTCTGCTGAGCTGCCCAAATTGTGTCTGCTCAGTCACGGGTGTAGAGCCTGCTGCGTCACGTGTTTAGAGTCTGCTTAACCACTTCATTACAGTTTGCTCAGCTCCTTGACGATTTCCTGCTCCTCTCCGTGATTAGTGCCCTCTTAGCCAAGTGATTAGTGCCTGCTCAGCTCTTTGATTATTGCCTCCTGAAGCACGTGATCAGTGCATGATAGCCACGTGATCAGCGCCTCTCAGTCACGTGATCAGCGCCCCTCACTCACGTGATCAGCGCCTCTCAGTCACGTGATCAGTGCCTCTCAGTCACGTGATCAGTGCATGCTCAGTCACGTGATCAGTGCCTCTCAGTCACGTGATCAGTGCCTCTCAGTCACGTGATCAGTGCATGCTCAGTCACGTGATCAGTGCATGCTCAGCCACGTGATCAGGGCCTGCTCAGTCACGTGATCAGGGTCTGCTGAATCAAGGGATTAGCGCTTGCTCAGCTGCATGCTTAATCCCTGCTCAGCTGCCTGACTCGTGCCTGATCAGCTGTGTGATTAGTCCCTGCTCAGCTGCGTGATTAGTGCCTGCTCAAGACCGGGTTAGGAGCCGGCTGAGTGACGTGATTAGAGTCTGCTTAGCCACTTCATTACAGTCTGCTCAGCTCCATGATTATTGCCTGCTAAGCTGCGTGATTCCTGCCTGCTCAGCTTCTTGATTATTGCCTGCTGAGCTGCGTGATTCCTGTTTGCTCAGCTCCATGATTATTGCCTGCTGAGCTGCGTGATTCCTGCTTGCTCAGCTCCATGATTTTTGCTTGCTGAGCTGCATAATAAGTGCCTGCTCAGTCCCCAGAGAGGAGCCGGCTGAATCACGTGATTAGAGTCTGCTTATCCAGTTCATTACAGCCTTCAGCTCCAATTATTATTGCCTGCTAAGTTGCGTGATTCCTGCCTGCTCAGGTCCGTGAGTATTGCCTGCTGAGTTGCGTGATTCCTGCCAGCTCAGCTCCATGATTATTGCCTGCTGAGCTGCGCGATTCCTGACTGCTAGCTTCTTGCTTATGGCTGCTGAGCTGCCTGATTCCTGCCTGCTCTGCTTCTTGATTATTGCCTGCTGAGCTGCGTGATTCCTGCTTGCTCAGCTCCAGGATTATTGCCTGCTGAGCTGCGTGATTCCTGCCTGCTCAGCTCCAGGAGTATTGTCTGCTGGGCTGCAAGATTCGTGTGTGCTCAGTCACGGGTGTCAAGCCTGCTGAGTCACGTGTTTAAGTCTGCTTAGCCACTTAATGGCAGTCTGCTCAGCTCCTTGATCTTTGCCTGCTGAGCTGAGTGATTCCTGCCTGCTCAGCTCCATGAGTATTGCCTGCTGAGCTGCATGATTGGTGTCTGCTGAGCTGCACCATTTGTGTCTGCTGAGCTGCACCATTGGTGTCTGCTGAGCTGCCCAAATTGTGTCTGCTCAGTCACGGGTGTAGAGCCTGCTGCGTCACGTGTTTAGAGTCTGCTTAACCACTTCATTACAGTTTGCTCAGCTCCTTGACGATTTCCTGCTCCTCTCCGTGATTAGTGCCCTCTTAGCCAAGTGATTAGTGCCTGCTCAGCTCTTTGATTATTGCCTCCTGAAGCACGTGATCAGTGCATGATAGCCACGTGATCAGCGCCTCTCAGTCACGTGATCAGCGCCCCTCAGTCACGTGATCAGCGCCTCTCAGTCACGTGATCAGTGCCTCTCAGTCACGTGATCAGTGCATGCTCAGTCACGTGATCAGTGCCTCTCAGTCACGTGATCAGTGCCTCTCAGTCACGTGATCAGTGCATGCTCAGTCACGTGATCAGTGCATGCTCAGCCACGTGATCAGGGCCTGCTCAGTCACGTGATCAGGGTCTGCTGAATCAAGGGATTAGCGCTTGCTCAGCTGCATGCTTAATCCCTGCTCAGCTGCCTGACTCGTGCCTGATCAGCTGTGTGATTAGTCCCTGCTCAGCTGCGTGATTAGTGCCTGCTCAAGACCGGGTTAGGAGCCGGCTGAGTGACGTGATTAGAGTCTGCTTAGCCACTTCATTACAGTCTGCTCAGCTCCATGATTATTGCCTGCTGAGCTGCGTGATTCCTGCCTGCTCAGCTTCTTGATTATTGCCTGCTGAGCTGCGTGATTCCTGTTTGCTCAGCTCCATGATTATTGCCTGCTGAGCTGCGTGATTCCTGCTTGCTCAGCTCCATGATTTTTGCTTGCTGAGCTGCATAATAAGTGCCTGCTCAGTCCCCAGAGAGGAGCCGGCTGAATCACGTGATTAGAGTCTGCTTATCCAGTTCATTACAGCCTTCAGCTCCAATTATTATTGCCTGCTAAGTTGCGTGATTCCTGCCTGCTCAGGTCCGTGAGTATTGCCTGCTGAGTTGCGTGATTCCTGCCAGCTCAGCTCCATGATTATTGCCTGCTGAGCTGCGCGATTCCTGACTGCTAGCTTCTTGCTTATTGGCTGCTGAGCTGCCTGATTCCTGCCTGCTCTGCTTCTTGATTATTGCCTGCTGAGCTGCGTGATTCCTGCTTGCTCAGCTCCAGGATTATTGCCTGCTGAGCTGCGTGATTCGTGCCTGCTCAGCTCCTTGATTACTGTCTGCTGAGCTGCGTGATTCCTGCCTGCTCAGCTCCAGGAGTATTGTCTGCTGGGCTGCAAGATTCGTGTGTGCTCAGTCACGGGTGTCAAGCCTGCTGAGTCACGTGTTTAGAGTCTGCTTAGCCACTTAATGGCAGTCTGCTCAGCTCCTTGATCTTTGCCTGCTGAGCTGAGTGATTCCTGCCTGCTCAGCTCCATGAGTATTGCCTGCTGAGCTGCATGATTGGTGTCTGCTGAGCTGCACCATTTGTGTCTGCTGAGCTGCACCATTGGTGTCTGCTGAGCTGCCCAAATTGTGTCTGCTCAGTCACGGGTGTAGAGCCTGCTGCGTCACGTGTTTAGAGTCTGCTTAACCACTTCATTACAGTTTGCTCAGCTCCTTGACGATTTCCTGCTCCTCTCCGTGATTAGTGCCCTCTTAGCCAAGTGATTAGTGCCTGCTCAGCTCTTTGATTATTGCCTCCTGAAGCACGTGATCAGTGCATGATAGCCACGTGATCAGCGCCTCTCAGTCACGTGATCAGCGCCCCTCAGTCACGTGATCAGCGCCTCTCAGTCACGTGATCAGTGCCTCTCAGTCACGTGATCAGTGCATGCTCAGTCACGTGATCAGTGCCTCTCAGTCACGTGATCCGTGCCTCTCAGTCACGTGATCAGTGCATGCTCAGTCACGTGATCAGTGCATGCTCAGCCACGTGATCAGGGCCTGCTCAGTCACGTGATCAGGGTCTGCTGAATCAAGGGATTAGCGCTTGCTCAGCTGCATGCTTAATCCCTGCTCAGCTGCCTGACTCGTGCCTGATCAGCTGTGTGATTAGTCCCTGCTCAAGACCGGGTTAGGAGCCGGCTGAGTGACGTGATTAGAGTCTGCTTAGCCACTTCATTACAGTCTGCTCAGCTCCATGATTATTGCCTGCTGAGCTGCGTGATTCCTGCCTGCTCAGCTTCTTGATTATTGCCTGCTGAGCTGCGTGATTCCTGTTTGCTCAGCTCCATGATTATTGCCTGCTGAGCTGCATAATAAGTGCCTGCTCAGTCCCCAGAGAGGAGCCGGCTGAATCACGTGATTAGAGTCTGCTTATCCAGTTCATTACAGCCTTCAGCTCCAATTATTATTGCCTGCTAAGTTGCGTGATTCCTGCCTGCTCAGGTCCGTGAGTATTGCCTGCTGAGTTGCGTGATTCCTGCCAGCTCAGCTCCATGATTATTGCCTGCTGAGCTGCGCGATTCCTGACTGCTAGCTTCTTGCTTATTGGCTGCTGAGCTGCCTGATTCCTGCCTGCTCTGCTTCTTGATTATTGCCTGCTGAGCTGCGTGATTCCTGCTTGCTCAGCTCCAGGATTATTGCCTGCTGAGCTGCGTGATTCGTGCCTGCTCAGCTCCTTGATTACTGTCTGCTGAGCTGCGTGATTCCTGCCTGCTCAGCTCCAGGAGTATTGTCTGCTGGGCTGCAAGATTCGTGTGTGCTCAGTCACGGGTGTCAAGCCTGCTGAGTCACGTGTTTAGAGTCTGCTTAGCCACTTAATGGCAGTCTGCTCAGCTCCTTGATCTTTGCCTGCTGAGCTGAGTGATTCCTGCCTGCTCAGCTCCATGAGTATTGCCTGCTGAGCTGCATGATTGGTGTCTGCTGAGCTGCACCATTTGTGTCTGCTGAGCTGCACCATTGGTGTCTGCTGAGCTGCCCAAATTGTGTCTGCTCAGTCACGGGTGTAGAGCCTGCTGCGTCACGTGTTTAGAGTCTGCTTAACCACTTCATTACAGTTTGCTCAGCTCCTTGACGATTTCCTGCTCCTCTCCGTGATTAGTGCCCTCTTAGCCAAGTGATTAGTGCCTGCTCAGCTCTTTGATTATTGCCTCCTGAAGCACGTGATCAGTGCATGATAGCCACGTGATCAGCGCCTCTCAGTCACGTGATCAGCGCCCCTCAGTCACGTGATCAGCGCCTCTCAGTCACGTGATCAGTGCCTCTCAGTCACGTGATCAGTGCATGCTCAGTCACGTGATCAGTGCCTCTCAGTCACGTGATCAGTGCCTCTCAGTCACGTGATCAGTGCATGCTCAGTCACGTGATCAGTGCATGCTCAGCCACGTGATCAGGGCCTGCTCAGTCACGTGAACAGGGTCTGCTGAATCAAGGGATTAGCGCTTGCTCAGCTGCATGCTTAATCCCTGCTCAGCTGCCTGACTCGTGCCTGATCAGCTGTGTGATTAGTCCCTGCTCAGCTGCGTGATTAGTGCCTGCTCAAGACCGGGTTAGGAGCCGGCTGAGTGACGTGATTAGAGTCTGCTTAGCCACTTCATTACAGTCTGCTCAGCTCCATGATTATTGCCTGCTAAGCTGCGTGATACCTGCCTGCTCAGCTTCTTGATTATTGCCTGCTGAGCTGCGTGATTCCTGCTTGCTCAGCTCCATATTTATTGCCTGCTGAGCTGCGTGATTCCTGCCTGCTCAGCTTCTTGATTATTGCATGCTGAGCTGCGTGATTCCTGTTTGCTCAGCTCCATGATTATTGCCTGCTGAGTTGCGTGATTCCTGCCTGCTCAGGTCCGTGAGTATTGCCTGCTGAGTTGCGTGATTCCTGCCAGCTCAGCTCCATGATTATTGCCTGCTGAGCTGCGCGATTCCTGACTGCTAGCTTCTTGCTTATTGGCTGCTGAGCTGCCTGATTCCTGCCTGCTCTGCTTCTTGATTATTGCCTGCTGAGCTGCGTGATTCCTGCTTGCTCAGCTCCAGGATTATTGCCTGCTGAGCTGCGTGATTCGTGCCTGCTCAGCTCCTTGATTACTGTCTGCTGAGCTGCGTGATTCCTGCCTGCTCAGCTCCAGGAGTATTGTCTGCTGGGCTGCAAGATTCGTGTGTGCTCAGTCACGGGTGTCAAGCCTGCTGAGTCACGTGTTTAGAGTCTGCTTAGCCACTTAATGGCAGTCTGCTCAGCTCCTTGATCTTTGCCTGCTGAGCTGAGTGATTCCTGCCTGCTCAGCTCCTTGATTTTGCCTGCTGAGCTGCGTGATTCCTGCCTGCTCAGCTCCATGATTTTTGCTTGCTGAGCTGCATGATTGGTGTCTGCTCAGTCCCAGAGTGCCTGCTGCGTCACGTGTTAGAGTCTGCTTAACCACTTCAGTTTGCTCAGCTCCTTGTATTGCCTGCTAAGTTGCGTGATTACTGCCTGCTCAGGTCCTTGAGTATTGCCTGCTGAGCTGCGTGATTCCTGCCAGCTCAGCTCCATGATTTTGCCTGCTGAGCTGCGCGATTCTGACTGCTAGCTTCTTGCTTATTGGCTGCTGAGCTGCCTGATTCCTGCCTGCTCTGCTTCTTGATCATTGCCTGCTCAGCTGCGTGATTCCTGCTTGCTCAGCTCCAGGATTATTGCCTGCTCAGCTGCGTGATTCGTGCCTGCTCAGCTCCTTGATTACTGTCTGCTGAGCTGCGTGATTCCTGCCTGCTCAGCTCCAGGATTTGTCTGCTGAGCTGCAAGATTCGTGCCTGCTCAGTCACGGGTGTCAAGCCTGCTGAGTCACGTGATTAGAGTCTGCTTAGCCACTTCATGGCAGTCTGCTCAGCTCCATGATTATTGCCTGCTGAGCTGCGTGATTCCTGCCTGCTCAGCTCCTTGATTATTGCCTGCTGAGCTGCGTGATTCCTGTCTGCTGAGCTGCACCATTTGTGCCTGCTGAGCTGCACCATTGGTGTCTGCTGAGCTGCCCAAATTGTGTCTGCTCAGTGGCTGCTGAGCCTGCTGCGTCATTACAGTCTGCTCAGCTCCTTGACGATTTCCTGCTCAGCTCCGTGATTATTGCCTGCTGAGCCAAGTGATTAGTGCCTGCTCAGCTCTTTGATTATTGCCTGCTGAGCACGTGATTCCTGCCTGCTCAGCCCAAGTCAGTGTCTGCTGGGCTGCAAGATCGTGCCTGCTCAGTCACGTGATCAGTGCCTGCTCAGTCACGTGATCAGTGCCTGCTCAGTCACGTGATCAGCGCCTGCTCAGTCACGTGATCAGTGCCTGCTCAGTCACGTGATCAGTGCCTGCTCAGTCACGTGATCAGTGCATGCTCAGCCATGATCAGTGCCTGCTCAGCTGCACGTGTCTGCTGAGCTGCACGTGATTGGTGTCTGCTGAGCTGCAAATTGTGCTGCTCAGCTCATGTGTAGTGCCTGCTGCGTCACGTGTGATTAGTGCCTGCTCAGCTGCGTGATTAGTGTCTGCTCAAGACCGGGACGAGCCTGCTGAGTCACGTGATTAGAGTCTGCTTAGCCACTTCATTACAGCCTGCTCAGCTCCTTGATTATTGCCTGCTAAGCTGCGTGATTCGTGCCTGCTCAGCTCTTGATTATTGCCTGCTGAGCTGCGTGATTCCTGCTTGCTCAGCTCCATGATTATTGCCTGCTGAGCTGCGTGATTCCTGCCTGCTCAGTCCGTGATCAGTGCATGCTCAGCTGCGTGATCAGTGCCTGCTCAGCTCCGTGATCAGTGCCTGCTCAGTCACGTGATCAGTGCCTGCTCAGTCACGTGATCAGTGCATGCTCAGCCACGTGATCAGCCTGCTCAGTCACGTGATCAGGGCCTGCTGAGCTGGGATTCGCTGCTCAGCTGCATGCTTAATCCCTGCTCAGCTGCCTGACTCGTGCCTGATCAGCTGTGTGATTAGTGCCTGCTCAGCTGCGTGATTAGTGCCTGCTCAGACCGGGTTAGGAGCCTGCTGAGTGCGTGATTAGAGTCTGCTCAGCCACTTCATTACAGTCTGCTCAGCTCCATGATTATTGCCTGCTAAGCTGCGTGATTCCTGCCTGCTCAGCTTCTTGATTATTGCCTGCTGAGCTGCGTGATTCCTGCCTGCTCAGCTCCATATTATTGCCTGCTGAGCTGCGTGATTCCTGCCTGCTCAGCTCCTTGATCATTGCCTGCTGAGCTGCGTGATTCCTGCTTGCTCAGCTCCATGATTTTTGCTTGCTGAGCTGCATAATAAGTGCCTGCTCAGTCCCCAGAGAGGAGCCGGCTGAATCACGTGATTAGAGTCTGCTTATCCAGTTCATTACAGCCTTCAGCTCCAATTATTATTGCCTGCTAAGTTGCGTGATTCCTGCCTGCTCAGGTCCGTGAGTATTGCCTGCTGAGTTGCGTGATTCCTGCCAGCTCAGCTCCATGATTATTGCCTGCTGAGCTGCGCGATTCCTGACTGCTAGCTTCTTGCTTATTGGCTGCTGAGCTGCCTGATTCCTGCCTGCTCTGCTTCTTGATTATTGCCTGCTGAGCTGCGTGATTCCTGCTTGCTCAGCTCCAGGATTATTGCCTGCTGAGCTGCGTGATTCGTGCCTGCTCAGCTCCTTGATTACTGTCTGCTGAGCTGCGTGATTCCTGCCTGCTCAGCTCCAGGAGTATTGTCTGCTGGGCTGCAAGATTCGTGTGTGCTCAGTCACGGGTGTCAAGCCTGCTGAGTCACGTGTTTAGAGTCTGCTTAGCCACTTAATGGCAGTCTGCTCAGCTCCTTGATCTTTGCCTGCTGAGCTGAGTGATTCCTGCCTGCTCAGCTCCATGAGTATTGCCTGCTGAGCTGCATGATTGGTGTCTGCTGAGCTGCACCATTTGTGTCTGCTGAGCTGCACCATTGGTGTCTGCTGAGCTGCCCAAATTGTGTCTGCTCAGTCACGGGTGTAGAGCCTGCTGCGTCACGTGTTTAGAGTCTGCTTAACCACTTCATTACAGTTTGCTCAGCTCCTTGACGATTTCCTGCTCCTCTCCGTGATTAGTGCCCTCTTAGCCAAGTGATTAGTGCCTGCTCAGCTCTTTGATTATTGCCTCCTGAAGCACGTGATCAGTGCATGATAGCCACGTGATCAGCGCCTCTCAGTCACGTGATCAGCGCCCCTCAGTCACGTGATCAGCGCCTCTCAGTCACGTGATCAGTGCCTCTCAGTCACGTGATCAGTGCATGCTCAGTCACGTGATCAGTGCCTCTCAGTCACGTGATCAGTGCCTCTCAGTCACGTGATCAGTGCATGCTCAGTCACGTGATCAGTGCATGCTCAGCCACGTGATCAGGGCCTGCTCAGTCACGTGATCAGGGTCTGCTGAATCAAGGGATTAGCGCTTGCTCAGCTGCATGCTTAATCCCTGCTCAGCTGCCTGACTCGTGCCTGATCAGCTGTGTGATTAGTCCCTGCTCAGCTGCGTGATTAGTGCCTGCTCAAGACCGGGTTAGGAGCCGGCTGAGTGACGTGATTAGAGTCTGCTTAGCCACTTCATTACAGTCTGCTCAGCTCCATGATTATTGCCTGCTGAGCTGCGTGATTCCTGCCTGCTCAGCTTCTTGATTATTGCCTGCTGAGCTGCGTGATTCCTGTTTGCTCAGCTCCATGATTATTGCCTGCTGAGCTGCGTGATTCCTGCTTGCTCAGCTCCATGATTTTTGCTTGCTGAGCTGCATAATAAGTGCCTGCTCAGTCCCCAGAGAGGAGCCGGCTGAATCACGTGATTAGAGTCTGCTTATCCAGTTCATTACAGCCTTCAGCTCCAATTATTATTGCCTGCTAAGTTGCGTGATTCCTGCCTGCTCAGGTCCGTGAGTATTGCCTGCTGAGTTGCGTGATTCCTGCCAGCTCAGCTCCATGATTATTGCCTGCTGAGCTGCGCGATTCCTGACTGCTAGCTTCTTGCTTATTGGCTGCTGAGCTGCCTGATTCCTGCCTGCTCTGCTTCTTGATTATTGCCTGCTGAGCTGCGTGATTCCTGCTTGCTCAGCT